>NC_137027.1:12025149-12082649 GCF_032717465.1 Coenobita brevimanus
GAAGGAAAAAAACATGAACAAAAGATTTCAAAATAGAGATGATCCAATTCCTTAATAGAGAGGAACACTGTCATCATCATCATCATCATCGTCATTATCATCATCATCATCATAATCCTACCTAAATATCCATATGCAAAGGGAAGGTTAAGATACAGTAGCAAAATTATCATCATCATCATCATCATCATCATCATCATCATCATAACTCAATTTCTCACTATTTCACTGAGATAAGATGGATCCAGAAAATAAATGAATGAAAAGGTATCAACAGAGAGAGAGAGAGAGAGAGAGAGAGAGAGAGAGAGAGAGAGAGAGAGAGAGAGAAGAAAAACCTCTTCAAAAAATCCCCAGCTAAAGACAACGATCCAATCCCGTAATAGTCAGTGGCTAATGTCCAACAGAGCAATTATTTCGGATTTTTTTTTATTTTTTTTTTTTACGGGAGGTTGTGGAAGGAAACGAAGAGTCGGCGTTAAAAATTGTCCATTAAGGGAATCGGGCTGCGTAAAAGCGGCGATGAGAACAAAGGATTACGGGGCGGAGGGGGAGGGGTAGAGGGGGAGGGAAGGAGGAAAAAGGGGGGAAAGAGGGAGGGGGGAAGGTAGGCGGAAGAGGGGGAAAGAGTGGAGGAGGATGTGGGTGGGATGGGGGATAGAGTGGAGTGGAGGAGGAGGTGGATGAAAAGGGGGAGAGACTGGAGGGGTAGGTGTGTGAAAAGGTGGAGAGAGAGTGGAGAAGGAGGTGTGTTGGAAGAGGGAGAGAGTGGAGGGGAAAAGGGAGAGGGGATGGGGTGAAGAGGGGTGAAGGTATGAAAAGGATAGGCATGGGGGGGGTCGGAGGTGGGGAGAATAAGCATGACAGAGAAAGGGGAGAGGGGGGAAAGATCGAAGGGACAGGAGCAAGGAGAGGGGGAGGGGGAAGCATGCATAGGTATAGGTATATTTTTTAAAGCGTAAACCCTTTCAGCACCGGGAGTTATTATTTCTGGGGATGGCTGTTGTTTACTATACGTGACGGCAATCTAACCTAATCTAGCCCCATCTAACCCTAACCTAATCACCCTATCCTTATCACAACGTTCTATTTGGCCTACCAGCCTAACCAAAAATACTAACACCATTACTTACACTAACCCAATATATCCCCAACATCTAAGCTAACCTATCCTATACCAAGTTAAAAAAAAAACTCAAAGACAGCTCGAAAATTTTGTGGGTGAAGAGGAGGGGTTGGGGGTGGCGGAAGGAAGTAGGTAGGACGTTTCGGTACAATGCTAACTCGACGACGGTGGTTTCGGTGCAGCAGGAAACTCGAGCCGCCGAAACTGCATGACGGAAGAAGAAAGGGAGGGAGGGAGGAAGACGGCGAAGATAAAACTAGCAAGAAAGGAGATCATAAGCAACAGTAATGGCGGTCTCGTGTGTGTGTGTGTGTGTGTGTGTGTGTGTGTTTGAAGGAGAAGAAAGGAAAGGAAAATGACAGTATCTCTCGGTCAGGTTCGTAAGAAAAAGAAGCGACAAAAAGAAAATTAAAATGCCACTACCTGGCTATGCAAAGAAGAAGACGGAAGGAAAAGTCATATAAGTCAGAGAGAAGAAGAAGGAGGGAAACGAACGAAGAAAGGAAAAGAGGAAAGCAAAATCGTAGCAGGCCTCCCAGGTTTGATGGAAAAAAAGGAACGACAAAGAGAAAACTGAGATGCTGGTTGGAAGGAAAGACGGAAGGGAAAATGTAAAAGGAAGACACAGAAAGAAGCTGAGATGCTCCTGACTTTGGAAGGAGGGGAAAGAAAGGGAAAATGGCAGAATCTAGTGCAGGTTTGTGGGGAAAAAGAAGTGGCAAATAAAATCGTCTCGAAGGAGTAAATAAAACCGTCTGGAGGATAAAGAATAAATTGAGAAAGCGGTAAGATGTATGCTGGGAGCGAAGGATGAACCGCAGGGCAAGCTGTGAAGTAATAATGAAGTTCCCGTTTGTTTTTTGTGTGGGTTGGATAGTGGATGACAGGAGAGGGACGGTGTGTGTGTGTGTGTGTGTGTGTGTGTGTGTGTGTGTTCCCACCTCATTCAGCTCTTCTCATCAGTGTGGAATGAAAGGCTTTACGTCTCATCAACACTCTCCCACCCACTAACTCTCTCCAGTCTTTCTTTGCTGTCGAGTTGAATGACTCTCTCTCTCTCTCTCTCACACACACACACACACACACACACACACACACACACACACACACACACACACACACACACACACACACACACATGCAGCCTCCCACTCCATCCCCCACAAATATACCCACAATCCTTCACATACTCACCCTTTCATATCCCCCTCTATGTAAACCTAACCGTCCCTCCAACCATCCCCCACTACTAAACCAACAACTCCCACATCCATCCCTACACTCTGTACAACCCCCCCCCTTCTCTCCCATCATCACCCACAACCACTGCACACCCACCCCTGCCACCCACACCTACATCTCCCTCCTTTTACAACTTCCCCCAATCTCCCCCTCCATTCCTACACCTCTCTCTCCATAAATGAACCCCCTACCTCCCCCTCCATCACCCACGACCACATCCATAAACTCTTCCACATTGTCCTTTGCACTTCCTCCTTCCCGCCTATTTTTCCCAGACCCATAACACTTTCCAAACCTTCCTCTATATTTCCCTCTCCCTTATTCGCAACACCCTTCAGCAACCCCTACACACCCTCCCATACACCTATCCCCTCTTCTTCTCGCGTCCACACCCTCTAAGTACACCCATAACCCCTCCCACACCCTACTCTACACTCATCCCTTCTCACTACACCTCTCTGCCGTATTACACACCACATACCCTCGCCAAGGACTCCCAGCCCTCTCTCCCCCTGCCCTTCTTACACTCCCCACATCCACCCCTACATCCCCTCTCACTCCTCCCCCCTCCTCTTCCCCCTCACAGGTCCCCACTCCCCCCAACCACGTACAAACACACGACGATGCCAATTAAAGCTGCTGTCACGCTAACGAAATAAAATTAGGTTTGTTCTCCCGTAACGGAATGTAATGAACTGTAGGCTAAATTAAGCGAACACATATTTGCTCTACGGGAGGACTGTTTGCCGTGTTTTTTTCTGTGTTTGGACGTGTTTTCTTTGGTGATTGTATGGTGTCTGCTAATTTTCTTTCCCTCTGTCTGATTTTCCTTCGTTTTGTCTTTTCCTTCCTACTGCTTTCCTCCTGTTTCCTTACCTTTTCTTTTGTTTTTTCTTTCATTTTTTCTTTTTTCTTTACTTCCAGTCCTTGTATTTTTGTGTGTTCTTCTTCTTAAATGGTTTCTCTTTCGCCCTCTTAATCTTTCTCTATTTTCTTTTCTTTTTTCTTTTATTTCTTGTGTTGCCAAGCTAACGAAAGGAAATTAAGCTTGATCCGCGGTAACTAAATTAAGAGAACACATATTTGCTCTACGACAGGACAGTTGGCCATGTTTTTTAGTGTGTGTGTGTGTGTGTGTGTGTGTGTGTGTGTGTATGTGTGTGTGTTTTCCTGCTAAATTTCCTGTGTCCCTGCTGTTTTTCTGACTCTTACTATTTTCATTTTCCCTTTTCTTCCTCTTTTTGTTTTCATGTTGCCTTTATTTTCCTTGATTTCTCTTATGCTTGTCTTCTTTTTCTACAGCTACCACTCTTATTTTTTTCTTCTTCCACTTTTTCTACTCTATATATTGTGTGTGTGTGTGTGTGTGTGTGTTCTGTTTTTATATCCTGTCTTTCTACATTCGTTTTCTTCCATATTTCTTCGTGTTTTTTTCTTCTATGCTACAACGTAAACTAAATAAAAATCAACTTTATTCTGCCCAAACCCAGCATGATGGACTGAAGGCTAAATTAAGAATGTACATATTTGCTGTAGGGAGAACGACATGGGATTCTTTTTGCGCCTTTTTATTTTTTTGTGATATATTTTTTTCCCTTTTTCTTGTGATAATTTTTTGCTTTTTCTTTACAGTTCTCTTTACTGATACACCAATAAGGACAAATTCTGAAAAAAACAAAACAATAGCTAACTCCCCCATCCTCTATAAGAAAAATGAAATACACGACAGATTGAGAGACAGTACCATAGATAGATAGACAGATAGATAAACAGATAGAGAGATAGGGAGATAAGTAAATAGATAAGAGACAGATCGATAGAGGCAATAGCAAATTCCCCTTTCCTTAAAAGCATGAAAAATTACAATGCTCCTCAGGTACAAACATAAATAGATATATAGACAGATAGATAGCTAGGCAGGTAGATGGATATATAAATGGACAGACAGACAGACAGACACGGAGATAGATACACAGATAGGTAAGTAGATAAATAGGTAAACACTGATAGACGGATAGATAGACAAACAGACTGATAAGTAAATACTGGTACGAAAAAACAAGGCAGGCAGAGAAACAGGGACAGAGAATCTTGTAAAAAATAATGCAAATAAAAATAATAAGGACAACAGAAATGCAAACGACAGAAAAACAAACAGACACAGATAAAACATATATAACAACAACATCAGCTCCCTCTTCCAATAAGCATAACAAATACAAACACGACAGGTTTCCCCGTTAGTGACAAAAACAAATTCACGGTAATCAACTTTTTTGTTTTACGCGTAATCACACACACACACACACACACACACACACACACACACACACACACACACACACACACACACACACACACACACACACACACACACACACACACACACACACACACACACACACACACACACACACACACACACACACACACACACACACACACACACACACACACACACACACACACACACACACACATTTGCATGGAGAAATGATTGTTCTGTGCAAGTGTTTTAAGTAAAAGCTAATGTTGTTTCAATGATTATTATTATTATTATTATTATTATTATTATTATCATTATTATTATTATTATTATTATTATTATTATTATTATTATTGTGATAATGATATAAGTAATAGTAACAATGATTTGTCATGGTAATAATTATACACCATCAACAACAAAATCAGTTACTGCTATTACTACTACTACTACTACTACTATTACCACCACCACCACCACCACCAAAAACATACATGTACTTGTGAGGTCAAAGGATCTCAGAAAAGAACACAACTTTTTTTCTTTTTCACAATTTCATCCCACGTCCAGGAAAAAAAAAAAAAGCAGTGATTTAATTTCCATACATTTTTAATCCTGTTTAATGCTTTATTTCAGACACATGCAAATTTATGTGGCAGGTTTGGAGTTAGTGAAGAATGATGTGCTGTGTGTGTGTGTGTGTGTGTGTGTGTGTGTGTGTGTGTGTGTGTGTGTGTGTGTGTGTGTGTGTGTGTGTGTGTGTGTGTGTGTGTGTGTGTGTGTGTGTGTGTGTGTGTGCGTGTGTGTGTGTGTGTGTGCAGTGAAGATCTGATTCTCTGTTCTGAGGAAAAAAGATCACATCTACTTTTTTTTTTACCCTTCCATCATCTCTTTAACAACTAGAAAAAGAAAAAACAAAATAGTGTCTTAGTTTCAAAATAGGTGAATTCCATTTTGCCTTGTACTACCTGCTTTTATTTTTCACACAGGTAATTAAGTAAAGGTGATTTAAAAGCCTCTGATAAATTTATATGTATTTTTTCAGTAACATTAGCCATCAAGGGAAACACAAAAAGAAATCTGAATATACTTTTTAAAATTTTTGTGGTTTATTTTTGCCTGGTTGCTAATATTTAGGTCAGAGCTTAATGTGGGAGATTTAAGAGGCACTGAAGAATGCTGTGTGTGTGTGTGTGTGTGTGTGTGTGTGTGTGTGTGTGTGTGTGTGTGTTTACGGGCAGGTTAGCATGGTAGCTTTAAAGGTCACTGAGGAATGGTGTATACTTTGTGTGTGTGTGTGTGTGTGTTATGAGTATGTGTGAGCGTATACTCCGTCATTCCAGAGATTTAAGTCCCAGAAGAATAGCATACCATAATATACCACCGCACATAACATACCATTATACTCTTTCTCTTCTCATCCAACCCACCCCACACCCATCCTCATTCCTCTCACTTACAAACCCACCTCTTCCCTCACACCCAACCCCACTCGCATCTCAACCCTCAGCCAACCCCATCACCCTATCCACTCATATCCCTGTCCTCCACCAACCCTGTCCTCCTCACCTACATTCAACCTAACCCACCCTAAGCCCACCCCTATGCTACTCCCATTCAATCCCATCCATAACACAGCATCCCCATCCTTTTCCCCACCCTTCTTAATCCAAACCCACTCCCACCCATCCCATCCTCACCCTACAACTCTCACCCAACTCAGCCTCATTCAACCCTACCCTCTTCTTCAACCTCACCCCTACCCTTCATCCCCAACCCAACCCAATCCACTTTTCCTCATCCAACCCAACCCAATCCATCCTCACCCCTTCCCAAGCCAGTCCCACCCATAAGAACAGAACACCACAGCATAACATAGCACTCCACCCTCTTCCTCACCTCCACCCAAACCTCACCCCCACTCCACCCACGCCCACCCTCATGAGATTTATTAGCCATCTGAAAAATCGTCCACCAGCCGGACCATAACACGGAACAAACGAGCGCCTACGTCCGGGTCCCACAGAGTCGAGTCGCCCAAATTAATGAAATGTTTACCACACAAAATTTGGAGAATGACAAATGGGCACGTCGCGGGGGAGTAGCGTGATTTTTATTTCTGCCGTGGAGCTAGTGGGCAAGGATCCATTTTTTCATAACGGAAAGGGAGAGAGAGGGAGATAACAGAGAGGAGATAGGAGAGAGAGAGAAGGAAGCAAGGAGATAGGAGAGAGGAGGAGGGAAGAAAAAAAACAAGTGTGATTTTTTTACTTCTGCCTTGGTACGAGTGGACAAAGATCCATTTTTTCATTACTCTGAGGGAGAAGGAGAGAGAAAGGGAGATAGCAGAGGGAGGAAATGATGGGAGGAGATAGGAGGAAGGAGGAGGAAAGATGGGAGTGAGAAGGAGGGAAGGAAAAAAAAAAGGGAGAGGGATGTAATTTTTCGTGTCTGGCGTGGAAAGAGTGGGCAAAGATCCATTTTTTTCATTACTGAGAGAGAGAGAGAGAGAGAGAGAAAATAGAAAGCTCAGCACTGAAAGAAAACGAGAGACAAACAAAGCCCATTCCAAAGGGTAGACTGAATCAGATAAATCCCGTTCCCTCCTGTCTGTTTGTTTACTTTTCCGCCCACCTATCCCTTCCATATTTGACAACCATTTGTGACCGTAATGAGAAAGCCAGAAGGAACACCGTACCTAACTGTGTGTGTGTGTGTGTGTGTGTAAGTGAGAGAGAGAGAGAGAGAGAGAGAGAGAGAGAGAGAGAGAGAGAGAGAGAGAGAGAGAGAGAGAGAGAGAGAGAGAGAGAGAGATTAGGTAAGGGAGAGAAGGATTCACTCAAGTAATTCCTTGATTGGTGGGTAATCTATCCTACTGTCAGCACCTGAGAGAGAGAGAGAGAGAGAGAGAGAGAGAGAGAGAGAGAGAGAGAGAGAGAGAGAGAGAGAGAGAGAGAGAGAGAGAGAGAGAGAGAGAGAGAGAGAGAGAGAGAGAGAGAGAGAGAGAGAGAGAGAGAGAGAGAGAGAGAGAGAATGTATAGACAGACAACCAGGTACAGACAGAACGCCTTGAAAGATAGCAAACAGGCAGATGGACAGACAGACAGAAAGCATAGAAAGACAGCTAAACAGGCAGACAGACAGAGAAAGCATAGAAAGACAGCTAAATAGGCAAAACAGACACAAAGACAGACAGACAGAAAATAGACAGATAAAAAGTAGGCATCGAAAAAGGTAGAAATACAAAAGAAAAACGGCAATATAAGGGGGGGACTTTGAACTATCACATTCTCTCCATTTTTGTGCCATACTGTAAACATACGTCTCTTTTTCCCTACAGCCCAACTGGGAGAAGCCTTGGGTACGTCCTTTATGAGTGGCTAGTGACTAATATCTATCTTTCTATCTATCCTACTGTCTTGCAGGGAGTGACTAATGTCTGCTATTCTTCTATCAAGCCAGGAATAATTGG
Source organism: Coenobita brevimanus (assembly GCF_032717465.1). Classification (NCBI taxonomy): domain Eukaryota; kingdom Metazoa; phylum Arthropoda; class Malacostraca; order Decapoda; family Coenobitidae; genus Coenobita; species Coenobita brevimanus. Next base: position 12,033,256 of record NC_137027.1, read on the forward strand.
ACATTCAGGTATATCTATTCCTCTTCCCACTCTCCCTTTGCCTATGACCTTCCTCTCCCTCCTCCTCCTCTTCCTCCTCCTCTCTCTCTCTCTCTCTCTCTCTCTCAACATATCCCATCGGGATTTTTTTAATGTACCAGGGGTCACTGCTTCAGGATGAAACTTGTGTACTTGTCCCACATGGGAGAGTTCCTTGTCTCAGTGGAGCAAACGGAGCTAGGGCCTGATTGACTGCTGCCTACCTTAAAAGCGCCAGGCAAGGCTGCTGCACCACCCCTAAACATCCACACTGTGCAGTGTGTAGCTTCCACGTTATGTCCACAGACTTCCCATTAACTCAATGTAACCGGTTTATAATGTCATGCCGTAACTATTATTTTATTTGTTTACTTTCTCTTTCAGGTTACTCTATCGGGTAGCTTATAGATAAAGTATTATAGAATGTGACTTTTCCTTTCCAGTGTTTCCTATAAAATTTCCATGTCAGTTTTTCCATGCTGCATGGTGGTTTTTCTCACTTTTTCCTGGAGGGTTTGGTGGTGGGGGGAGCCTTCTTGCTTTCCTATCCTTATCCTTCAACATGTAGAGTTAGATCTTGTAGTCATAGTTTTCTCTAACAAGCAGCCTCGAAAGGACCATAAGGTCTGTTGCTGTTTGCTTTCCTGTGTAATATCCTTGCCATTTTCCCCTTCTCTCATCGTGTCAGACACAGCCAAACGATCAGACATATATCTAATGGTCTGTGTTTTTTATAGCGCATGCATATCAGATTGCTTGAAGGCACGACGAAGCAGCAGACACACCATGCAAGCAGACCACAAGCAGGCAGACATCACAAGCAGATGGACCACAAGCAAGCAGACCACAAGCAGGCAGACCACAAGCACGCAGACATCAAGCAGGCAGACCACAAGCACGCAGACCACAAACAGAGCAGACTCCACCATCGCATCTTTACTCTTTTTTTTCCTACTCTATCTTGTCCCTGAATTTCTTTTTTTTTCCCTTTTTTTTAAGATTGTTTCTCGTACATCAGTGGCAGAGACATTAATACGGTTCTACATCTTTTCCACAGCACTTCTTCGTGACTATCGTTCACCTCCCTGACAAGACCCCTCCAGACATGAAGCCAACCAGACCAGACTTCCACTATCTTGTCTAGTCCCTCACGGCTGGCAGTGTCGTGGGCTTAGTTTCTCTCTCTCTCTCTCTCTCTCTCTCTCTCTCTCTCTCTCTCTCTCTCTCTCTCTCTCTCCCTCTCTCTCTCTCTCTCACATAGTGTATTTGTTCATTTTCATTTCTCTGATACTTTCTTTCATCCAAATACTTAAATTTGTCATTCCTTAGTTTCTTCATCAATTTGATGGAAATATGGATTCATCTTCTGAGTAACTGGTCTTAAAAGAAACAGTGTGTGTGTGTGTGTGTGTGTGTGTGTGTGTGTGTGTGTGTGTGTGTGTGTAGTTATATCTACTGGTAACTGAATATGTGTACCTGGGTACGTATGTGGGAGTAATTGTGGAATCAGAGAAACCCAAGATTAATTCCTGTGTGTGTGTGTGTGTGTATGTGTGTGTGTGTGTGTGTGTGTGTGTGTGTGTGTGTGTGTGTGTGTGTGTGTGTGTGTGTGTGTGTGTGTGTGTGTGTGTGTGTGTGTGTGTGTGTGTGTGTGTGTGTGTGTGTGTGTGTGTGTGTGTGTGTGTGTGTGTGTGTGTGTGTGTGTGTGTGTGTGTGTGAGAGAGAGAGAGAGAGAGAGAGAGAGAGAGAGAGAGAGAGAGAGAGAGAGAGAGAGAGAGAGAGAGAGAGAGAGATTAGGTAAGGGAGGGAAGGATTCGCTCAAGTAATTCCTTGATTGGTGGGTAATCTATCCTACTGTCAGCACCTGAGAGAGAGAGAGAGAGAGAGAGAGAGAGAGAGAGAGAGAGAGAGAGAGAGAGAGAGAGAGAGAGAGAGAGAGATGTGAAACTGAAGAGAGGGAGGAGGGAAAAGAGGAAAGACAGAGGGAAGAAGTGAAAAGGTGAAGAGGGAAAGGTCAATATGCAAGAGGGAGAAGAGAAAGGAAGAGAGAGAAATGAGAAAGGGAAAGGACAGAGGGAGGAAGACAAAGAGGAGAGGGGTAAAGAGGAGGTGAACAAATTGGCTATATGGTTATCATATAACGTAGTAAAATTGTTTTCTGGGCTACAGGAAACTATTTGGCTTATCTCTCAGTATTGACTCACCTGAAGATAGCACTAAATCAGGTGAGTGGATGGAGTGCAGTCATCAGGAGACTTAAGTGGGGATAATTCTGTCTATGTTTTTTCTTTTTCTTTTTTTTAGTCTGTTTCTTTGCAGACTGTGAATAATGTAAAACTAAAATATACAGACACACGATATAAGGAGAAAAATATAACACGTCTATCTATCAGGCTATCATGGGGATCTATCATTCTATATCTCAGTTTCATATCTGACCTTTTTATGCATCGGATGGCACACTGCATTCCGGCGTCCATTCCTTGATTTTATTGAAGTCCTGTTTTATGCATAGTTGGTCCCCCTTTCAGTTTGGATTACACTGCCTGTCTTTGTATCATTAGCCAAGAGGAAATGGGATAGGATGGGGAGAAAGGTTGGGGAGAAAGGAGGAATGGGGGGGAATAAACAAGGGGAGAGGGAGGTGAAAAGAGGGGGAGAGAAAAAGAGAGGGTGAAGGGAAAGGTGAAGAGGGTGAGAGAAAAAGTGAGGGTAGAGGAAAAGATGAAGTAGGGGAGAGAAAAAGAAAGGTGGAGGAAAAGGTGAAGAAGGGGAGAGAAAACGAGAGGGTGGAAGAAAAAGTGAAGAGGGGGAGAGAAAAAGAAAGAGTGGGCGGAGGAAAAAGTGTGGAAAAAGGAGGAATGGAGAGGGATAGGAGGGGAGAGAGGGAGGGAAAATCGAAGGTGAGTAAAAGAGGAAAAGAATTGGGAGAAGGGAGCATAGGGAGGAAGACACAGGGAAGAAAGGAAGGGAGAAAAGAACTTGGGGAGAAGAATTGGGTCAGGGAGGAGACAAGCAGGGAAAAAAGAGAGTGGAAAAAGAGAGGGGATAAGAGAGGAGAAAGAGGTAAAAAACGTCGATAGGGGAAAGGACTGGGGAGAGGAAGAAGTGAAGAGGGTAGAGGAGACGGGAGGGAGAGGAAACGGAGAAGAGAAGGGAGGAGGAGAGGGAAAAACAGAGCATAAGAGGAGCAGAAGGAAACAGGAGGAAAGAGATTAAGAGTAGCGAGGAAAAGAGGAAAAGAAAAGCAAGGAGGAAAACGAGACAGGAGAAGAGAAAAGGAAAGAGAGATGGAAGAAGAGAAGAAGAGAAACGAGGATAATTGAGGAAAGAGAAGAGAAGACAGGAGAGGAGAAAAAGAGGGCGAAAAGGGAGGAAAATAAGAGGGAGGGGGAGAGGGGTGGAGAGGAGAAAGGGCTGGAGGGGAAGAGTGAAAGACGATACGGAATGATAAAATTCTGGAAAGACCGAAGCCGAGAAAGGAGGAGGAGGAGGAGGAGGGGGAGGAGGAGGAGGAGGAGGAGGAGGAGGAGGAGGAGAGAGAGAGAGAGAGAGAGAGAGAGAGAGAGAGAGAGAGAGAGAGAGAGAGAGAGAGAGAGAGAGAGAGAGAGAGAGAGAGAGAGAGAAAGAGAATCCTTGAGGTGAATTAATGAGCCATCCCATTACTGAAACCTGAGTCGCAATCGTAAAGTGAGAGAGAATGAGAGAAAGTGAGAGAGTGAGCAAAATGAGAAATTAACCAAGTCAGCGATGGGATGAATGAGGGTGTGGGTGAGTCAGTGAATGAATATTGTGAGTAAAGCGAATGAATAAGTGCGAGATTGTGAAAGTGAGTGAGTTAAAAATGTGACTGAATGAGTGTATGGGAAATAAAGGGAGTGAATAAGTGAGAGATTGAGAAAGTGAGTGAATGTGAATGTGAGTGAATGAGTGAATGTATGGGTGTCTGGTATAATGAATGAGAGAGAATGAATGAAATATGAGAGTCAATGATCATAATGCCATCTCTCTTCTTCATTCATACCACTACATATCCTTTACTCTCATACCACACCAAGCCACACTACACCACCACCACCACACACTCTCCCTTCACACCACACTACCACACTTCTCTTATGCTCACACCGCTACATCACACCACACCACCGAATCACACCACCACGACATCAGTGCACTCCTCTACTCCCCCTCCCCCCACAAACCACACCACACCACACCAGGCCACACCATACCACAGTCTCAATACACTCACTTCACATTGCCACACCGCATCACCACACACATCAACATACACTCCTCACTCTCACACCACCCTACCACACCACACCGCATCACATCAATCTCCCACACACCACACCACCACACTCTACTCCTCTAACAACCACACTTCCATACACTCACACCACCACACTCCCCTACTTCCACACCATCACCACACCATGCTCCCCACTCCTACTCTCACACCACACCACACCACACCACCACAGCGGGCCTCCTAAATGTGGTGTGTGGTGGTGGTGGGTCTGATAGCGAGTGTCGGGTTCAGAAAGGTGCTTAGTCATGCGGTAATAGTTATTGTTCTCTTTAGCCACACCACCACCACCACCACAGCCGCCACAGCCACCACCACAGCCACCACCGCCACCACCATCACGGTAATTATTATAGCCTACGTTCGCCACAGCTACCTACACCACAGACTACCACCTCCACCACCATCACAACCACAGCTACCACCACAACCAGTATCAGTCATCACCACAGTTATCATCACCACATCCATCATCACTAAAACTACAACTACCACCACTACCACCACAGCTACAATTACCAAAGCCATAACCACTACCACCATCACCACCCACACCACTACTACCACCACCACAGCTACCACCATTATAACCACAACCACCACCACCACCAAAACTTCCACAAACACCACCACTGCCACCACCACACTCACCACCATTACCACCATCACAACCACCATCATACTTATCATAACCATTTTCTGTATTTTTTGTTTCTCTCTCTCTCTCTCTCTCTCTCTCTCTCTCTCTCTCTCTCTCTCTCTCTCACCATGTCCACTGTAGCGTAAACTATGTCATTTATTAAACCTCACTTCCTTCCTGTTCTCCTTCCCTCATTTTTTTTCACTCCTTCCTCTTCCCCTCCTCTCTTTCTTCTCTCTTCCTCCTCCGCGTCTTCAACTCTTCTTATTTAATTCTCTCTCTCTCTCTCTCTCTCTCTCTCTCTTTCCCTAAAATTCCTCTTCCCACCTCCCTTCTTCTATATTATCACCCTCTCAACACAACCTCCATTTTCTTTCCCTTCCCCGCTGCAGGGTAAACTATCAATTTTTAGGCTTCCAGTACAAGCAGTATTAATTTCATCCCCTCCCCCCTCCTTCCCCTACCCTACTTCCTCTTTTTCATCTTCCCCTCTTCTTCCTTCCTCCCTTCCTTCTTCCTCCATCTTTTTAGCTGTTATTTTCATCTTAGGCTAAACATCCCCCCCCCCGTCTCTCTCTCTTTCCTCTTCTTCCTTCTCCTCCTCCTCCTTTTTTTCCTCTTCTTCGTTTTCCTCCTCCTCCTCCTCCTTTGAATCCACTGTGTTTTCCTCTCTTTCTCCTCTCCTTTCTTATTTCTTTCCTTTCCCCCTTCCTCTTTCTCCTCCTGCTCCTCTTCCTCCTCCTTCCCTTGTCTTCCTGGAGCCGCAACATTAATTTTTTCTCTTCCGCCCTTCCTTCTCCCAGACTTCGCTCTATCATCATCATCATCATCATCATCATCATCATCATCAGTTACCCCTCTCCCCATTCTCTTCTCTTCCTCCTTTTCTTCCCCTTCCTTCTTTAATTCCTCTTCCTCCTCCTCCTTTCCCCTCTCCCCTCCTCTCTCTCCCTTTTTTCTTCTTTCTTAATGTCCTACTTCCCTCAGCTATTAATTTTCTTCTCGCTTTTCCCCTCCTCATCTCCGCCACTGCACATCATCATCATCATCATCATCATCATCATCTTCATCATCATTACCCCTACCATGGAGAAAAGGTAGTAGAGGGAAGGAGGAAAGGTGGGGGAGGAAAAGACAGAAGAATGGAGGAAAGGAGGAGAATTGGATGGAAGAAACTGGAGGGATGGAAGGAAATGTGGAAGACTGGAGGAAAGGAGGAATTAAGGGTATCGAAGGATGGAGAGAAAGGAGGTGGAATATCGGGATGGAGGAGTTATGAGAGTGGAGGGAGGAAGCTGGAGAGGCGGAGGTAAAAGCTGGAGGAAGGAAGGAAGGAAGGACAAGAGGGTTCGTAAATATACAATGATGGAGAGATGTTGCCATATGGGGAGTGGAGATGATGGGATGGAGAAAAGATGGAGGAATAATAATAATAATAATAATAATAATAATAATAATAATAATAATAATAATAATAAAAATAATAATAATAATTAAAAAAAATAATAATAATAATAAAACCAGGATAAAGAAGAAATTAATATATTCCACACTTACACACCTGCCCACTTAAAAATTACATTCCTACCTCTGGATACACACCTGTCCAAACACACATCTGTAAAAATTCATCTATTTATCCACGCAATTATGAAGAATATATAAAATGACTGATTAACATTTATTTTAATTCCTACAGCTCCTCTTCTCATGAATTCTTTACTATACATCGTCTCTTCCTCCCTCTCTCTTCCTTTCCCTCGTCTCTGTTTTTCTTTCTGTTGTTCCTTCCTCTTCCTTCTCCTGTACCGATTTTCTCTTCCTCCTCCTCCTCCCATGTTATGCACTATCTTCCTCTTCCTCCTCCAGCCCACTCCTCCTCCTCCTCCTCCTCCTCCTCCTCCTCTCTGATCTATCTTATTGCATGGCTATTCTCTTACCAGACTTTCTCTTTCCTTTTCATCTCTCTCCCGATAACACACACACACACACACACACACACACACACACACACACACACACACACACACACACATTTTATTCTCTGTCCCTCCCTCCCACCCCATCACACACACACACACACACACACACACACACACACACACACACACACACACACACACAAAGACACACACACACACACACACACACACACACACACACACACACACACACACACACACACACACACACACACACACACACACACACACACACACAAACACACACACATTTTTCTGCTGTTTTCATCTCATCACAATTGTAAATATCGCACGGATGTGACTAAGTATTTATAAGTGTCATAAGTCAGTGTGTGTGTGTGTGTGTGTGTGTGTGTGTGTGTGGCAATATGGGTAGCTGTGGTAATCATGGTAGTAAGTGGTGGTGGTAGTGGTAATATGTATGGTGGCTGTAGTTAGCTGTAACAGCCAATGGTAGTGGTACATGGTAGTAGTGGTAGCGGTGGTAACTTGTGGTAGTAGTCGAGATGATACATAATAGCAATGGTCGTGATGGGTAGTCAGGAAAAATTAAATGGTTGTGATGGAGATGGTTTGTGGTAGCAATAGTGGTAGTTAGTGATGATAGTTGTGTTAATAGTAGCAGTAATTTTGGTAGTTGTGGTAGTGGCAGTGGTGGATAGTGGTAGTGGTAGTTGTGGTAGTGGTGGTTAGTGGTAGTGGTGGTTGGTGGTAGTGGTAGTTGTGGTAGTGGTAGCTGTGGTAGTGGTAGTTGTGGTAGTGGTGGTTAGTGGTTGTTGTGGGTAGTGGTAGTGGTGGTAGTGGTAGTTGTGGTATGTGTGGTTGGTGGCTGCGGCGTTTGGTCAATCAATCGATCCCATAAGAGAAGGAACAAAAAGATGAGGACAAAGAGACTCCTGCTGTAACGAGTCCTGTCTCTCTCTCTCTCTCTCTCTCTCTCTCTCTCTCTCCATGTTTTTGTCTGCTGTGTCTATTTGTATGTCTGTGTTTTTGTCTGTGCCTCTGTTCATCTGTGTCTTTCATTTTGTTATTGTCTTCGTCTGTCTATCTGTCTCTTTTAGTCTGTCTGTCTGTCTGCGAAATAAAAAGATGAAGACAAAGGAGTTGGATCAGTAAGCAGGCTCTCTCTCTCTCTCTCTCTCTCTCTCTCTCTCTCTCGTTTACATATTACGGATAAAGAGAGAGGAATTTGGGTAGAGGTAACTTTAAGAGCCAAGTTGAACGAGGCTAAAGGGGGACAGATTAAGTAAGCGTGTGTGAGAGAGTTAGAGCAAGAGAGAGCGAGTAAGAAAGATAGAGAGAGTGGAAGACAGTTTAAGTAAGCGAGTGAGAGTGAGAGTTAGAGCAAGAGAGAGCGAGTAAGAGAGGTAGAGAGAATGTGGGAGCAGTTAAGGTGGGTGGAGATGGTCAAGGACATGTGTGTGACCACTTACCTGATTGGATTTGATGCCATAACATTCGTATTCCTCCTCCTCCTTCTCTTTCTTATATTTTTACTTCTCCTTCATTATCCTTTCTATCCACTATTCCTTTCTGTTCCCTTTTTTTCCCCCCTCCCCCCTCTCTCTCTCTCTCTCTCGCATATCTCCTCCTCTTCCTTCTTTTCTTTCTTATAATTTTACCTCTCATTCATCATCCTTTCAATCTTCTATTCCTTTCTGTTCCTTCTTTCTCCCATCTCTCTCTCATATTTTCCTTTTCTTTCAACATACTCTCCTTTCTCTTCCTTTCTTTACGAATGCTTTTACTTATCGTATCATTTTCTTCTTTCATTGCCTTCTGTTTCCTCTCTTTCTATTCCTTCCTTCTCTCATTTGTTTTTCCATCTCTGTCATAATCTTTTTCCCTTCTTCAATAATTCTATCTTCCACGTCTTTCTTTCTTCCTCTTTCTCCTCCTCCTATTTCTCAACAGACGAGATTAGGAATGCGTAATAACATAAAAATAAAAAATCTGTTCTTTGCCTTGCTGTGAGTGATGTTAGTCTCACTTGAGCTATTGTTCCACATTTTCATTCAGCTGGAAATGACAAATCTACTTCCCTGTATTTTCCTTTTACCCGGAAGTGACAGAGCATCATCCATATGTTCGCACTCCTGAAAATGACAGTCCAGCCTCCATACAGTATCGCTGTGGTGAGAAATGATAAATCTGAGCCCCATACATTAGCGGTGATGGAAATGACTTACCAGCCTTCCATATTTCCGTGCTCGTGGAAATGACAGGTGTGAAGGGAGCCTAATCTGCTCAACACGGGGTATTTTCATGTTCCGGAAGGAGGAAGGACAGAGGGTGGGTGACTAATGACCCTGAGGTGAGGTGAGGTGTGGCGCTCAGGTGGGACTTTACCCCTTTTGGCTCTAACTTGGCCGAAAGCTGCCCTCATGTGATAGGTCCTTCAGTCTGGCAAATACCTGTCGATTTTACTTAGTTTAGGGTTCAAATCTGCCCATCCAAGGAGATAGATAAATTCACACTTAATTTTCTGTTGCATGGTTTCTTCCGTAAAATGCAGTGCACAGGAAAACCGACGCAGCTCACACGAAAACCGACCAAACATCCCCATCATATATGTAGGTCATGAGCACCAAGAATAATAAGGTTCCTTCCCCCTTACCCCCCCAGCTTTTATAATGTCTCAAGCCACTCCTTTCCCCGCATTTCCTGTGTGTGTGTGTGTGTGTGTGTGTGTGTGTGTGTGTGTGTGTGTGTGTTGATGTCTTAAGTCTCTTCCTTCCCTGCATGACCCCTTACACTCCCTCACCCTGACACATGGAGATGCATACCGGAGTCCGCCAACATACTGGAATAAAACACACACACACACACACACACACACACACACACACACACACACAGGGGCAGGTGCCAGGAAGTCCACCAAGCGAACGCCACCACGACCCGCGGACACGCAAACACTGATTATTCCTTACAAGTTCCGTGTCGCAAAGCCCTACCAACCACACCGTCATTCCGGATCACGCCCCTTAACCCTTTACCGCACTTGGTTATTTCCTTCAAGCTGACTGCACGCGGAGTATTCTTTTTTACCTTTCCTTTTTTTTTTTTTTTCTTAGTTCAGAGAAATCTTGGCCGTCGAAGTTCAAAGTCTCAAAGTGGACAGTTTTTTTTTTTTTTAATACAGAATTTTTGCTTCTCGAAAACTTGGCGTAACTTTTATTAACCTAGCTGCTTTGGGAGTCTAGGAGATTAATGAAATCGTCCATTGCAAGCTGGAATAAAATACATCTTTATCTTAAGCCACAACATTAATCATGGTATCTTTTAACATTTTTGGTGCCATATGTTCAGCTGGCCAAAGAAAAATTGTTTGACGCAAGGTAAATTAAAATACAAACAAGTGGTGCCAAACAATCCCCGCCCGACGGCAGTTATTTGATTGCTGTTAAATACTGAATCGTTACTGCCATTTAGAGTCAGTAAACATTTAAAGTCGAAGGTAATGGCGCAAATGAAATGGAACATGTTATCTGTCAATACTAATTATTTGTAAAATATGCCATAATGAGTTCCATTGTTGATGATAGTAAATATCTCCCAAACTTCAACTTCTACTAGCCTTGTGAAACCCTTTGACCTTCCGTTTCACCTTTCAAACTGGAAGACCTTTCAAGGTCACTTAAGGTCAAAGGTCATGGTACCAGTCAAAAACCCATATGGGACTTCCTATATGTTGATAATAGTAAATATCTATCTGCAACCAGTTTCGAGTTATAGCCCCCTGAATATCCGTGACCTTGAGTTTGAGCTTTCAAGGTCACTTAAGGTCAAAGGTCTTGGTGCCAAATGAAAGCCCAGATGGGAGTTCCAATATGCTGATAATTATAAGTATCTCTACCTTCAACCGGTTTCAAGTTATAACCCTCTGAAAATCCGTGACCCTGATTTTGACCTTTCAAGGTCACTCAGTTACCTCCAAAATTTAATAAATTCTTTTTGGGTCCAGTGGCCACATATTCTGAAAGTTTCATGTCATTCATTCAGCTGTTTCTCCGTAATGTTGCTAATAAAGACAAAGAAAGAAACAAAGAAACTCGACCAAAAATAACATCGCGCTGCACTCCATTCTGGGCAAGGTAAAAATATCTTCGAGTCACAGGTGAAGGGTTATGCCTGACACTATATCAGACTGGCCTAAACCCCATATGAAAGGGTCTAAAGGGGTCTCGAAACAGCCACACTTTAAAGAAAACATTAACAGGAAGAATCGATGTGGTGTGAAAAAATACTGAAATTAACAGAAAAATGTTGAAATTCGTGTGTTTTATGAAAGAAATGTGAATTAGAGAGAGAGAGAGAGAGAGAGAGAGAGAGAGAGAGAGAGAGAGAGAGAGAGAGAGAGAGAGAGAGAGAGAGAGAGGGCGAATTACAGACACCTTAGCATCAAAATTCCTGAGTTGGTGTGACAGAGGATTCCATTTGCCTGGCGTGTGGGGTGTGTGACTGACATGCAAGCATCCCCGTAGCTCCACAGTCAATACGTCCTTTGAATTCCGCGGGCATTCCTCTCGAGCCGCCAGTCACCTTTATAATGGCTTCAGGGAAATCGGATGCCTGTAATCTTTTCACCTTAACTTGGCCCAAATTTTCTTCCTTTTTTAAGCAGCTGATTCCCTGTAACTCAAAGGTACAATAGGGCAATGCTCTGGCTCTCCATCCTTTACATAGCACTTCTTCGTGACTAATGTAATCTTTTCACTTTAATGTGGCCCAAATTTTATTTTTTTCTCTGATTTCCCTTAGCTCAAAGGTAGAATAAGAGAATGCTCTGGGTCCTTTGAATAGCACTGCTTCGTAACTAGCACCTTTAAAATAAATCTCTTAGGAAAATACGCCACGAAATGTATGCACGGACGAGAATGCACCACTAAAAATAAATCGCTTAAGAGAAAATACCACGAAATCTTTGGCGATAAGAATAAACCTATTAAATAAATCGCTTAGGAAAATATACCACGAAATGTATGCACGGATGAGAATACACCTCTAAAAATAAGTTGCTTATGAGAAAATGCCACGAAATCTGTGCCACCCAGCTCCCTTTGACTGGGGTGCAGGGTTGAAGAGCCGCTTTGTGGAGTCTGGCAGAGATGAGACGGTTCTTTGGCCTTGAGGTTCAGGTGAGGTTCAAATGGCCTGACCTGACTACACCTGACGCTCTCTTTTTTCAGGCTCTTGTCGATGATTTCCCTGTGGGGTTGTGTGGGGCAGGTTATTACATGTTCCGGCTAATCACTGTGAGAGGTCAGGGGGCTATTTTTGAGAAGGGAAAAAAATCTTTAAATGGAAGTGGAACTGGGTGGAAGAATTTTATATACTGAATTCTTGCTATAATTTATCGTTGCAGTTGAGGTGGATAAGCAGGTTCAGGATGCGCTTGCACTGGCATTGGCCCTCTATACCAGCATGCATACACACGTACACGATCTTCTTGCCTTGCCATCCTTATCTTCCCATCAAAGACACAGATATCATAGTTACCTCCGTCAACGAAGCTGGACGGAGATTATGTATTCACCCGTGTCTGTTTGTCTGTTTGTATATAAGGTCTCAGAAAGTTGCTATCGATTTTCAGTGAAATCTGGTGGACAAGAAATCTGGTTCAGAGAAAAGATGATTAGAATTTGAGGTAGATCTAGATCCGGATGCAAGAATAAATGCTAGATTTTACTGTCAGTGGTGGAGGTATGCGCGCTCTGAGATTGTGTACCATGGCAAACTAAAATCGTACAGTTAACTGACTTGGTGAGACCGTATTTGCCTGGTAGGAAAGATGAATTGCAGAAGCAAATCCTAAATACTATTGGTGTTGGACTAGGTATGCGGTGAGTGCTCTGATTTGTAATCGTGTGGTGTATCACACACACACACACACACACACACACACACACACACACACACACACACACACACACACACACACACACACACACACACACATATATATATATATATACTCGTATGTATGTATGAAAGTTTCATAATAATTTTTTATGCAGGCAGCATCCACCAGCGACGTGCACGAGGAGGGAAAAAAAATTACTCCAGCGGGGCCATATATTAGGCGCGAAATTACCCTGAGCGAAAACCAATACGGAGTTAGCATAATACAGGAGTGGCGGCATTAGCGGGGGGCGGGGGGAGGCAGGGGGAGGGGAAATGGGAAGGGGGAGCGAGGAGAGGGAGAAAAGAGGAAAGGAGGAAAGGAAGGAAGAGGAGAGGAGGGAGGTGACAGATAGAAGTAGAGAGGAGTGAGGGAGGAGGGGGAGAGGAAACAGAGGAGGAAAGGCAAGGGCGACGAGGAAAGTGAGGGAGAGGAACAGAGGGAGGAAAGGGGGAGAGGCGAGGAAGGTGGGGGAGGAGAAATACAGGAGGAAAGGGAACTGGGGAGGTAAAAAGATGGATAAAGGAATGAAGGGAGGGATAATGCAATGGTCCAGGGAAGAAGAAGGAAGGGGAGGGAGGAAGGAGGAGTAAGGGGAAAAGACGGAAAGTAAGGGGGATGAGAAGAGGAAGGGGAAGGGCGAGAGGAGAGTCGGGAAGGGAGAGAGGGTGGCGGAGAGGAGCGAGAGAGGAAGAGGGGGGGGGAGAGAAGGGGCGAAGTAGCAGGCAAGGGGATAGGGGAATGGGAGAAATTGGGAAGAGTGAGGAGTAGGGGCCGAAAGGGGGGGGGGGAGAAATGGAACGTTAGGGTGGGAGTGGAAGGAAGAGAGGTGGAGGTGTAGATAAGGAGGTGGAGAGGTAGAGAGAGGGGAGAGAGAGAGTGAGGAGAGAAGAGAAGAGAGTGCATGGGGAGATTGGCAGTGAGAGGGAAGGGGAGAGAGAGATAAGAGTGAGAGAGGCGGTACAGAAGAAGTGAAAAGAGAGGGACAGGAGAGAGAGGGATGGGAGAGAGAGGGAGGAGAGAGACAGGGAGGGAAGAGAGAGAGAGAAAAGGAGAGGGATAAGTGGAGGGGAGGAAGGGAAGAGAATTGTGGTGCGGGAGGATTACTGAGAGGGAAGGGGAGGGTGAGAAAGAGGGGTTGGGGGGAGCGACACAGGGGACATGCCTGACCTAGTGTGTGGAGGGGTAGACGAACTCATTCTTCTGTGTGTCTGGTATTATCCCCTTGCTGGTATGTCCCCCTCACCTCCCCCCCCTCACACAGACACACACACACACACACACACACACACACACACACACACACACAAACTTAGTCCCGCATCGCTTCAACATCAACACATTTTCCGACCATCTGTGTGTAAGTGTGTGTATGAGGCGTGACCCCGAGCACACTCCAAAAATAATAGGGCCGGGATTCGAGGCCTATAGTGCAGAGATCACAGAAACCTTCCTCTCTCTACCACGTAATCATGCCTTAATGGTTAAAACAAAGGCTTAACCACTAAACCCAGATAAGGAAAAAAAAGTACACTAGCTTAACCTGGCCCAAATTTTTCTCTTGCAGTTTTTTTCTTTATCCATGTGGCTCAGTGGCAGAAACTAACAATGCTACGGCTTTACCTCCCCTCCATAGCACTTCTTCATGACTAGCACCATATGCTAGGCTTCAATCTCTTCCCACATCATAAATCACGATGGAGAAAAGGCAAATTTAGGCCAAGTTAAAGTAAAAAGGACATAAATGCCTCCCTTAGTTCAACATCAGAGCAATACAATATCAAGGCTCAACAACCTTTCCATGGAACTTCTTCGTGACTAGCATCAGAGTGTAAGCGTTAATCTCTTGTTACGGTACAGCATTCAAGACGGGGAGATGATATTAACACCTAATTAAGTGAACAGACTAATCGTGGTTGACGGCCGAAGAATCAGACATTTCTTCTTCCTCTCTCCCTTCGTCTTCCTCCTCTTCCCCTTCGTCTTCCTCCTCTTTCCCTTCGTCTTCCTCCTCTTCCCCTTCGTCTTCCTCCTCTTCCTCCTGTTCTTCTTGGTCAATAAAAAAATGTTCCCACCTTACATTTTTCACCTTAACAGTGTCCTCGTACTGAAGGGGCTAAAAACAATCTCCATTAAGTGAGGTTATAGCGCAGTTATTTCCTGTCATTATATCTCTGTAATTTATTTTTTGTGGTTAATAAACACCGCTAAGAATAATGATCCTACTGGCAGTAACTTCGTCTTCACCTTCTTCACTCTCGCCTTCATCTTCACCATTGGCATGAGCCATTATTATTATTATTATTATTATTATTATTACTATTATTATTATTGTTATTATTATTATTACTATTATTATTATCATTATTATTATTATTATTATTATTATTATTATTATTATTATTATCATAATCATTATTATAATCATTTTTACTATCTATTCTTGGATGACTATTATTACTATTATCTTTCTCATTTTTAACACCGAAGCTTAGCCTCTCACTCAGAAATGCGCCTGCCTTACACATGCATCACTTTCAACAGGACAATTTTTTGCAGCCTTCAGAGGATTTCAGAACAGACCATAGACTTAAAAAACCCTTCATAATTCCTCTCTGTTGACATAATCATTAGTTTTTTAAAAATCCCTAATTGATTCAGATATTTTACAGTTCTTCCCAGGGGACTTTTTTTCATGTCTGTCTCACTGCAAAAATCTGATCCACACAATTACTACCGCTCCGGAAACCACCCAGACTCACCAGACAGTGTGGTGTGTAGAGAGAAGGGCAATTAAGGCAGGGTAGGGCAGGGTAGGGTAAGGTAAGGTAAGGTTAGGATAAGTGAGGTAGGTTACGGTGGGGTGGGATAAGGCAGAGTTGGGTAAGATGAAGTTCGTTAGGGCAGGATGGGTTAGGATACGGCAGGGTAAGGTAAAGTAGGCTAGGGTGAGGCAGGACTGGACAAAGTAATGTAGGTTGTGGGTAGGGCAGGGTAGGGTAGAGTAGGGTAGGGTAGGGTATTGTAGGTTAGGGCAGGGGAGGGGACGGTAGGAGAGGATTAGGTAACGTTAGGTAGGTTGGGGTAGGGTAGGGTAAGCTATTAAGACAACGTAGGCTTGAACAGAGTGGCTGGGTGAGTTAATATCCTAAGTTAATGAGGCAAGAGAAGGGAGAGGGGTGGGGGAGTGGGGTGTGAGGGGAGAATAGGACGGGTGGGGAGGTGAGGAGAAGGGGGGAAGGGAGAGGGGGTGGGGACGTGGGGTGTGGGGGGAAAGGAGAGGGGTGGGGACGTGGGGTGAGGGGGGGGGAAAGGAGAGGGGTGGGGACGTGGGGTGTGAGTGCCAGTTTAATACAAAGCAACCTATGATTACGTGGGGAAAGGCTGCTGGCTCTTGTGAACCTGGAAGGGGAAGTACCTGAGAGAAATTATATCCCTCTGCTAGTAAGCGAGGTCAGGTAACCAAAGATTTTTATTTTTAAGATTTATTTTAGAGGGCTTCATTATGTATTTCGGTTCCTAAACTCTTGTGGTTATATTCCCTCACTAGTCCTAAGTGCTATTTTTTTTTTCTAGAGCTATTTTTCTAACTCACAGCACTAGAAAACATAGAAAAAATAACACTCCCTGCTATTAAGTGAGGTCATAGAGAACCTACCGTACCTTATTCGTGGTCCTCATAAATATTCGTGTAATTAAATCTTTGTAGTTTGAGCCTTCAGTACTGTACCCTAAAAGTATTACTCCTTCTTTAGTTACTTCCTTAATTTTTCAGCTAAACTTCAGGTGATCTCAAGGAATGAATCAAGGAACCTGAGGATGTCAATACTGTTAATTTTCTTACGGTCGGGTTATCTTTCGAGTGGACATAGAGGCTGAGAAGAAAACGGGAGGCTGAGAGTGATCACAGGAGTCTTAGAGTGAGCATAGAAGCCAGAGAGTGAGAATAGGAGCCTAAGAGTGAGCATAGGAGACTTAGAGTGGGCATAGGAGCCTGAGAGTGAGTATACGAACCTAAGAGTGAGCATAGGAGCCTGAGAGTGCTAATCCAATATACATAACTCTACCACCTCCCTACCCTACCCGTCCCTCCCAAATCTGTTCCCTACCCACAGCCTAGCCATAAAGTATCCTACCCTATTTATTTCCCTAGTCTAGCCTATATTGTCCCCTAGCTTGTGTATTTTTTCCATACCTTCTTTCAAAACCTTCCCAATTTTTTTCAGTGTCCTCCCTTATCATTTATTTTTATTCACTTATTCTGTCATAGTGACTTTATTTCGTTTTCAGTATTTCTTTGTCTTTTTATTGCCAGTGTTGTGCAGCTTCATCTTCAATGTATAATTTAGATTCAATAGTTTTTTTTTATGCCCTACCCATCAGCCTTCAATTTCTTCTTTATATATTAACCCAGGCTATAAATTTCCCAAGCCCATTCTTACCCTACTACGGTACCATACCTACCATAAACTGCCATACCTAAGTACCATACTACCATATCATTCTGTCCTGGTCAGTATATTTCCTTAGCCCAGTCTCACTCTTCCCTCCATCACAATAAACACCATTCTTCTCAGCTTTCCTCCCTACCATCACACTTACCATACACTACCATATCAAGCTACCATACTACCATATCGCACCATAAATTATCTTGGCCCATATATTATCCTGACCCATAATAACCTTATTTTCTTTCACGACTACCCTGTTCTTTTATCTTTATCATTTATTTATATTCATTTACTGGAAACAGACGCCTTCATTTCCTTACCTCACACATTCACACATAACTTCCCTACTTCCCTACCCGATCCTACCCTACCTTACCCTACGAATTCATACCTACCTACTTCTCTGTTCTACCTTACCCTTCCCTACCCTACTCTTCATATATAGCCTACCTACTTCTCTACCCCACCTTACCGTACCCTACCCTACTCTTCCTACACTCCCAAACAATATCCTGTACTTCGATACTTCCCTCCACCCTACCCTGACCTAACCTACTCTATACTCTCATACGATATACATCCACCCTTATATAGCCTTCTCCTACCTACCTTACCCTACCCTACCCTACCCTACCATACAACGGCTTACACAACCAACCCAGCCCTAACAATTCTATCTCCAACCATATTCCCATCTTCCCCCATTGCCCCCCAGCCTTCCCTCCCCCCCCCATTAACACAGCAGTCCCCCCCTCATTTAGGCTCTAGTGAGGACCAATCACGAACTCTGGCCGTTACAGCTAACTCGACGGTATTGATCACGTAATTGTTACCCATTTCTCAGCTCTGCCCCCACCCATGCCCCCTCCCCCTACTAGGTCCCTTCCCCTACCCGCACAAGGTCCCCCTCCCCCTCCCCTATCTCCACTAGGCCCCCTCTTCCACTCTTGCCTCCCACTTGGGCCCATCCCCTACCTCGAACTCGGCCTTCTCCCCAACCTCCTAGTTAGGCCCCCTCCCCTTCATGTCTGCCTGTCTCACCTCCCTTCCCACCTACCCTGCCCCCTCCCCTTTCCAGCTACCTTACCCCCTCCCCAACTCTTCTTCTGGGCCTCCTTTCCTCTTAACTCGACCCTTCCTCTCCCCCTTACATGATCCCATCCCCTACCCTTACCTTCTTCCTTCCATCCCTCAACTCTCCTCTCCTATCCCCCTACTTGAACCCCTACCCCTTCCCTCTTACTCGGCCCTTTCCCCTCGTCCCCTACTTGCCCCCTCCCCTCTCCCTCACTCGACCTCACTCCCTCTATCCCACTACAGGAACACCCTCCCCTCTCCTCTTACTTGGCCCCCTCCCAGTCGCCCCCTACTCACCCCCTCCCTTCCCCAGCCTCGCGTGCACATACTCGAACACTCACACACATGCTCGCTCTCACACATGT
Organism: Coenobita brevimanus; assembly: GCF_032717465.1. Lineage (NCBI taxonomy): Eukaryota > Metazoa > Arthropoda > Malacostraca > Decapoda > Coenobitidae > Coenobita > Coenobita brevimanus. The sequence goes on from NC_137027.1 coordinate 12,052,012, forward strand.
ACACACACGTATACATACTTGGTGACATACAGTTAGCATACACACCCGGAAGTGTATACATACTGACATTTTATCACACACACACACACACACACACACACACACACACACACACACACACACACACACACACACACACACACACACACACAATTTTTCTAACTTCTCCCCTACCAGTCAATAATACGCTAGGACCCCCTTCCTCCTTGCCAAGCCTTTGAAGTAAACTGCTCAAGTGCTACCTGACCATAAGCTGTGATCAGGACGTGCTAGTGTGCTGAACTTGGCAGTTTAATCCTATCCACTGTTTAGCAAGTCTCAGCTGAGGGGGCAGAGGATGAGGGGTCCGTCTGGGTGGGATTATAGGGTGGAAAGTGAATATCGAGTGGAAAATTAGACCTTTAGAAACCCGACAGATTTCATGCAGTCACGAGTTAGTATTCAAGTTTGGGACTGGCTTTGTTCCGTTAGGTGAAAAAAAAAAAGAAATTACGAAAAAAAAACTATCATGAGGTTACGTCACAATGCCCTTCATCATAATATCAATTACGTCACAGGCAATTATCGAAAATCATCACATAAACATTGCACAAGGAAAGTATTCTAGCAGTGAAAGGAGGTTGACTTGCCGTTATTCCCACCTAATTTTTAACATAAGTGCTGACACCACCACAGCAACAACAAATATCCTGCCACCACCATTTTACCTCCTGCCACCACCATTAATATCTTCTGAAACCACCATGTCCTTCTGCCACCACCGTTAATATCTTCTGCCACCAATACGTCCTTCTGCCACCACCATGTCCTTCTGCCACCACCATATCCTTCTGCCACCACTGTTAATATCTTCTGCCACCACTACGTCCTTTTGCCACCATCATTAATACCTTCTGCAACCACCACTGACACCTCCTGCCACCACAATTTCCTTTGCCACCACCACCAATATTATCACAACTACCACAATGAACATACAGAAAATATCAATCCGTTTATCTTATCTTCATATGTATCTATCCATCCATCCATCTATTTATTTATCTACCTATAAACCAAGGAAGAGGCACAATATTACAACACTCTAATGTACCAACCACTACAATCAACCACCAACAACTACCAATCTACCACAACCACCACCGCAAAAGAATATCATGAAAAAAGGCCCTGAAACAAATAAAATATTGGGGCACTGAGCTGGTCCTGACGAGCATATCCAATTACTTCGTACAGTGCTAATATCGGGCCTTCCATCTGTTAAAATGAATCTAGCGAATGTGGACAGATTAAGAGATTTATTTTTATTTTTATATTTTTTAAGCGACGATGCAGGCCAGATCTACAAATAAAACTGCGCTCTGTCTCTGTCTCTCTGTCTGTCTGTCTGTCTCTCTCTAGAACATGATAAAGTACCTTGGTAGTAGAAAAAAAGAATGAGAGAGAGAAAAAAAGACCCATTAGAATTCACGGCACAGCGAAAAAACTAACTTACTAATTTGGCGATTAAGGAGGAAAAAAATATGGGGAAAAAATCCGTCTGCTTTTGTGTCGCTCTTATATTCGAATCCCGAGTGACTGGCGGGAAACCTAAGACCCGAAAGAGTACTGACAAGGGATCGAAACCCAGATTTAGGATCGAAGTCAATTTTTATCGTATTTAAGTTTCCGTGGCAGTGAATTATTACCAGATCTTATGTTTTCTCGTATTTCTTCAGTTTTTTGATATTTATTGTGGTTTGGTTGTGATGGTTTTGGTACTCGTGTGGGATGAGAATAAAAATGAGGTTTCTTGTCTACGGATTGAGCATTGTTACTATGGCATTTTTATTAGTATTCTTGCTCCTTCAGGGTAACATCTTTCTATCTATCTCTCAGTCTGTCTACCTATCTATCTATCTATCTTTCTATCTATCCCCTTGGAGAGTTTTCACACTGTAGGTGTAGGTAAGTCAATCCAATAAGTTCCGATCGTCAGGTTAAGTTAGATTAAGTTGGGTAAGGTTAGGTTAGATTAGGTTGTCAGGTCACCTCGATTCAGATCGTGATGTGATGTGAGATGAAGTGGGGCCAGGTGAAGTGGGATTAGGTGAAGTGAGGTTAGGTGAAGTGAGGTTAGGTGAAGTGGGGTTAGGTGAAGTGGGGTTAGGTGAAGTGGGGTTAGGTGGAGTGGGGTTTGGTGGAGTGGGGTCAGATGAAATGGGGTCAGGTGGAGTGGGGTTAGGTGGAGTGGGATTAGGTGGAGTGGGGTCAGGTGGAGTGGGGTCAGGTGGAGTGGGGTCAGGTGGAGTGGGGTCAGGTAAGCGTACAACAAGGGATGAAAATTAAACTGTGAAAAGAAATGCTGGCGCTGCAAAAACTGGAATTCTGATAACACCATCGGTGAGGGAGGGTGAAGAGGGAGGGGAGGAACGGAGGAGAGAGAGAGGAAGGAAGGGAGGAAGGCAGAAGGGAAAAGAGAAAGGAAGGAGGGAAGGCAGAAGGGAAGAGAGAGAGAGAGAAAGAGAGGCGATGAAAAGAAGGAAGCATGGAAGAAGGAAAGAGATGGGAAGGAAGGAAGGCGGAAGATATGAGAGAAAGTGAAAATGGGAGGAAGGATGGATGAAAGGTAGGAAAAAGGCAAAGGGAAGAAAAAGGAAGATGGAATTATGGGAAAGGAAACAGGGAGAGGGGAAGGTGAAGGGAGAGAGGAAGAAGGGAGGGGAAACAGGCGGAGAGGCCGGAGAGGGAGAGAGGAAGGAAGAAAGGTAGAAAAAAACAAGAGGGGGAAGAAAGGAAGGAAGGGAAGGAAAGAGCAGAGAGGACGGTGAGGGAGAGAGGGAAGAAGCTAGGGAAGGAATCAGGGAAAAAAGGTGGAGGGCGGGAGAGAGGGGAGGAAAAGAAAAAGTGGGCGTTGTGAAGGGAAATGATGTAAGAGAGAGAGAGAGGAAAAGAGGACAGAGAGAGAGAGGAACAAGAGGCGGAGACAGAGGGGAAGAGGAGGGAGAGAGGAAGAAGAGGCGGAGACAGAGGGGAAGAAGAGGGAGAGAGGAAGAAGAGGGAGAGAAAAAGAGAGAAAGCGAGAGGGGGTGAAGAGAGGAAGGAAAACAAAGATGGGGGGAAGGGAGACAGAGGTGAAAGAGAGACAAAAAAACAGGAAAATGGAATTGAGAGAGGGACGAGAGGATAGAGAGAGGGATGGGGAAGAGGAGGCAAGAGGAAAGAAAAAAGAGTAAGGGGAATGGAAGAATGAAAGTAAGAAGAAAAGGAAGAGAAAAGGAGGAGGGGAAAGGATGATCAGAAGCATGAAAGAGGAAGAAAGAGGGAAAGCAGGCAGGCACGAGGGGAAAAGAAAATCAGAAGCAAGGAAGAAGAAGAAAGAGGGAAAGCAGGCAGGCGGGAGTTAAGCATCTGCCTCTGTCTCTTACATTCACGGATCTTACTGTCGCAGCGAGATGGTCCAGCTTAGTATTAACATAAGAACTTAGGGCAGTATTCTGAGTGGAGTGGGGGGCCTCGTAACACTTTTCCCTTGGCGACTTACTTTCCATATCTTAACATTCTCTTGTACGTATTCAGAGTGAGAAAGGAAGCTTCTTGAGACCTGTTCCTTTGCGATTTAGTCTGGATCTTATATCTGAACATCGTCTTACGTGTTATTTATAGAGTGTTAGTATCATTACAGTCTGCATCAGTAACAGAATGATTCTAAGGTGTGACGTAAAGAATAAATCGCTACGGAAGAAGTGTTACGGTATCCTGAGTTACTTGGAATACAACCCTTATTCTGTATGCATGGAAGAAAACTAAAAGGATAGCACAACAGAAGCCTCCTCCACCCTCCATACCCTATTGTCATAAATTGTGCAGAAGAGAGAGAGAGAGAGAGAGAGAGAGAGAGAGAGAGAGAGAGAGAGAGAGAGAGAGAGAGAGAGAGAGAGAGAGAGAGAGAGAGAGAGGACTGAAGAAAAAGACCAAAAAAAAAAAAAAAAGGTAGCGGAAAAGAGAAAAGAGGAAGGATAATAAGTAGGGAAAGAAAGAGGAAAAAAAAGCATATAAAAAAAAAAGAGAACAGAAAAAATAAAAATAAAAAGGAAGAGGAAGAAAATACATAAGGATCTGTGGCAAGAGACGAAGGAAATATGATAAAGGAAAGAGGGATAAGAAATAAGAAGAGAAGGGGGAAAGTGAGTAGAAAAATGAGGAAAAGAAAAGATAAGAGAGAATGAAAAGACAGGAGAGACGATGAAAATTACAACGAAGAGGAAGAGGAAGAAGAGAAAGCAGGAAGAAAATATGAGGGAAAAGAAAATGAGAAGAGAGATGAAAGAGAATAATGGAGAGGAATGAGAAAACGAGGCGAGGAAAAAAAATAAAATGAAAAAAAGGGAAGAAAACCGAACAGAGGAAAAGAGAGAAAGGAGAGAAAAGAAGGGAAGGAGGAAAAAGAAAAGGAATAAAAGTGGCAAGGAAACAGAAACAATGGAAATGAAAGAAGAAGGAGGAAAATAGAAAAGAGGAAAAAAGAAAATAAACGAGAAAGCACAGAAAAAGACGAAAGTGACGGGTCGCATGTGACGGGGGAGATAATATGATAAGAAGAAGCAGGAGAAGTGAATTATGAAGAGGAGGATGGAGAAAGACGAGAGCAAAAAGAGGAAGATCAAGAAAGAAAAGGAAGCAGAGAAAGAAGAAAATGAAAAAGAGGAAAGAGGAAGCAAAAATATATAAGAAGAATTAGAGGAAGAAAAAACAAAAATATGAAAGACGAAATTGAAATGGAAAATAGCAAAGTGAGGAAGAAAAAGTAAAAGAAAATGCAAGGAGAAAGATGGCAGGGGAAAAAAAAATGAGAGGAAAGAAAAAGAGGAAAGAGGCGGGTCGCAGGGGACGAGGGAAATATGATAAGGAGACGAGGAAGGAGAAAATCGAAGGGCATGGAAATGAGAGGGGTATTGGAGAGAGAGGAGGGAGGTAGTGGAGAGAGAGGAGAGAGGGGAGGAGAGGAAGGGGAACGAGAGGAGAGAAGGGAGGAGAGGAAGGAGGACGAGAGGAGAGAATGGTGGAGAGAGGAGAGACAAAATATACTGGAAAGGAGATGGCAAGAAACGCGGAGAGGAGGGAATGTTGAAGAGAGGAGAAATGAGTGAGGAAGAGGAGAGCAGTGGAGGATCTGGTTGGAAGAGGAAAAATATATTATACATCTCTCTCTCTCTCTCTCTCTCTCTCTCTCTATATATATATATATATATATATATATATATATATATATATATATATATATATATATATATATATTTATATTTATATAATATATATACAGAGAGAGAGAGAGAGAGAGAGAGAGAGAGAGAGAGAGAGAGAGAGAGAGAGAGAGAGAGAGAGAGAAGGGGATCAGCAGCTTTCAAGCCAGCAAGAATGCCAGACGGTCAAGCATAAAGGGATAAGTACGACTGAAGTTTGTCGGCGCCAGGAAGAAGGCTCTGGCAAGATGACTGGCCCGGTATTTAGATTCTTCCCTACCAGAGCTCTTTCATCAGTTGAGTATAAACACTCCCTGCGGCAGCGAAAAAAAAGATGAATGACGTCACAGCACTCAAAGACTTTAGCTAAAGCCACGTATTTGACACTGCCACAAACAATGTTCCCTTCTTGTTAAAAGAGACACAAAGATCTCAAGAGAACGCTCCACCACCAAACAGCATAGGCCAAGTCAATAACTTGTGGAAGATGAGCTGTTCTGCAACGATCAACAACCACAATTTCAGTTTTCCTTGCACTGAGCTTCATATCCCAGATCTGACACCACTGCTCAATGCGTTCCCAATCAGCATGTAGGCTCAACCACAGCAGATCTACTCGCTGGACAAACAACAAGAGCCACCAGGAGAGTATCATCAGTATAAATGAAAAGAGATCTGTCAACCACAATGGACAGACCAGCTGTATAAAAGATAAATAGAATTAGATTCAAAATGCTACCTTGGGGAACACCAGACACACCTTCACACCAACACCAGACACACCTACACACCAGCATCAGACACACCTACACACCAACGACCACAAACACCAACGAACACCCTCCACCTATGACCTGAAGGAAAATTACCAGTCTCAGAGTATACACTGCCATCAAAGTCAACGGATATGAATCTACACAATAATTCTCCATGACTGACACTTTCAAAGACATCAGAGAAATCATTGTGCACCAACCTACCCCCTGCTCCGCGATCCAGGGCTTGCGGTGAGATGAGGCTATCGGAATATCGGAAGTTTTTGCTTTTTTTTTTCGAAATTTAAATGATGAAACTGATCCCTTTACAAATTTGGGTTCGAAATCGAGTTGTTTCGGATTGCAGACAACTTCCCTAACCGCATGATCACCAGCTCCGCGTCATTATCTCCTTCTACACAACGGGTACAGTTAATGAGCGGCGTATCAGAGTTACGCCCTTTTCAATACCTGTCTAACCATCCAGCCTTTGAAATGCCTGCCTAATAAAGCATAGTCAATTAGCCGCTGGTCATTACGTGGTGGAAACACTGTGATGTCTCTTCATGGCGGGCTAATGAGTGAGGTTATTATTGTTGCAACAGTCGAGGGCAAAGTTCACGTAATATTTCAACTTTTCTATTTCTCATTTTCCTCATGTAAGTTAATATTCCTAAGCCGAGAAAGGCCTGTTATGTCTTTCCGTTCTAATATATCACTTCTTCTAACTATCCCCTGCTAGTCAATATTCCTAAGTTGAGAGAAGATTGGAATACTTCTCTGTCCTAATATTTCACTTCTTGTACGTATCACTTTCCGGTGCTGGTTAATATTCTTAAGCTCAGATAGGTCTCGTAAGTTCTCTACCGTAATACTTCACTTCTACTGGTCACTTTCTTCTATTGGCTAATATTCATAAGCTAAGAGAGGCTCGGTATACTTCTCTGCCCTAATATTTCACTTTCCCTGCTTCTCACTTTCCTTTTCTGACTAATATTCTTAAGCTAAGAGAGGCTTGGTATGTTTTTCTGCTCTAATATTTCATAATTTTTACTTTCCTCTGTTGGCTAAAATTCCTAAGCTGAGAGGGGCATTGATATGTTTCCCTGCCCACAGAAGATGCCTTTTTATATGATGCATCGGGGAGGAAAAAATCATATATACTCTAAATGTGAAGCAGACGAAGGTGGAAGTTGGTGAATTTTTGTCTCTGCCTGTACATGTGAAATTGACATTTTTTACACATTTCTGAAAACTGTCTGGTGTTGCTATTTTTCACAGAACTGTTGAAAAATATTTAAGCATTTCTGTCTTCTCATAATTGGAACAGCGCTGGTCTTTATTAACTTTATTTATTTATTTTTTTTTTTTTCAGCTGAAGCAAAATGGAGTAAAGGAAAAGCAGGAGGTATTTTCGAAGATATTTACAGTCGATTCCCTGTCGTAACGATAATTTGTTATTGTAGGAGGGACAAGAAAAGGGAACTGCAGTCTTTCCACATCTGTTCCCCCTAAAAAAAAAAAAAAAATCTTAGTTACGAAAGGAAAATCTCGTAGGTTATAACATTTTTTCTGCAGGAAGGACGAGGACAGGAAACTGCAGAATGAACCTTGTCCCCAGTTCCGCCTGCAAAAACGAATGTAGGTTACGACATGGAATCGATTGTCAAATTAACTGAGAATCCCACCCCTGAGTGTTAATTCTGTCACCATTAACCCTCTCATGGATGGGGCGACTCTAGGATTCTGTCAGACGATTTAATTCAGCTCTGTGAGTCCTAGGGTCCAGTGATGATTGTTAGGACATAGTACACGAGAGAGGTCATTGAACTCCCTCCTCTTTTTTTTTTCTTTTTTAACTCGGGTAATATAAAAGTCTATGAAACATACAATACATCAACGCCCATTTTATTTTTCCCCTAACATTGCCATAATTTTTACACCATCGCTGCGAATCACATGTCCCACTTTACTTTTAACTTTTCCTATTTTTTTTAAAAAACTGTCTAGCATTGTCAGTTTTCCCAGAACAGCACTAAAGAAATGCCAAAAATAAAATTAATTAATTCATTAATATTGTCATATGTATATCATGAACAAGAGAGCAAGAACGGAGAAAAAATATATAAAAAATTATACACAAAGCCCTGTATTGTAGTAAGTAAACCTGGAGAGAAAAATATAAAAAGCTACTCACACAACAATATTACATTTTCAAAAATCTAAGGGAAATGACCTTTGCCTCTGTATACGTAGCTGTGTGTGTGTGTGTGTGTGTGTGTGTGTGTGTGTGTGTGTTCAGAGCTGAATATTTCGATTTTTTTTTATAAATTTTTTAAATACAATCTTTTATTAGCGCAGAAGTAGGAGGAAAGCACAAAAAACCATCAGTGTAAAAAAGGCTACTGGAGATTATTTTACTGTTGATCTAAAAACAGAGATTCTACTAAATATTAATTAAATTGTTCAGAGAAAACAGAACTAAAAGAAAAATCGTAAAATGGTTAAAAAAAAAAGAGAAAAAACTGATCCACGCACTAGCATAGATCTACTCACACACATACATACACACATACATACACACACACATGGACACAGGCACATATACAACAACGCACACAAATAAATACGCACACAGGCAGGCTCGCATACAACCACGCACACATACAGAATTACATGCAGTCACACAATATATAAATGTCTCAACAGATACATCCCTGTAGACCAAGACACACACACACACACACACACACACACACACACACACACACACACACACACACACACACACACACACACACACACACACAAACTCAATCAAACATCCGAGGCAAAAGTTCAAGCCACGCAATCCATCCATCGATCTTTCTCGTGTGTGTGTGTGTGTGTGTGTGTGTGTGTGCCCTTGAACATAACACTAACATACAACTTTAAGTTGGATATCCGCCTCAAAGTTGCCCTTCCCAGTGCCACCTCAAAATGTGCGTGCGTCCAGGAGCGTTTGCCCATTCAAAAGTTACACACACACACACACACACACACACACACACACACACACACACACACACACACACACACACACACACCTGGCCATGACCGTGTAGCAAGGCATGCAGTCGGACGATCGATGAACTGGAGAGATACTCGTCGTTAGGCTTTCCATCCACACATACAAAAACACGCATACAAACACGAACACACTCACACACACACACACACACACACACACACACACACACACACACACACACACACACACACACACACACACACACACCTCAGACATTCAAATCCCCTCCTACACACATAATCACAAACAATCACACACATGCACTCACCTCAACCCTCCCTCTCACACCCACCCAAACACAGACATTCCCTGAGCCTTGTGGAGAGGCCCCGGTCGATGAACTAAGGACAGCACTAAATTCAAGGTCCCGGAGGTCGTTGACAAGGGATTAAATGTGGTCAGACACACGCAGACGGGAACACCACTAGGATGATTGGCTAACAGATGAGTTCCTTGTGAGGGATGATGTGTCTCAGTTTGTATCTTTATTATTAATGCTCCCACACTGTTAGATTTTCTGTGTCTTCTTCAGCCACTAACACAGCTTGCTTTTTCACTAACACACTCCAACACTATTAAATTTTAGTATTTTTTTGATTCATTAACGTAACTTACATTATCAGTATCACCATCACCACACAGCCTCTTTCCCCTCTAAAATATTAGCCGATGGATTAGTTTCTTCTCTCTATTTTTTTTCTACCATTTTTTTTTTACCATTTCCAAACTCTTATACTCAACAATGAAGAAGGAAGACACGTAGCCACACACACACACACACACACACACACACACACACACACACACACACACACACACACACACACACACACACACACACACACACACACACACCTCTAGGATGACTGATGGATGGATTAGCCTGTTTTGTAAATGACGTCTTTCCATATCTTTCCTACTCCTTCCCATTTTATTTCGCCTCAACATCATTTAGTTTTCAGAACTGCCTACCCTATGATCGACCGACACTAACGTCTTTAATATCAGCAATACACCACTCACACCCCTATCAACATCGAATCCCATACCACCACGAAAAACCCAGACATCACTTACCACCATCACCACACCACAATCATCATCACTTACCTCACCACAATCATCACAGTCACCACCATCACCACCACCACAATAACCTACTTCACCAAAGTCATCACCTACACTACAATCACCACTTGCATCACCACACCACACTTACTGCCACCACCATCACCGCCACAAGTTACGTCACCACACTGCAATCAACCACCACTACCATTTACATCACCACAATCCCCATCACCACACCACAATCACTACCATCACCACACCACCACCACCACCACTTAAAAAACCATCTCTTCAGGCTGATTGGCAGGGCGGCTGACAGATTACGTGGCTTTAATCTGAATGAAGAAAAGAAACGGGATTAGCTTGCTGAGTCTCGTCATTATTTGCTGACGTGAGAGGAATTAATATTTGAGGCGGATCTGAAGCTGCTGACACCACTACCAACGTCAGCCATCAACACCACTTCATAATACCATAAATAATACCATCTAGAGAACCAACACCACTACCACCACTGCCATCATCATCTACAGAACCAACACCACAACCACTACTACCATCAGCTACACCATCACTACCTACACAGCAACACCACAACCACCACTACCATCAGCTACACCATCACCACCTACAGAAAAACACCACAACCACCACTACCACCACTTACATCAGTACAAACATTGCAAACCTTCATTACCACCATCGACACTATCACCACCTGCACCACCACCAAACATACCTAACTCCCGCCGCCACTACCACCTCTACCACCACCACCACCAAATCTACACTACCACAACACCACCGCCACCTGCCTCACCACACACTGACACCTACCACTAAATTATACCACTGAAAATCTAGCTAAAAATAACTTCCCTAAAATGACCATTAGGGGAGAGAAAGATTATAGGTATGAGTCTGAAATTACGTAAAAAAAATGTAGCGAAACTGACTTACGTAATTCCTCTATTACCCCATTACGAAGGAGAAATATTAAAACAACCTCATGGTAATAATGTGAATAGTACAATTTTCCATCTCCATCCTAATAACACGCCCACCATCATGTCTAATCATCATCATCACCATCTTCACCATCATCATCATTATATTCACTCTAGCACTTTTAAAAATTCATTCTCACAGTATACCCTTAAATTCCCTCTCACATTCAAACATTAACATCCCCACAAAAACCCTAAAAGTAAAAATGTAGTGAGAAAGGATCCAGAAACAGGGGGAAAAAAGTGAAAACGCAAAACTGTGGAAACTATCAACAGTCCTAAGCCTTTCCAATACCCGTTTACATAAGAGGAATTATATTGGGTAGGTCCGGAGCTTAACTGGGATGTATATAATTTTATCTATGTAGTTTTTATATTGGTATCTTTTTTGAAATTCTATGTATTTTTTTTTTTACTTAGCTACGTTAAAAGTTCCGTCTTCTTTTCCTCCTCTTTCTCCTCAGCAACATCAAGGACGACTCTTCCTATTCCTCCTCCTCCTCTTCTTTTTTTCCTTCTTCTTTTTCCTCCTCATTCTCCTATTTTCCTCTTCCTCTTCCACTTCCTTCCCTTTCTCCTCCTCATAAGCCTGATCTATTCAAGCCAAGATTATATACTTTTCTCTCTCTCTGCGGTGAATGTAGCCATATATATGAGATAGAAAACGAGGACAAAAATTCATAAGCTGGGTACACTAAATTTCCTTTAATCTTCATTAAATCGGGAAGCGCGGTGGCTCAGAGGTAGAGCGCCAAGCTCGTGGCCGGGAGGTCGTGAGTTCGAGCCTCGCCCGGGGCTGCCGTGCCGGGAGTGGTAGCACGCTCCTGTAACCTAGCGGGGCTATATGGCCATAGCTGCCTAGCTCTGGGATTAAATCTTCATTAAATCGTATGGCATTTAGATGGAAAAATGTGTGTGTGTGTGTGTGTGTGTGTGTGTGTGATCCGTGGAGGTCGGGGGTCACAATCCATGATAGACACAATCGTTTATCTTTAGTACTGTTTGCTTCCCTCCCAGAATAAATAAGTAAATAAAAAAATAAATAAATCGTATGCCAGACATGTTCTATAACTCACGCCTTGTTACCACGATACTCCATCAAAACAACCCCCCCCCAAAAAAAAAAAAACCGCCTGTGAAATCGTCTGGGTGGGGGGTTAGGATTCATGGCCACATCTCTCGCCTAATGGCCCGTTACCATAATTTTAGGCCGTGATCGTTTGGGCCACAAATTGCCTTCTCACGGCCTGGCTTTCGACTTGGCCAGAGTTATGCTTATTGAGTTTTAATGCGGCCGATGTGTTACCTTCAGCGGCGAGGCGAGAGAGGGGTGGATGGATTCTGGATGGGTGGATGGATGGATGGAGCGAGGACTTAACTGATGGATAGTACCTCTCTGTCTGTTTCTATTAGTGTGTCTGCCTGTCTGCCTGTCTGTATGTCTGCACACACCCACACACACACACACACACACACACACACACACACACACACACACCCACATACACACACACACACACACACACACACACACACACACACACACACACACACACACACACATACACAGTGGCTGGATGAATGGAGTAAGGATCTGGCACGTAAGATTTCGCTGTAAAACATGCAGACAGATCTCTCTCTCTCTCTCTCTCTCTCTCTCTCTCTCTCTCTCTCTCTCTCTCTCTCTCTCTCAAGTACCCCATGTCTTAACGTCAATGAAGGCGGGAGACGAGAGGATGGTTCTGAATGGATGGATGGATAGTTGGTTGGATGGATGGATGGATTGATGGATGGATGGATGGATGGATGGATGGATTAATGGATGAATGAATGAATGAATGAATGGATGGATGGATGGATGGATTAATGAATGAATGAATGAATGAATGAATGGATGGATGGATCGATGGATGGATGGATGGGTGGATGGATGGATGGATGGATGGATGGATGGATGGATGGTGGAGTAGCGTTCTGAGAGACTGGACTGTATTGAAGTGGCACATGAGACTACCCAGCACCTATTCCTTACCGATTTACTTTCCACATGACACTTTAGCATTCAGTCTGTACTATTTATATCGTTTTGATTCTGAAATAGTTTACAGATATGATGTACCTGAGGATGGTGAAGTATAAGGTGTAGAATAAATCGCTATATGTGAAGCGTTAAGGAGCTTTACCACCTAGAATACGCCTCATAGTTAAACACCCATGCAGCCGGACAAAACATACCTCCTTCCTTCTCTCTCTCTCTCTCACACACACACACACACACACACACACACACACACACACACACACACACACACACACACACACACACACACACACACACACACACACACACGCACAATTTTCTTAGTCACCAAAAAAATTGTTTTAACTTCTCTAGTTACACCAAAAAAGTATACATATTTTTGTCATAAAAAATTGTTGACATACTTGTATTGGTCATAAGTAATGTAGAGTATATTTTTCAGATAAATGATTTATTAATATTTAATCAGTGATGCGAAAATTTTGCTATCCTTCGGAAAAAAAATGATCACACGAAAAACTGATACTATTTAATCACACAAAAAAACTCTCAATGCTTTCTCAGTTATATGAAAAACTGACAAAAGATTAAAGACTAATGAACAATTTACATATTTAACCCACACAATAATTTCATCATAAAATGAACAGACACGAAAATTTTATTTTTATATTTTTCCCGATGAACGAAAGAAAAAATACCGATATATTCTTAAGCACACGAACACTGACGATTTTTTAGCTATACGAAAGTTACATGAATCTTTTTTAGTGGCATGAATTGTGATATTTTCATTAAAAAAATGAGGATGTTTTCTTAGTGACAAATTCACTGACACACTTTCTACGTCACACGAAAAGATGACATAATGAACTGATATTTTCTTAGTTACACGAAAAATGGAAACAAACTAAAAATAGTTTATTTTCCTGGTGTCACGAAAAAGCAATATTTTTCAAGGTTAAAGAAACACTAATACTGTCCTAAAATATATACATATATATTTTTATTTTTCTTAAGATGCGGAAAAACTGGGGATATTTTCTTGGTATGAGTAAAGCTAGTAATATTTTATACGCAAAAAAAAAAAAAAAAAAAAAAATCTACTTACGAACTAAAAACAGATAACCTTTTTCTTTGCTGCAAGAAACTGACGATATTTTTTTAATGCCGTTTGAAAAACTGAAAATACGTTCCTTAAAGCATGCAAAAGAAAAGAAAAGCAAACTACTCTTCTTAGGTACCAAAAAAAACTAAATATTTCCTTAGGTACGGAAAAAACTAATATTTTTCTTGGGTACGAAAAAACTGATAATATTTCCTTAGGGCCAAGGAAAAAAATATCTTTCGCCTAATTAGCCTAATCCTCCTCTCATATTTTTTTCTTCGCTCCTTTTTTTTTTTATGAGAGATGCGGAAGTTTTAATTTTATGCATATCATCCTAGTGAGGTGAAGGCCGAGAGTGAGAATAGTGAGCTCCTGAGCGTGAGATAAGCGCCTGAGGGTGAGACGAATAAGGTTGAGATGAATGAGGTTGAGGGTGAGATGAGTAAAGATGGATGATTTGCATCATGAGCGCCTGAGGGTGAGATACATAAGGGGGAGATGAATAAAGATATGATTTGTGAGGTGGAGGTGAAGACTGAGAGAGAGAGAAAAAAATGAACGCTTGAGGGTGAGATGAAGGAGGAGAGGGAGAACAGTGAACACTTGAGGGTATTTTCGTCCTTACTCAGAAACGACCCGTTTTCCCCACCCCCTGAATTGTGGTCTAGTGTGGTTAAGACGCTCTAACTGGATGTGGTTCATATCCAAAAATAAATCGCTATGGAAAAGGTGTTAGGGAACTTCTTTAACCGAAAAAAAAAAAAAAAAAAACGAACCTCACTCTGTTTATTGTCAGTGGTCGAAATCTTCAGACACACATATTAAAATTTATGTGAAGTATTTAAACCACTGAAACAAGTAGCTGAAATAAATATGCTTCGTCATATGATCTCCATTGTCCCACGCTGCCCGGGATGGAGTGGGGAATATCATGATTTTAATTTCACGATTATGAAAAAGGTTCTTTATTTGAGCAAGGTGAAAGGAATGAGACTAATTAGGCGTTTTTGTCAGCCTGGAAACATTACATCATTTCCGCATCTACACCGCTGAGAGGGGAAAAAATGGTATAGCAGTTTAGAGTTTCGTTTTATTTTTCAATTTAGGATTTATTTTGCAAAGGTCGTCTGGGGTATATAGGAAGAGAATCAGGGCTGTTTATATCATGTTGTTTTTGGAGGCTTCATAACACCTCTTCCTTAGCGATTTAGTTTCCACAGTATACCTCAATGTCCTCCTATACTTCATTCTCGCATTTATAGTGTAAAGAGAGGAAATAATTTTGTGACATGTCCGTTTAGGGTTGATTATGAAAAGGATGTCTGGCTAAGATGAAACTAAGATGAAGGAGAAGGGAGAATAAATAGCTAGGGACATAACAGGGAGATGCTGGGTGAGTGAAAGAGTGAGAGGGAAAGAAAAGGGACGCAGAAGTGATGGGAGACTAGTGGTGTGTATGTGCGTGTGTAAGAAAAGAGGTATAAGTGAAAGGATGGTGTGTGTGTGTGTGTGTGTGTGTAATTCACCGGGGTGGTCAGGATCACTTGATGGTCGTGATGGTCAGCTTTTACCCTCCCGGAAGGGAGCTGAGAGCTCATATAGTCCGATCTAAGGGCAAGGCTGTGACCTTCACACACGCACACACCCGTCCCCTTGCTCAAGGGGGACAGTAACCACCCACTTCGTCAGTGAAACTTTTCGCAACCTGAGCGAGGCGCGAACTCCCGTCCACCAGTTGGCAAGCGGGAACGTTACCACTGCACCAGCGAGCGGTGTGTGTGTGTGTGTGTGTGTGTGTGTGTGTGTGTGTGTGTGTGTGTGTGAAACAGAAATAAATAAGGTGGGGATTTGCCGCAGATAGACTGGAACTCTATGAGGAGGGGAGTTAGGATTCCAGAGGGTGGGGGGAGAGAAGCCAGACAGAGAAGATACTAACCAGGGAATGTGAGATGGGGGGAGGGGGTGCTAGTAGGGGAGAGGGGGAAGGGAGGTGAGGGGGGGAGTCAGAGAGTATCTTAGTGGTGGGAGAGTGGGAAGGGAGGGGGGAGGGTTGACTGCTGCTAGGACAGGGGGGGGGGTATGAGAGGATGCCAGCGAGAGGGAAGGCTTGAGTGGGGGAGGGGAGAAGAGTGGGAGTTGGTGAGGGGAAAAGGAAGGTGGTTGAGTGGGGAGGTAGTGGGGTATGGGGGAAGTAGAAAAAAAAGAGCAGAGAAAGAAGCAGTGAGATGGGGAAGGAGGGGGAAAAGGTAAGTGGGATGGGGGCTGGTGAGGGGGGGAGGCAGGAGTAATAAGGCTTGAGGGAGTGGGGTGTTGGTGGAGTTGAGACAGTGTAGAGAAAGGGAGAGATGGTGAGGTGGGAGGCGAGACAGGGGAGGGGAGAATCAGAAAGGAACCCAGCGTAAGGAGAGGCGGGAGGAAGGGGAGTCTGAAAGAGGAGATGGGTGGGTATGGGGAGTCTGGGGGAGGTTGTTAAGGGAGAAGGGGGAGTTTGGGGGTGTTGGAGGAGAAAATAGTTTTGAAAAGGGAGTAAGGTGTAAAGGGAAGTACAGAAGAAGGGGATCAAAAAGGAATCCATCGTAAAGGAAAGTGGGGAGAGGAAGACGGGAGAGGTTGGTGTCAGGAGTGGATGAGGGTGTCAGGGGAGAATGAGGGGTGGCTGCGGGGAGTGTGGTGGTGTTGGTGGAGTAGACACAAGGTAACTACAAGCCACACGCCGTCTCCAGCCACTCTGATGAAGCAATCCGGCTTTTTATGGGGCGTGTGATGGCCTCGTAAAGCACCGGGTGTGGGAGCCCCAGACCTTGGGTTATGAACGTGCTGCAGCCCACCGGGAGAGGGAGAAGGAGAGGAGGAGGAGGAGGAGGAGGAGGAGGAGAAGGAGGAGGAGGTAAGGAAGAAGAAGGATGGCGAAGGAGGAGGAGGAGTGGTGGAGGGTGAGGGCTGGAGGAGCAGTGCTGGAGAAACGCTGAAGAAGTATTGGAGTAGTGATGGGGAAGGAGGAGGAGGAGGAGGAGAAGTGAGTGAGAGAGGCGACAAAGAGAGAGAAAAGGGGGAGGATGGAAAAGGGGAAAAATGAAAATACTGCAAAAGAAGAGATAAGAAAGGAGGGGGAGAAAATGAGGGTCGTGGGAGAAGGGATAAAGAGACGGTGAGGAGGGAAAGGGAGAGAGGAGGGAGAGGGGGAGGGGATAAGAAATGTGGTGTAGCTCTGGTGAGGGATTAGTTTCGCCAGTTTGCCTCTGCCCGGAAATAGATATATGTGTGTGTGTGTGTGTGTGTGTGTGTGTGTGTGTGTGTGTGTGTGTGTGGATGGAGAGGAAAGGGACGAGGAGTAAAGTGGAGAAGAGAGGAGAAAAGAGCAGAGAAAGGGCATGAAAAACAGAGGAGAGGAGAGGAATAGAGAGAAAAAGATATGGCACAAGAAGAGACAACACCGTACGAGACAAGAGGAAGCGAGACAAGAGGACAGAGGGCTTAAGAGGACGAAAGAATGCCTCGCCCCGCCTCTTGCTGCACACACTCGGAGGAATGGCTATCATCACCGCCAGTACTAAATCATTTATCATTTATTCTCTTATTTCTCTGTGGGTGTTTCGGTTGACATTTTGTGCTGCTGTAATTGTTCTGAGTTTATTTATCATCATCCACATCCTCCTCCTCCTTCCCCTCCTCATTATCATCTAACCCTTAATTTATTCCAGCATTTCTCTGTGGGTCGTCCTTTTGATCCACTGCACTACAACTAGAAAACTTAGCTGGTTTATTCTAAAACCCGATGAGTTTATTCAGTTGAAAGAAATCCTAGCAGATGAGATGCCTTAAGGTGAAATAAGGCTAAGTGAAGTGAGGTATAGTGAGGTAAAAAGATGAGGTGAGGGAGGTATGCAGTGATGAAGCGAGGTAAGACGAGATAAGGTCAGGTTAAGATGAAATTAAGTGAAATGAGGAAGTGAACTGAGGTGAAGTGAGTTAACGTGAGGTGAAATGATGTAAAGATTTGCAGTTCCTTTCCTCTGATACGAAATTAGAATTCATACTAACATCTCTTCCAGCTTGACTTCACATTCTCGATCTCATTTTTTCACGTCATCAGACCCCTTCTATACGTCACACAGTTCTCTATATTTAGGGCTAATTATTCCCAGCCTGACACAGTTATATCTGAGGTTAATTCGTTCAGGTCACCCAATTATTGAATTTATCTGACGGTAATTATTTCATGACAGAATTATAATACTTAAGGTAATTTTTTAAAAGCACCAAATACATGTATCGTTATCACCGTCATTATCGTCGTCATTATCATCGTCTTCATCTTTATTACTATCATTATATCATCATCATCATCATCATCGTCATAGCTACCAAAATTAAGGGATACAAAATGCCAGGAATGAGTGTTGTACAAATTGCTAGTAGAGATTATGATAAAATATTGAGAGAAGTGGAGAGATAAAGTAAAGAGAGTGCGATAAAGAGAGAAAGTAAAGCGAGCAGTACAGAGAGACCTACAGAGAGGTAAAAAAAATCCCCTCGTCCCTTCAGCTAGCCAAACAACAATCACCATAATTGACTTGGCCAGATGCAGCGCCACACAGAGTTAACAGCAGCCGCTACAGCACAGACGAGAGAGAGAGAGAGAGAGAGAGAGAGAGAGAGAGAGAGAGAGAGAGAGAGAGAGAGAGAGAGAATTATCTCACAAATAATAATAGCAAGGAAAAAGAGTCAGAATCAAAAAATTTAGCAAAATGTTAAATGGTGAGGTGTAGCAACACGCAATCTGGAGACATGAAATTATAAGAGAATATATGAGGTTATAATTATATAAGAAGCAAGGAAAAGAACACTGAAAGACTTTTATTTTTACGTAATAAAGTGAAGCATTTACCGTACAATATCAGTTAATTTAGTCGCTCGAGGCTGGAACCGAGTTAGTGAAACGTGGGTGGCATTGTCCGTAGAGTTTCTTGACCTCTACTCTCATTCACCATTTCGCTTACTTTATTTTGGGCCAGATTTGTCTCCTTCAGCACCTTATTTCACACAGCTTAATGGCAGAAGAAAGTGCAATGACCTCTTGATTAGCGCCATACTCTCCTGTTAATCCGTAACAACTCGCACTTCTTCGTGACTATCGCCATATTCAAGTGTTAATCCATTGTTACAACTCGGCATTCTGGATGGAGAGCCGGCAAACATAATCCTAATTAAGGTGAAAAGGGTGTATAAAGAGTGTGGGTATAATAATCGCATTACACGGAGATTACAGAGGTCAGGCAAAAAGCAAGCCGAGGCAGAGTCACAAAAACCTTAATAACTTAGGTAACACGGACGAGGATAAAATGATATGTTCCTGGAAGTTTAGTAAGGGGTGAAATACAGACGATTATAAAAGAGAAAATGATGATTAAACTAAAGGTTTTAAAAGGGAGGGTGAGGTCCGCACACACGGATACATACATACATACATACATACATACAAATAAACATACATACATACATACATACATATACATAAATACATACTCGCACTCAGTTCATGTTCTCTCTCTCTCTCTCTCTCTCTCTCTCTCTCAAACTAGCCAGCCGTAATGAAAACCGGAAGCCCTTGACGATATGGTAATTAGTGAAGAGGCCAGAGTGATTAGAAGCGATGAGATTGTGGTGATGAGGTGTCACTGGGGGGGGCAATTAAGGAGGGGGATCGGTGCTCCCCCTTCTCATCCCACCTGGCAACACCTATACTTTCTCATCATCATCATCATCATCATCACATCTCGTTATGATTAGGTAAGGAAAGAGCGGTCTCATATCACGCTGTTTAGTAGCAGAGGAAAGTGCTATTGCTCTACGATTAAAGAGAAAAGCAGAAACTACGAACTAAGAAAATGAATAATATAAATAGAAATGAGGAGGAAAAGAGAAATAAAAGAGAAAAGGAGGAATGGACAAAGAGAAGAGAAAATAGAAAGGATGTAAAGGAAGAGAGAAAAAAAATAAGAGATGAAACAAAAAGAATAAGAGCCAAGACAAAGGTGAAGGGAGGGGTATAAGAAAAAACTGGAAAATACAGAAAATAAAAGATATAAATGAAACCAGAAAACAAAGATAAGGGAAGAAAGAAAGAAGTTACAGTGAAATGGGCGGAAGACAAACAAGAGGAGGAGAAAGGAAATAAGAAATAGAAAAACGAAGGAAAAGAAAGAAGACAGGAGTAAACGTGGACGGAAAGAAGACCAAACATGAGGGATGCAAGAGAGTGCAAAGACAAACAGAGAAACGAGGAAACAAAGAATAGATGAATGGAGAGAAAAATAAGATGAAGAGAAACAAGCAGGGAAGGAAATGGAAGGAAAGAGGAAAGAAAGGAGAAGGGATGAAGAGGGAGAAAATTAGGAGGAATGGAAGAAGGGAGAGTAAGAAAGGGGGAAAAGATACGGAGAATTAAAGGAAAGCAAGGAAAAACAGATAAGCTAAAGGAATTAGAGAAGAAAGGAGAGAACGAAGAAAGAAGGGAAGGACGGAAGAAAAGAAGGAAGGTAAGAAGAGAGAGAGAAAAGCGTAAAAGAAACAAAAATGAAACGGAGCCATGGATGAAACAGGAGGAAAAACTGAGTGAGCCAACAGTCAACAAAGAGCGGCTGGAAACTTGTGGGGGTAAACTGGCTGTGAGGTCTCTGTCTGTCTGTCTGTCTGTCTGTCTCTCTATGAATGGTGAGGTGGTGTCAGATGGGGTTGGATGATGTGGGATTGAGAGGGGTAGATGAAGTGGGGTTGGGTGGGGCTCCTGGGTTGGACGGGGTGAAGTGGAGTGGGCGAGAAGGAAGGAGGATTAGAGTGAGAATGAGTGGAATAGGGTGGAGATGGGTGGGGAGGGATGGGGTGAAATTGAGTGGAATGGGGTGGGGCTGGGTGGGGAGGGAGAAGTGTGACTGATTGGGATTGATTTATGTGGCAACGGTGGAGCATAAATTCAATTCCTGACTAACACTTCCACAGTCGTATTAGATATGACATTCAGGTTTGGAAAAAGTTATTTGGTGTGTGTGTGTGTGTGTGTGTGTGTGTGTGTGTGTGTGTGTGTGTGTGTGTGTGTGTGTGTGTGTGTGTGTGTGTGTGTGTGTGTGTGTGTGTGTGTGTGTGTGTGTGTGTGTGTGTGTGTGTGTGTGTGTGTGTGTGTGTGTGTGTGTGTGTGTGTGTGTGTGTGTGTGTGTGTGTGTGTGTGTGTGTGTGTGTGTGTGTGTGTGTGTGTGTGTGTGTGTGTGTGTGTGTGTGTGTGTGTGTGTGTGTGTGTGTGTGTGTGTGTGTGTGTGTGTGTGTGTGTGTGTGTGTGTGTGTGTGTGTGTGTGTGTGTGTGTGTGTGTGTGTGTGTGTGTGTGTGTGTGTGTGTGTGTGTGTGTGTGTGTGTGTGTGTGTGTGTGTGTGTGTGTGTGTGTGTGTGTGTGTGTGTGTGTGTGTGTGTGTGTGTGTGTGTGTGTGTGTGTGTGTGTGTGTGTGTGTGTGTGTGTGTGTGTGTGTGTGTGTGTATTACGTATAAATACCCCGGCAGAGAGCTCAGTTCATAGATACAATAGGTCATCTTCCACACAAAAGCTTCGAGCTGGTTCCAAACTGCTCACAATCACCACCACCTGAACTCTGATGATGATCATCATCATCATGATGGAAGATGAAGATAATGATGACGAAGATGAACGATAATGATGAAAGCTAAGACGATGGCAACCACATAAACAAAAACAAAATAAACAAAAACAAGATGATCTGCACACCTATGCCAGCACCTTCAAAAATATGTCTTTAATGCACCAATATCCTGAGACTAAATTTCTCTCTCTCCCTGCCCATTTCCACGACCAATCAGAGCGTGAAATAGAAACTCATATTAGTGTATTTCTCTCTCTCTCTCTCTCTCTCTCTCTCTCTCTCTCTCTCTCTCTCTCTAACTGTGCCTTTCTTACTCGTTGCAATGAGAGAAACGCTCTTTTATTGATGACAGACCATTTAGCAAAAAAAAAAAAAAAAAAAAACTGTGGCGTATGTATCGATTGTAACTCTCTCTCTCTCTCTCTCTCTCTCTCTCTCTCTCTCTCTCTCAAACACACACACACACACACACACACACACACACACACACACACACACACACACACACACACACACACACACACACACACACACACTCTCTCTCTCTCTCCCCTCCACAGAAATCCAGCGCTGCATAACACGAACCAAGAAATGAGTGATCCGCCACAGCCTTTGAAGTGTGTTGCGCTGCGCTGCGGGTCAAATCAATGGCCGTGAGTGAGTACCGTAATAAAGTGGTGCTGGAGGAGTGATAAATGACCTTGTATGTAAATCTCCCTCGCAAATTAATAAATGTCCTTGCCCGCTAATATAAAAGTGTCCCCTGCTGATGAATGGGTGAGATTTGGTACGAGGCAAAGGTTTTATTACATGTGTTTGCCTCTTAATATTTACTGGAGAGCACATACTGATAATTTTTGTGAAGTTCCAGCTTTAAAGAGTGTCAGCTAATATTTTCTTTAAGTGTTATTAGTTTTTCTTTTTTCAATTCGTACACTTAGCTGGAAGAAGAGCAGAAAAACAAGCGAACACGCACTCACTCATTCACACACACACATACACGCACGTACACACACACACACACACACACACACACACACACACACA
Organism: Coenobita brevimanus; assembly: GCF_032717465.1. Classification (NCBI taxonomy): domain Eukaryota; kingdom Metazoa; phylum Arthropoda; class Malacostraca; order Decapoda; family Coenobitidae; genus Coenobita; species Coenobita brevimanus. Next base: position 12,074,980 of record NC_137027.1, read on the forward strand.
CACACACACACACACACACACACACACAAACGGAGATAGACATAACGAGAGACAGGCGTGACAGCAACGCTTTAATTTTCTCTATGGCATAATTGACAGAATGGCCGCTTCTGTTCCACCTGTCACCTTCTGTTCGGAGGGCCGCCTCTCATGTGTAGTGGTTAGAACTCCCGAATCGGTGTTTCGATCGCCAAGAGGTGACTAGAGATTTTTCGATCACGCAATATCATCAGGGGAAGCAGGCTGGTCAACTACCCTTAAATGTACTGGATTAAGTAAACCGAGATTCAGGACCCTACACCTAAAAAATACTGTGGAACTGGCTGCATGTTTTACGGTACCTCTTTTTTTGGCAGGCATGAGGGAGAGGGTGGAGGCAGCTGAAGATAAGAGCGTGAAGGGGCGGACAGGTTAAAGAGTATTATTCTCGCCTGGAGCCGTAAAGGAGGGGGTTGCTTGGACGAACGCCCTCATCCGTGACCCTTTACAGACGCCATAAGAGTCGGGTTAGTGGGGTTGGGTACAATGTCCCCTGACGGGGAAATGGTGGCGTGTTATGTCCCTCCTTCATCCCGGCTTCGAGGAGTTACAGCCTGATTCTTAAACTTGAGATCGCAGAGGTGACGGTGAGATCCCTATCATATGACGGTCATTTTATCTGAGGAACATGCTTTGCCGGTATGCTTCATTTTTAATTATGGTTGGCAGTGTGGTACTGATGCTGGAGAGAACCACCTTCCCGTGTTGGCACTGATGTAATAGGACTTCCCTGCTTTGTACCCGGTCACACAAATGTCCCTTAACCTCCGCACCACTCCTTGAAAAAAAGGATGGTGGATTGCTGGTGAGGGGCAACATCAGTCTGTGGTTCACCGGGTTCATTTTCATGTAAGTCAAGATTCACAAAAACAATGATGCTGCATACAAGTTAACCCCGTCTTATAGCTAACGTTGTTCTGTGGATGACCATAAATACTGAGGGCTCTCCCTTATGCCTTCATATTCTGTGCAACACGTGTATTATTAAACCTGACGTTGTGAATGTATGAGCAACGTCTTGGTTTTTTATCAGGTCTGACTTCTGTGCTCTTCTAAAGCTTCTGAGCTTCGCTGAAGACTGTTGGGAATCTGTGCCACGCTAAAGCATTCATGGCTTCTCTCTCACGTTGCTGAATATGCTCTACAGCGAGTCAATCTAGGTACCCACTTCAATGCTCACAAATGCTCCATAAATGCCCGTCGGAACTAGGGTCTTTCACACACCTACGCGCACTCAGTGTCAAGAATAGCGCCTTAAGAGTCGAGTTTTAGCTTCTCTTCAAAACTGCCATGGATGATGAAAGAGGCACTGACGCTGTGGCAAAGGACCATATTCTCGTGAGTTTGGGTTTGGTGCAGCAGAGGGAAGCCCTCACGTGGTGGCATCGGCATAACGTTCCTCAATTCACTTCCTATCCTCGAAAGAAGAATGCCAAATACATGACAGAGGGGCAGCTTAAGCCTGCAGTACACGGGGTTCATGTTCAGATAAGCCTGGGACAAAAAAAAAAAAAAAAAACTACACACAATAGCAATGTTCAATGTTAATAAATATATGAGAGATAAATTAATGTTGCTGGTGTTACTTCCAGCCCCACCTTTCAATAATTTCTACTTTTTTTTTTTTTTTTTTTTTACAGTTGCCTGCAAAAGTTCGATTTCTCTTCCCTGCATTCAGTAGCTCATAACATTAAATTAGTCTGGTCAGTTGTAAGAAGTAAAAGTTAAAAATATGTGTTTACCTAACCAAACAGATAGTAAAAGTATGCTGCTTTATCGAAATTAATATGATGCTATGAAATACTGAAGGCCAGGAGAAGGAACTGAACTTTTGCAGGAAACTGTACCGATAGCCTATTTTCTGTTTTCAAGTTGTTCGAAAGAGGAGGAGAGTAAGGTGTAATAAACAAAATAAATCGCTTAGGAGAAGGTGTTAGGGAGCCTTCTTACCCTACGAGAACACATACCCTTGTCTGGCCTGTGATATATTGCAGGGGACCCCAGTAAAATATATAGCTTTCCCGGATGCGCCAAATTGAGTCAGACGGGCTGGCTTATTTCTCTGTTTTAGCGAATTTTTGGCGAATTTTCAAAAGTTCGATATTATGGGCTGAGTTCGGGTGAGTGGTAATATCCGGGATTGAAAGGATGGGAGTTGAATCTCCTTTTTTTTTTGTGATTAATTAGAGGTACTGATATATTTTGTGCATTTAAGAGTCTGCCTTAATTATTTGGAGAAAGAGAGAGAGAGAGAGAGAGAGAGAGAGAGAGAGAGAGAGAGAGAGAGAGAGAGAGAGAGAGAGAGAGAGAGAGAGAGAGAGAGAGAGAGAGAGAGAGAGAGAGAGAGAGAGAGAGAGAGAGAGAGAGAGAGAGAGAGAGAGAGAGAGAGAGAGAGAGTCACGAAAAACAGCACCAAGATTGAAAGACAGAAAGCAACACGCCTCAGCTAACCTCATACAACCCAGATAAAAGCCCACAACACTGGCCCCAATTCTGCCAATGTAGCCGCTTCGAGATCCCCAGCAGCAGGAGGAGGAGAAGCCACCTGTTCAGGAGTGCTCATCCCTTCCCTGAATGCATGTAATTAACCTGTGTCGCTCCCAGGAGGTCGATAGTCGTGCCAGGTTAATAGAGAGCGTTGTGGCTGCCTCCCAAACATCCAATATGCCTACTCCCCCTCCCCTTCTCTCTCTCTCTCTCTCTCTCTCTCTCTCTCTCTCTTTCCATGTTGTCTTTCCTTCTCATTTCGGTTTCTTCCCTTCACCCTCCTCCCTCTGTGTGTGTGTGTGTGTGTGTGTGTGTGTGTGTGTGTGTGTGTGTGTGTGTGTGTGTGTGTTTTGTCCTCGTTGTTAGGGCATTGAGCGTCGACACATCTTGTATTGCCCGTCATAATCTGGTAGATTTGGACTGTGCTCTTCTGTCTCTTAGTTCCAACAGGATGTAAAATCGATCAAAATAAATAAAATTATGTAAATATTATCCAAAATAAAGCAGTTGATATTTCTCACGTTCTGAAAATGACAGCTAGTGGAGAAAAATGTCTTAGCCTGATTAATATAACTGAGTACTTCTAACAAGAAAAGAGTATATCGATATTCTTTTTTAACTCTCGAAATGTTAGGATATCTCTCAGTTGAATATGTTTACTTGAAACCTGAATATAAAAATACCCGGGTGCGTGTACAGGTATGGAGAAAATTTAGTTCTTATTTGAGTACGTTTCTTGCACTGAGGTCACGTTCCACTTTCTTCCCAGACACATGAACGACAATCACCTGTGGCCAGAGAAACGTATCACACCTCTCTCAAGAATATTAGCCAGCAGGAAAAAGAGAGTAGTAGAAGGAGTGAAACATTTGTTGAACTTTTATCTCTCACTGTGCAACAAAGAAAGGGTTGAGTTGTAATGATAGGGCATTAAAACCTGCAATAATTACGGAGAAATAGTTGCTTTTATAACGACAATTGCAAGCTTCACGGAGTACAAACGGGATTGCCCCATCATAACTGTCTGCTCTAAGTAATTGCTTCTTTCTTCCTATTTTGTACTTTCTTTATGGGCAGACGGACAGACAGGGTGGTTTACAGAGGGCAATAAAGTCTGTGTGCAGTAGGAGATGCGTGTGTGGCTGTGTTGGGTGTGGTAGTGTGGGGTGTGGTGGTGTGGGGTGTGGTAGTGTGGGGTGTGGTAATGTGGGTGTGTGGCAGTGTCGGTGTGTGGTGGGGTGTGACAATGTGGGGTGTGGTAGTGTGAGATGTGGGAGTATGTGGTGTAATAGTGTTAGGCGTGGCAATGTGAGGTGTGACAGTGTGTTGCGTGGTGGTGTGTGGTGTGGTAGTGATATGCGGTAGTGTGAGGTGTGATAGTGTGAAGTGTGGTCGTGTGGGGTAGGGTAGTGTGGGATGAGGCAGTGTGTGTGTAAAGTGTAATGGAGTGTGATGGCGGTAGGTCTTGCGTTCCCTCTTCTCTTCTTGCTTCGGCCTATTTTCTCTTCAGACTTCAGCCTCACTTCTTCTTCCCATTTCAGCCTCTCTCCTCTTCCTCCCACTCAGATTTTCCTCTTCTTCTTCCTACTTTTCAACTCTTCTCACTTCAGTCTCTCTTCTTCCCTCCACTTCATCCCGCTCTCCTTCCGGCTTCAACCTATGTAGTGTAGCATCCATAGGTCTTAACTTTCCCTCCTCCTCCTCCTCCTCCTCCTCCTCCTCTGCCTACCTCTTCTCTTCCTCCTCACTCCTCAAGGTCCAACGTCATTATTGCCCCTGCGTGCTGGGTGGCTAGGGGTTGGACAGCTTGTTAGTGTTCTCCTTAACGATGTTCCGGACAGTTATGAGACAGCCTCCCCCAGACAGCCGTAGCGCAGAAGAAAAATTGACTGGTTCTTATGGGTCGGGAGTCGCGTTTCTCTGTCCCCGCAACAACAAGCCTGACTGCAGTGGGATATGAGGTGGTACTGAGATATATAGACAGGGAGAGATAGACAGATAGACAGACAGACACGGAGAGATAAATGGATAGTTGGAAAGAGAGAGAGAGAGAGAGAGAGAGAGAGAGAGAGAGAGAGAGAGAGAGAGAGAGAGAGAGAGAGAGAGAGAGAGAGAGAGAGAGAGAGAGAGACTAATGTGAAAGGAGTGAGGACTATTTCACATCTATCACTGGCGTTAGAGAGGGGCGCCTTCAGGGGGTGACACCGATATAACCAGGTAGGGGTACTGCCCAGTTATATCCTGAGAATAAATCACCAAAGAAGAAGTGCTCCGACGTGTATACGAACAAGAACACGGGTCAAAAAAGAGTAACGCAAGTACTCCATAACTTGCGTGATTGATACGAGTGAAACAAAACAGGCGCGACACTGCTCATTACTAGCACACAACCCCGGCCTTGTTCGAGGTAAGGGCTGAGGGGAAACGCAAGCGAGGACTCAATGAAGTTAATTTGCTAGGAGTCACAGCCAGAAATAGACGCAAGGAGAGGAGACGCGGCCGCAGACGACACCCCTGAACGCAGCCCCTTTACGTCTTAATTGAAACTGTTTTGAGAAGGGGCAGGACTTGTGGCGGAAAGAGAGAGAGAGAGAGAGAGAGAGAGAGAGAGAGAGAGAGAGAGAGAGAGAGAGAGAGAGAGAGAGAGAGAGAGAGAGAGAGAGAGAGAGAGAGAGAGAGAGAGAGAGAGAGAGAGAGAGAGATTCTGAAAACGTTCTGAAAGTACGATATAAGGACAAAAGTTGGTGCTAGAGAAATATTTAGGCAGGGAAACGTGGCTTTTGACAACGGGAGTTCCTTACACGATAAAATTCTGGATTGTTTTAAATTTATGTTGGGAAAATGAGGTGTAAAAGTTGTGACATATAAACAAAAACTTGAGACCTTAAAACAGACGTAGGAGGAGGAAACACGGCCCTCGTCTACACAGAAACGCAGCCCCTTACATCTTTCTGAAATTGCTTGAGAGAGGAGGTGGAATGGCTGGAGTAGTTGAATACAGTGTGTGTGTGTGTGTGTGTGTGTGTGTGTGTGTGTGTGTGTGTGTGTGTGTGTGTGTGTGTGGAAAATATAGTGTGAAAGTAGGGATTTAGAGAACAAAAAGAGCCACATAATAAGATTTAACGAACAGAACGCTGCCGTCGTCCACGCCAACCTCTGCTCCTTAGTTCTGAATTGTCGTGAAAGGACTAGGGCTCGACATACACTCGCAGGATATGAGATGTGTAATTTAAAAAAAAGAAGGTCTATTTTATGTATCTATCTCTGTCTATCCATCCATCTCTATCTATATACACACTGTCTACCCATCTATGTACCTAACTTTTTATCTATTCTATCTATTTAGTTTTATATGGTTGTCTTTTTTAGTATCGCCACAGCCTGCATCAGTAACGTGCAAAATAAATCGCTTAATAAAAGGTGCTGCGAACAAGTATAAAGCATTCAGTCAAATAAAACACCCACTGTCCTAGCTTCGTCCTCTCCAAGATAAGATTCTTTGTAAATAGCGCCTTTTCAGTCTTGGGATCATAATTATAAAAGTTCCGACAGGGCGTTGACTCTGACTTGACAAAAATCCCTGCCCCTTTTAGCTCGGTTCATGGCGAAGTGTTAGACTAATTGATCCGTCTAGTAACCAAGGAGACTCGTTCTTACCTCCTAACCAAGGCTCAGTTAAATTTCACAGAATCACAACTTAGAATTAAAAGTGATCCAGTTTCGACAGATGAAGACAAACGCGATATAATTAATTTACAGAATCAAGTCCTTATAAAAGTTAAGTATTTTGACGGGCCATTTACTTTTTCATATTTTTTCACTTTTTTTTCACAATCTCATCAGTCTTTTCGGTTTTCATTCACTTTTTGTTGCTCATTTTCTTTTCACTCTTTTCGTTTTTCCTATTTTTTCACTTTAAGAATCACTCTAGTTTAGTTGTGAAGTGCTTGGGTGTTGTATGAGTGAATATAGAGGTATTATTATTATTATTATTATTATTATTATTATTATTATTATTATTATTAGTAGTAGTAGTAGTAGTGGTAGTTGGTGGTGGTGGTGGTGGTCGTGGTGGTGTCCCTAGGTTCATGTGAAACGTGAACCCAGTGGACTGCAGGCTTAAGTTTTCCTCATCCTCTAGTCCTCCATCCTTATTTTGGGGGATAGGAAGAGAGAGTTGAAGGGCGTTTGTACGAGTATAACCGGGCATACGAGTCGCCCAGTTGCATCATTGCCACCACGTGAAGGCGTCCCTCACCAATAACATAAATGAAAATAAAAACCAAACCTTATATATGAAGTAATCTCGGATATATATACAATGGTCGCAGAGTATTTGTCAAAGAAATGTGACTGTTTGCTTGTTATATGTAAACATCGTGGACACACACACACACACACACACACACACACACACACACACACACACACACACACACACACGGACATCTCCATCTGTTACACATACACATATGCACACAATCGCACATGCACACAAACGCACACGCTAGGTATTGATCAAATGGCTGCCAGGGACACACGCACACGCACAAGCACGCGCGCGCACACACACACACACACACACACACACACACACACACACACACACACACACACACACACACACACACACACACAGTTGTACACAGAGTGCAATTAAGTGGCTGGTGTGTGTTTATTTGTGCGCGTTTGGCAGTGTGTGTATGTTTATGTGTTTGTGTGGACAGTTGATGGATTGAGGTGTGTGTGTGTGTGTGTGTGTGTGTGTGTGTGTGTGTGTGTGTGTGTGTGTGTGTGTGTAACAGACTAACGTTTGCAACTGCATGCATGAGAGTAAGTAATGAATATTGGTACAAAACACTAATTTACAGGTAAAAAAAAAAAAACGCTTATTTGTTATTCTGAATGTGTGTATGTATGTGTATGTGTATCAGTGTCCACCCCTCTTCTCTCCGCCACCCCTGAATGCTCCTCCTCCTCCTCCCCCTCCTCCAGTCCCCTTCCCCTTCTCCCCATCCCTCCTCCCTCGACCCACTGCAGAATGAGTTTGTTTTTCATTTACCAATATGACTGCTGCTAGGGTTCTGAGAATGACTGGCCACGTCCCCTCCTTCATCATGCTTGAGTGTTTGCCCTCTACTCCC
>NC_137027.1:12087649-12090149 GCF_032717465.1 Coenobita brevimanus
GAAGAAGTGGATAAGTAGGGAGAGGACAGAGGAAGAGTGAGAGGGAGGGAGAGCGATGTTTCACTTTTATCTCTATCTCAACAATTTCAATGGTCACTGCACTTCTGAACTCTCGGCTTGCCTTCCTCTTTCATTGGACGGGCTCGTAACACTCGTCTGACGTTACACTCTCACCCCTTTTCTGTCCAACTCCTTAATACAAGAGTTAACCGATACCCCCAGTCCTTCATGTATGCACAAAGCCAACTCTGGGACTGCCTTCCTCAGTCTATATTATCCTATGCCTATGATATACAGTCTTTGAAACGAAAGGAGTCCAGGCATCTTGAACGGAACGGATTTTGACGCTGGTTCCTTGGACTTTTCAGTTAAAAAAAAAAAAAAAGATCTTCAGCGTCTGGCTCCTCTTTCCTTGCATGAAGAAAGGCGGGGAGGGGAGATGGAAAGGGGCAGGGGGAAGAAGAGGAGGGGGTAGACGAGGGAATGAGAAGAGGGCAGGGGTAAGGGAGAAGGAGGGGGGCGGGGAAGGGAAAGGGAAGAGAGGTGGGGAAGAGCAAATACCCACGGAAGGCCTCTCTCTGTTGGTTCCTTAGCTCCATCAAAGGCAAAGGAGGAAGAAGAGGTTAAGAAGGTGAGAGAAAGAGAGACAGAGAGGAAGAGAGTGAGTGAGTGAGCGGAGGAAAGCAGGAAGGGAGTGTTTGTGTGAGAGAGGTTGAGAGAGTGGCAGAGGAAGAGTAGGTTTGTAAATGTGAGAGGAAGTAGGAGTGAGTGAGCGTGCTGGTGAGAGAAATGTTGTGAGTGTGTGTGTGTGTGTGTGTGTGTGTGTGTGTGTGTGTGTGTGTGTGTGTGTGTGTGAGAGAGAGAGAGAGAGAGAGAGAGAGGGGGGGGGTGGAAGCCAGTGAGAGAGGGATATTAGGAGGGACTGGAGGAGTGAGTGCCAGATTGAGAGTTACTTCAAGAGAGAGATCTAACCAGGAAAGCTTAGGATGGAGCCAAATGCTGTGGCTAAAAAGGAGTGATAGGAAGCAACGAACGGAAGGGAGAAAAATGAAGGCGGAAGAAGAAGCAATAATATAGAGAAGTGAAAGGTGGGTGTGAGAGGAAAGAACAAATAAAAAAAGAGAGGCAGAAAATGAAAACAGTGAAGAGGAGAAACAGAATGTAAAATTTGAAAAGAAAATGGACGTGAGGAGAAAGACAAAAGGATGAGATGAGAGAGAAATCGAGAGAAATTTATGTAAGGAGTGGCAAATTCAAACAGTCAGAAGGTAAGGACAAGAGTGAAAGCAAGAAAGAGATCGAGAGAAACAGACAAGAGAAAGTAAGAGAACAAATATAAAAAGAACATGTGAACGAGTGACGATGAAAACAAAAAGAGGAATAAAAAGAAAATTAAGGGGAACCATGAGACAGAAAATATGATGAGATTTGGAAATATAAATAGATTGAATGATAAAGAAAACGAAAGAGAAGGAGATGCAAAGAGAAAAATAAAAAAAACTATGGAGAAAGAAAGCATGAAAGACATCGAGAGATAAAGAAGAGAGATAAAGAAGAGATGACAGAAATAGAAAAGTTGTTAAAGGAAGATGAAGCGAGAGATTACAGTGGAAAATGAGAGAAGGGAAGAAGGAAATATATAAAGGAAGAGAGAGAGAGAGAGAGAGAGAGAGAGAGAGAGAGAGAGAGAGAGAGAGAGAGAGAGAGAGAGAGAGAGAGAGAGAGAGAGAGAGAGAGAGAGAGAGAGACGTGATGAGATTCAGCCTCTTGGACGCTCTCAAAGCCGCCTTCTTTACCCGGATTCTGTTGACTGGCCGGGGGCTGGGCGGGTTCCGATACACACACACACACACACACACACACACACACACACACACACACACACACACACACACACACACACACACACACACACACACACAATCAGAGACGACATACATTCACACCCAAACACACACAAACAAACACATATACAGCACTCAAATACGCACGTACATATTAACACACACACACACACACACACACACACACACACATAGACAAACAAACATACATACATAAGACAGTCAGACAAGCACAGATTCACAAAGATAAACAGATACACAAACACACACACAAAGAAACAGACACACGTACACACATGCATATGCACATAGTCAAAGACACACACAGCCACAATCCCAGTGAAAGACACAGAGGGAGATGGACACATATATGCAGAGACAGACAGACAGGCAGAACCAGGTGACACTTCATACATAGACAGACAGACAGACAGACAAAGAGGGGGACAGACAGGTAGACATACTGAGACACAAACATATGTACACACACGAACACTCTCTCTCTCTCTCTCTCTTCCCCTCCTGCTGACTGCTGGGATGTCACGCGGATTGGGTACACTCTCCTGTTCCCTTGCCTGATCCTGTCCTACTTCAGTCTGCATTTACCTTACTCTCGATACCCTAATTCCAAGTTGAAAAGAGTGATGTGTTGAAAA
>NC_137027.1:12095149-12125149 GCF_032717465.1 Coenobita brevimanus
ATAAACAACTGATTACGTCCTAGCCAGTGACACTTGTAATCGGTATGCCTTTTAAAATCATCATTATTATCATTATCATCATCATCATCATAATCATCATCATCATCATCACCACAACAGCAACTCCATCACAGCCACCTCCAACAACAGCGACGAAATCACCATCCCCAACATTAGCAGAATATACAACTACAATAACAGCAAAATCACCACCAATAACAACAACATCCACAACAACAACCAGAGAGACATTAACAAGCGCACCAACAACTCTGCCCCTCATTCATTACCCAGGGAAATATTCACGCCCACAAATTCACAATATTTAAGAACGCACAGAGATTCATTGCCCCATAACAGGCGATTTTTTCCCTTGCCTAAAACTAATCCAGTCATGGCAAAGCGTGAATCATGGCCGCCATAAAATCCGTCATGCAATGTTAGGTCGCATGGACAACCCCCCCAAAAAAAAAAAATAAAAATAAAAAGTTGTTAGGTCACGCAAAAAAAAGTTGTGCCGTAAAGCCTAGACAATAGAAAACAATACAGAAATAATGCTGAAAAAACAGTGGAGATGGCAATTGTGTTAAAAATGTAATACCTTGAAAATCGCGTTAATCTTTTCACTATGATGATTTTTACGTTTTTTTTTTCTCGCCAGACGATTTTATTTAGCCTGTGGGATTTTTTGGAAACGGAAGCGATATGCAATGTCTATTATTTAGGAGTCTATCGATATATGTCTATGTATCTACCATCAATCAATCACAAATACATTCAATCTATCTATCTAACTATCTGCCTATCTATCTATCAGTCAATCTGCCATTCTTTTTATCTACTTACCCACTTACACCTACATATCTACCTACCTATCTATCTAACTACCAGTCCAAAGAGAAATTCATCATACCGGATAAATTAACAGAAAATTGTGCCGGTCGCGAGATAACATTTTTTAAAACCACACCTTGACACCACACCAGTAAAATATACCACCTCACTCACACCACATACACCACACCAGCAATATATACCACCACACCCACACCACATACACCACGCACATTCCACTAAGCCAAGCGACATTCCACTGACGATAGCACTATATAGATACATAATACATCACTTCACACACACACACACACACACACACACACACACACACACACACACACACACAAACTACCACAACATAAAAATGAGAGAGAGAGAGAGAGAGAGAGAGAGAGAGAGAGAGAGAGAGAGAGAGAGAGAGAGAGAGAGAGAGAGAGAGAGAGAGAGAGAGAGAGAGAGAGAGAGAGAGAGAGAGAGAGAGAGAGAGAGAGAGAGAGAGAGAGAGAGAGAGAGAGAGAGAGAGAGAGAGAGAGAGAGAGAGAGAGAGAGAGAGAGATTAATGACAGTAATTCTCACCCCTTCCCACCCCAGTCTGTCACAACATCAGCTGATTAATAGTACCCTGAATATGAATGAATGGGTGGCGGTCCGATGCAGGAGGGAATGAAGAAGGAGTAGATGAAAGAATGAAGGATGATGAAGGATGAAGGATGCTGGGATAAAAAAAATGAATAAAAAACATGGTACTGGGTGAATGAAGGAATGGAGGTGGTCGGATGCAGGATGAAGAATGAATGGATGGATGCATGAAACAGTGAAGGATGATGGGATAAAGAAAATGAATAAATATGAAATGGGTGAATGGATGAATGGGAGGTACCCTGATGCCGGAGGGAATGAAGAATGAATGGATGGATGGATGAAAGAGTGAAGAATGGAGAATGGAGGGATAGATGAAAGCACGAGCAAGTGGATGGATGAATGAAAAGGAAAAAAAGCATATCATAAATACGAGTGTTAATATAAACACAGATAAATCAAATATAATTATACCTATATCCATACCTATATCTACCTCTCTCTCTCTCTCTCTATTTATCTTTCTATCTATATGAGTCCTCTGGCTGAAGCATTGAGGGTTTTACTGCAGCTGCCTTTTCGTTACATCAACAAATGACCTCTGTGTGTATATTTTGCAAGCAGACTCGAGGGAATCCGTGCAATCCAATTTTCAAAGCGGCGTCCCAATTTAGGCAAACCCATGTCTAGATCCAGGTTCGTATTTTGGTCAGAGAGGCCACCACAACAACAGAGTTACAACTGTTGGTGGATATTTTGTGGCGGAAGCGAACAATAAGTGGAAAAGCATTCGCCGACCAAATTGGTGCAGGAAGTCCGTTTTGGTGAGATCAGCTTAAAAATAAAGGTTGGATATTTGAGTAAGGGAACAGTAGTCATGAAACTCTTAAATACGGTTACTTTTTCGTCGTTTATTTTTGCTAGTTCCAGGCGAAACGGAATGGTGACGAAACGGAATAATGACAAAACGGAATGGTGATGAAACGGGCGAACTTCCATAAGATGACGTGTTTGTATCTTTTAATCTAATTTCTTTTGTGGAAGGTGATAAACAGCCATACAGGCGTCCCTAGAAGTTGCTTAGTGATTGTGCTGCTGTATTTGGTGTATAAAACTAATGACAGGAAAAATTGGTTCAATAAGATGACGTTCTTATTATTTTATTTTGTTTTATCCCTTTCTCGAATTTTATTTAGCTCAGGGGATACGTTCTGAAGTGGAAGGGTCTTGTAAGCCAAGAAACCATTTACAACGCTGGGTGGTAACCATATAACCAAACCATACGTGCTCCCTACGTGTCAACAAGTGGGTTGGTGGAGGGTTGGTGCCCCTCCCTGTAAAACAACTAACTCAGTGTCAAATGGCCACCCTTTGCGGAATTATGGTGTCTGGCAATAGATAGATAGACTCGCACAGGTTAGTCGCAAGGGAGCAATGGAGACTCAACGCCCCGTCTGGCACCGCTGAAGAATGTGGTGTTGAGGGTAAGTCTGTGTTTATAATAACAGTTCGAATATTCATGAGCTGTTCTTCCACATTAGTAAATCCATTGTGTATTAATGTGTACTTTCCCGCTTACTTTATACAGTACCACAATAGTAAAGTCTACGGACATCGCTACCCACGTTTCACTTAGTCAAGGGTCTCGCGCGACGGATAAGGCTGACAAATTCCGCTTTTCTGTTTGCAAAATTCACATATTTTAATATCTTTTTCTCACGTTTTATCTGTCTATCCGTGTGTCTGTCTTCCTACATTATGAAGTTCTGTGTGTGTGTGTAAAAATTAGTGCTTGTATGTGCAGGAGTGTGCATACGTGTGTGTGCATGTATCTATTTTTTTTTTCCCTTCCTGCGCCTCTACCTTAATTATCTACACTTATTTAACTGTCTGCATATCATCCTCAGTTACAAGTCAGGGGACATAGCAATTTAGTTCCATCAACGTTAAATCCACTAATGTACTATGGCTCTGGTAAGTCTGCCTGAACATGCATTTTACTAGACCTTTATCACGTCTGTGTAATACGCTTATCCTTCTATTTCTCTATCCTCTCGCCTGCTATGAGTTTCAGTGTGATGAAAAAAATGTGTCCGACGTTCTTCATTCACGGCCAAATATTAACCGTGACAGAATAAACATTTTCGTGCAACTGATTTCACTTGAGCACAGTAAAGTGGAGTGACGTTAACCATATTATAATGCTAAGTAGGTAATTCGCAGCCAAAGCGCCTCTTAAAACCCTAGTGACTTCGTTGGACAAAATTCAAAACAAAGCCATTAGATTAATCAATAACCCTGCCATTACGCAGGACCTTCCTCCATTATCAGTACGTAAGAGACGTTGCACCTTTAGCATTATTTTACCTATCATTTCACCGTAAGTGCTCTGACGAACTTGCTCCAATTGGCCTCCCCTTCACATTTTCACCCGAAATACTTGGGCAACTGGGAGCGCCCATGATCTCACACTCTCTCCCCAGCAATGCAGAACCTCTGCATATCAAAATTCATTTATCCCCAGAACTACTACTCTCTGGAATCCACTTCCTGGGAGTTGCTTCCCGCAGACATATAATCCACTTTTATTTAAATCCAGTTGTTATAAATAATTTATGAACTGAGGATGCATTTAGGCACATGGACATGTTTTTTTATTTCCTTTGTTTTTCTTTCCTCCATTCATTGTCTAAAAAAAAAAAAAAATCTTAGCTTCTACTAATTTCATTCAACTTCGATACAGTTCTCCGAGTGAAGTGGTTAATGGGGGATGTATTTCAGCCTTACAGCCTATCCCAAGGTGAATTAAATCGCCAGTGGTTTGCAACAGATAAATCACATAAATACATCACTGGACAGGACGACCGCGTGGCTCAATAAAGTCTACGGACATCGCTACCCACGTTTCACTTACTCAGGGCCTGATGCTAAGGATGTCAGACAAATTCCGCTTTTCAGTATGCCAAATATAAGTCTTATATCTTATCCCACACTTCTATGTAACCTCATCATTCCAACGTAACCCCGGATAAATCATACATTTAAGCATATGAAACCTAATATACTTTTCGTACATATATCTTTAATCCCATATATTGCCATGTAACCTCATCTTTTAATATTCGCTCTAGACTAATTCTACACTTTCATATATAAAACCCAAGACCTTTGATATTCTTTTCTTACCCTTTATACATTTAATCTCATATAGTGACGAGTAACCTCATTCATGTAGACTTCGGCATGAGATTCTCCATAAAAATGTCCTAAATTCTTTGACTCAGATTCTTTAAACACTGTCATTTTTCTTACTTCATCAGAATTATTCCACCACTTTCATTATTTTTTTCCGTCATACATCCCCCATTCTCTCTCTCTCTCTCTCTCTCTCTCTCTCTCTCTCCCTCTCTCTCTCTCTCTGTCTATATGATGCGGTCTAGGACACAGCTTACCGAGCGCTAGTCAGCGAGGTAAAAACAGATAAGTTATGAAGCAAACACCTATTAAAACAACACCAAAATTGTTCAGATTGAGATATAGCAATTTTGGGTGATCAGAATTAAAAAAAAATATATATATAAATCCATTTTTTTAGGGGAAAGACAAAGACTGGAGGAAGAGAAGGCATATAAATTTCTCTGACACACTAGCGTTCAGGGAGATGTGTTTCGGAGCATCTCATCTATCTATCCACCTATCTATCTGTTTGTTTACCTCTCTATATCTGTATGTGTGTATGTATCTATATCTGTCTATCTATCAACCTATCTGTTTATCTATCTATATTTGTATGTATGTATGTATCTACATCTATCTACCTATGTTAATATATATATATATATATATATATATATATATAAATATATATATATATATATATGTATGTATATATGTATGTACATATGTATGTATGTATGTATTTATTTATCTATCTATACATATATATATATATATATATATATATATATATATATATATATATATATATATATATATGTATGTATATATGTATGTACATATGTATGTATGTATGTATTTATTTATCTATCTATACATACCTATCTATAAATGTATCCTTCTTCGTCTATATCTATCTATCTATCTTCATCTACATCTCTCTCTCTATCTATTTATCTATAGTCTACTCTCATTCTTCGTTCTTTATAGCTTACTTTTCCCCAGTTTCCGCTTGGCTCATACGAACCCCTCAGAGACCATCAATTTTTCCCCTCATTCCGGACAACCAACTCATTTCCCCTCTCTGTAACTGGCCCTTAATTGTTTTACCCCTGTTCCCTACCCATATTACAGCCAAGACATAATATCTTCAGTTGCCCCACAAGAACCCCTCAAACCCCTAAAAGGCTATCTCATTTCCCCTCATTTCCTCTAGCCTGTCCGTCCCTCCTCTCCTCCAAGTGGGTCTAAACTCTATATTTTCCCCGTAAGCCTTACCCTCTCTTTCTAAATGCTTCATAAAACACACTCAGGTTCCAGTCCTTAAGTCGCATTCTCTACAGTTTTCTCATTTTCTCCCTTTCCACTCATCTCCCCATTGCCTCCTCAAGTTACCCCTATTCTTTGTTACCTTCCTTTGCTATGGCCATCTTCCCTCCTTAAGCAGATCCACGAAAGCTTCTCAAGTGCTTGCCTTTTTATTTTTCTCCCTGTCGGTCACACATCTGGACAGTTCTCCGTCGCTTCTATAGGCATCCTCTTCCCTTTCATCCTTCCCGCCTTCACATTTTCTCTCTTTCAGCAGCACTCTCCTCCCTCATGCTCCCCACCCCACCACTCCTCCTCAGGCTCTCCTCTCCATCTCTCCCTTCTCAAACTCCTCTCCATATTCCTTCCCTCAAAGCTCCACTCTCCATGTCTCCTCTTTAAGCTTCTCTGTCTTTTTCCTCTCGTACCCATCCCCCCTCTCTCAAGCTTCCCCCCCCATCTCTCTCCCCCCTCTCAGTTCCTCTCTCCGTCCACCATCTCCTCATCATGTCCTCAATTACACAAACGTCCCTCTCGTCCAAGCAATAAAGGACCATCACATAACTCATTCCTTTTACCCACATTCCATACCACTGTTCTTTCCGTCTGGATCTTTCCACCTCCTTTACTTACACTTCCTTCCTTCATCCTTTCATTGTCTTTATCTCCTTTCTTCGTACCCTTTTTTAATCACATTCAGTACCTTGTCTGTATATTTCCGTGTTTCCATCTCCTCTCCTTCCTTTTCTATTACTTATATATCTTGCTCTCATTTATTTAGTTTCTCTTACCTCTTCTCTCCACCTATTTTACTCATTTCCAAACCTCAACCCTTTTATTTTGTCCCTTTTCCCTATCTCAATACTTCTGCAAGATCGTCCCCTTCGCTTCTAGATCCCATTCCATTCAGGTCCCATCAATGCACCTCTCTTCCCCTCAGTCCCCAATGTCTACTTTGCCCTCATCCAGTTCTTAATTATACAAACTTCCCTACAGTTTGTCCATATCCCCTCTTTCACTCACATTTCTTGCCCTCATTCCTTCCTGCCTGTCCATTTCCCCTCTTCCAGCAGTCCCTCTCCCATTTTTTCCGCTCAGTACCCTTCCCCAGACCTCTCTCCCCCTCAGCTTCCCTCCCCAGACCTCTCTCCCCCTCAGCTTCCCTCCCCAGACTTCTCTCCCCCTCAGCTTCCCTCCCCAGACCTCTCTTCCCATTAGGCCCCCCCTCCCCACACCTCTCCTCCCCTCAACTCCTTCTCTTATTCCCTCATTTCCCTTCCCCATCTCTTCCTCTTAGTAGCCCTTCCCCTCCATTCTCCCCTCACTTCCCTTCCCCCTCCCCTCATCATGTCTACAATTACCCAAACGTCCCCCTTCCCAAGCAGTAATGGCAACTCCGCAGCCTACTCGTTAGGACTCTTGGCCCTACAGGACTAATTATTCCCTTCAGTCCCCCTTTGTCCTGCTACTTATTTCGTCTTATCCTGAAATGTTAAAAATTTCAAGTTCATTATTACACCTACGCTCACGAGGTAAGAACGGTTGTTTTGATTTACTCGCCACGTGTGTGTGTGTGTGTGTGTGTGTGTGTGTGTGTGTGTGTGTGTGTGTGTGTGTGTGTGTGTGTGTGTGTGTGTATGTGTGTGTGTGTGTGTGTGTGTGTCGGTGGTGTGAATATTTTTTTTTCACTTCTGTAACCTCTATAAATGAACACGTATTGGATTAAAACTAATCAACGGGGTCAGCGTTCATGGATACTCTCTCTCACACACACTACAGGTGGCGTGTGTGAGTGCATAAATGCTGTCACACACACACACACACACACACACACACACACACACACACACACTCAACCCTAAGAGAAACACAACAAATATCAGTCACAAGTAAAAATATTATCCACAAACACACACCCCATCACTCCCAAGCCTCTGTTTTGTTTTCGGAACGGGGGTCAGGCTGGCGGGTTGGCGGTCTCCCCGAGGACATTTTTCACGTGGAGGGTCAAGGAACTATCGGGAAAGCAAACTGTTGTGATATCGGTATTGGGGGCTCAAGAGAGATCCATTGGCTGCAGTTTATACCCTCCCCCTTGTTGTCATAGCCGGGGTGTTTTCGTGTGACTGGTTTTGCTTGTATATATTATTCTTTCCATCCTTCTTTCTCCTCTTTTCTTTCTTTTTCTTTGTCTTTTTTTTTCTTTTAGGTTACATGGTAAAAAAGCTTAAAAAAGATATATTGGATGCAGTTTATTTCTCCCCCTTGTTGTTGTGTTCACTGTGTTTACGTGAGATCGGGTTTGGTTGTTTTATATATTTCTTTCTCTCCCCTTGTCATTCTGTCTTTCTATCTCTTTGGTAAAATGCTCAGTGGGGCTCAGAAGAGATCTATTGGGTGCAGTTTATACTCTCCCTCTTGATGTTGTGTTCGCTGTGTTTACATGAGACCAGATTTGCTGTTTACTATTTTCCTTTTTTCACTTTTTTGTCTGGATGTCTTTGCTTTATCATGTTTACTGTTAGGTGCTTCTTCATCTGTCTATAGTCAGGCGTTATAATCTTGGAAGAGGTGGCCACAAACTTCTAAACGTTATGTGTCTGTTACACTCATCGGTAGGTCTGTATTTCCCTAACCTCCCCCACTTCATCCCACCTGAAAACACACGAACACAAAGATAGAGAGCGGTGTGTACAGACAGGCGTAAGCACAGATACAGAAACAGACCCACATAATACTGACACACAGACATGCAGATACACACACACACACACACACACACACACACACACACACACACACACACACACACACACACACACGACTACGTTATATAAATCACTAGAGACAAACAGTTTATTGTGTAGTCCATTCATTAGTTAAAACATGAGGCAAAAACAACAGAGTATAATAATTTGCTGAAGGTATGACTAAAATGGGAAAAATAAAGTGCCTCGTGCCCTATCATTCTATTCCTCCTCCAGGTACAAATTACAAGCCCCCTTACTAAACCTCCCCCTCCTCCCTGATATATTCTCCACCCTTAACCCCAATCTCACCCATTATCAACCACACTCAACCTCCTGCCCCTTCCCAACATACCCCTACCTAACCCATTCCCTCCTCCCCTATATCCCTCTACCCCTACCCACCATAGTCACCCCCCATCACAGTCCCCCTGCTCTCTCTCTCCCCCTCTTCCCTTTCCTATATCTCCCTAACCTAAATCCAGCCTCCACTCCACCTTTGCCCCTGCAACTGCCTCCATCTAAGCCCCCCCCCTTCTCCCCTCCCCCATTCCCCTACTCACCGCTGCCCCCCATTGCCCTCACTTCCCACCCAAGCCCCCATTGTTTACACTTCCTAGTCGGATTTAATTTTTAAAGTCACTGCAGTCTTCGTCACGTCACCTTGGTATGTGTCCTGACATTCACAATATATATTTTTTTGGCCCAGGTCGGGTGTCAATACTCTTGTTTCCATCTCCTATCTCTACCTTCACTATATTTTTATGCTTTTCTCTTACTGTCCCTCCCCCCTAGACTCTCTCTCTCTCTCTCTCTCTCTGTTTACCAAGAATATACATCAACCAATATACACAAACATAATGTATACGTCTGTCCATCAGTTTACTCACAGACCCATTATTCATGAACCGATACTTTACATTGCCACAGACAAATATGAAGCTGAAGGACACATATGTTACACCAGGAATATGAAGAATGCAGGGAGGGCGTGGTGTGTGAATGGGAGAGGAATGTAACCAAGTGCAGTCACAGGCTTACGACAGACATTCCGTTCAAGGCTGTCGGTGTGGGAGGTTGCTTTTTATTTTTAAGGTGTTTTAAATTCAGAGGTACTGGAGTGATGGAAATACTCGACTAAGGTTGACTCATAAGTTACATACCCAAACATTTCCTCCATATTATGACACACAACTGTTCAGTTTACGATCTAGGTCCCTATTTCAGAGAGAGAGAGAGAGAGAGAGAGAGAGAGAGAGAGAGAGAGAGAGAGAGAGAGAGAGAGAGAGAGAGAGAGAGAGAGAGAGAGAGAGAGAGACGCCATAATATCTACCCCAAAATTCCAATTCAATGTATCCCACCCGGTACAGAAAAAGCGGCAGTCGTGTATATTTATAAGATCATTAACATCAGCCATTCTTTACCCCGGCAAGGTGTGACACAGGGTACGGCACGGGGGTGGACACATAACTCACGTGCAATGTCACACCCATATGTCACTGCCTTACATTTGTCACTCCAGGGGCTAGGCAACGCACGCTCTCATATGCTGTAATGCTTTTTTTGGTGTTACAAAGAGTAGTTTGCTTGTAACTTGTGATTCTTAGACTTCAGTGTGACTTTTTTTGTTTTTTTTTGAGCTGTACTTTTGATTTCTTCTTTTCTAGTTATATTTTTTTTCGCTTTGCCGTATACTATCTATCTATCCCTTACTCACTACTTTTTCTTTACTATATATCTGTTTATCTATTTACCTATCGATCTATCTATCCCATCCTTGCCATTTTCCTTATTCTTTATCGCATATCAATCAACCAATCAATCAGTCAATTAATCATTCTATTTATCTATCTATATGTCTATCTACTTATCCATCCATCAGTCTGTTTACATATCTACGTATGGAGCAGACATGATTTATTAGCAGCCTCAGCAAATTTCATCAGTGTGGAATATGATAAAAGACCACAGGAGAAAATTAAATTGAAATATCTTGAGGCCGCATACCGAGCTGGCTTCTGACATTTCGTAACGTTGCATCTTAAGCGATTTATTTTATATCTTAATAATTCTCTTGTTTGTTACTAATGCAATCTTTGATGATATTAAATAGCAAGGTGTGAGATGGAAAATAAACCGCTAAGGAAGAGATATAGAAGAGAGACAAACAAGAACGTGAGATGAAAAATGAATCGCTAAGGAAGAGGCTTAAAGAAGGGTGTGAGATGGAAAATAAACTGCTAAGGAAGAGAGACATAAACAAGGGTGAGGTGGAAAATGAATTGCTAGAGAAGAGGCATTAAGAAGTCTCCTATGATAACGAAATAAGAGCCAAGGACCCTTCGATATCTCCTCTCCTACGATCAGTCAAAATAATCGCCGTTTTCTCGCCATCCATCATCACTAGACACAGGCTTATTGGCACCCTTAGACCGTGCACAAAAGACGCACCTCTCTAAGCCCTTCTACCTCCTGCCACCATTACACACACCCATCACAACAGCGCCATAACAAATTCTCTCTGGAGCCTTTGTGTAGTCTCGGCCCCCCTCCCTCACCTTGTCTCATTGCCTCTGTCTCTAAGCCTGTCTGTCTGTCTGTCTGTAACACACACACACACACACACACACACACACACACACACACACACACACACACACACACACACACACACACACACACACACACACACACACACATTGGCCAGGTTTCTCGTCGGCACAGGGGACTTGCGACTCTTTAAAACCTCTTAATTATTCTGCATTTCTGACCCTAATATTCGTCTATATCTCTTAGATGCAAACTATAATGATATTTAAATTGCAGAAATGAATTAGGCTAACTGTCATATAATAAATAAACCGCTAAAGAAGAATTGTTACGAAATCTCGATTGCCAGTTACAATACAACCCTTTACATAAAACTCACTCTCTAAGCAGACCCCCCTTTTCACCACTCCCCTTCCCTCACCCCCCTTCACCTCTCCCCTAAATCTCTCTCATTTTCATCTCACTTCCTCTCCATTCACTTCCCCCTCCATACCTTCTCCATCCCCCTCTATAACACATTCATTCCACACACCTCCCACCCCCAGTCCTTAATTCATTTCCCTCATATATTTCCCCCTACAGACCTCTCTTATTCCATACCCCTCTCATAATCCTTAACCCCTACATTATTTTAATCCATCCCCTTCCACACCCCCTCCTCTCCCCCCTCATTAACCCCATCACCTCCTCACCCCCTAGTATTTTAATTCTACTCTCCTTCACACCTCATACCTCTTCCTCGCCATCACCCCCTACTATTTTAATCCATTACCCCCCCACCTCTTCACTCTCATCCCCCTCATCACCCCTTCACCCCTCCCTGACCCCCACGGCGCCGCATCAAGAGAGAAATAATGAAACTAAGCGAGTCATTCGTCTGGACTGAGTGTGTGGGTCCAGAACCTTTCATTATCTGAACCCCAGCTGCGAGAACTTATAAATCAAGAGGAGGATGGGACCAGGGGAAGAAAGGTAACTGAGAGAGGGAGGATAGGGATGGAGGGAGAGAAGAGTAGAAGAAGAGAGGGAGCGAGGGAAGGGAAGAAGTTGGTGAGAGAGGGAAGAGAAGGATAAGGTGAGGGAGGCGAGGGACGGGGAAGGTGAGAAGAGAGAAGGAGGGGTTGAGGGAGAGATGGACGTGAGGGAAATAGTAGGGTGATGGAAAGGAGAGTGAGGAAGAAAGACAGAAGGGTGGGAAATGGAGAGGAGGAGTAAACATGAGGGAGAAAGAAGAGAGTGGGGGAAAGAAAAACGAGATGAGGGAGATAAGAGTAAAATGAGAGAGAGAGAGAGAGAGAGAGAGAGAGAGAGAGAGAGAGAGAGAGAGAGAGAGAGAGAGAGAGAGAGAGAGAGAGAGAGAGAGAGAGAGAGAGAGAGAGAGAGAGAGAGAGAGAGAGAGAGAGAGAGAGAGAGAGAGAGGATGAAAGTGAGAGAAGAAATACAAGTGAAGAGAAAGACAGAATAATAAAAAAAATTAAGAGAAAAAGAATGACGGTGGAAAAGAATGACGAAAGTATGAAAAAAAAAAACATGAAAAGGGGGGGAAAATTACATATGGAAAAGAACGAGTGAAGACAATGAAGAAAATGGATGAGAAAAGGATTAAGAAGATAAATGATACTGAACGAGGCAAGAAAATTGATTACATGGTCAGTCTAGAGTGGATTGTTTTTTTTTTGGAGAACAATGCGTCGAAGGTCAAGGTCAAAGGGCAATGTCTGATGTTCGGGTCTTGGAATAATTGGTTGGAAAGGGTGTTGTACTCTCAGAATGCTCCTCCTTATTATTGTTCTGCTGGGTCCCTCTCATGCAAATTATCATGTCTTTTATTGTTGTTATTATTATTATTATTATTATTATGACTACTACTACTACTACTACTACTACTATTATTATTATTATTATTATCATCATCATTATTATTATTATTAGTGTTATTATTATTATTATTATTATTATTATTATCATTATCATTATTTTCACTATTGTTGCTGTTGTTGTTATTACCCTTTTTGTTGGTTCCCTCTCACCCAGACATTACAGGAAGGATATAACGAAACAACAAACACCTTCCCCCTCCACATATATCAGTGTTAATTAGGCTGGCTTAATAAGACCTGTATATTGTATTGCTTCCTTAGTGCCTGGCATGCAATGTATCACAGTAGATAATATAAAAACAGCATGGTATATGTTGGAAATATTTTATCTATATATCTGATTGTCTGTACTTTCTCTCTCTCTCTCTCTCTCTCTCTCTCTCTCTCTCTCTCTCTCTCAATGAAATACTACTCTACATGCAGATTTAGAGAAACATATGAAGCCTACAGAGAAACAAGAGACATTCAGAAATACATATATATATATATATATATATATATATATATATATATATATATATATATATATATATATATATATATATATATATATATATACAGAGAGAGAAACAGACATACAGCAACACATATACAGAGACAGACAGAATATATATAGAGACAGACAGACACTGACAGAAAAATGGGTTAAAACAGCCTCTATGTCTTCAGTGGCGGGGAAAACACACCTACAACAATCGACAACTCACCTAATGTATATCGTGCCATGTCTCACCTGGACGAGGGGAAAAAAATATCAGTGTGTGTGTGTGTGAGAGAGAGAGAGAGAGAGAGAGAGAGAGAGAGAGAGAGAGAGAGAGAGAGAGAGAGAGAGAGAGAGAGAGAGAGAGAGAGAGAGAGAGAGAGAGAGAGAGAGAGAGAGAGAGAGAGAGAGAGAGATAATAAAAAAGTGGAGATTGAGAGAGATGAGGACTTTAAGAAGAGGAAGGGGGGAGAGAGAGAGAGAGAGAGAGAGAGAGAGAGAGAGAGAGAGAGAGAGAGAGAGAGTAAAGCCAGGAGTTTATCAGTAACCGCCCTGTAAATACACACTTCGAACACTCCCTTTTGTATTTATCTATCGGTGTTCGCCGCGGCATAACCCTGAAATATCCACTCCATAACTCTTGTTTATGCCCCATAAGTTAGATGCAAATTGCCCGGCTCTAACACACGGCTCTCACGTGAACCCCAAACGCCTTGCTCTTTTTTCCCCTCCCCTCACTTGTTTTGGGGTTGAGAGGGATGTAAGTGGGGTTGGAGAGTGGTGGTGGGGAAGTTGGTTGGGGCTGGGAAGGTGAGTGGGGTTGGGGAGATGAGTGGGGTTGGGGAGGTGAGTGGGGTTGGGGAGGTGAGTAGGATTGGAAAGGCAAGTGGGGTTGGGGAAGTGAGTTGGGTAGGTTAAGTGAGTGGGGTTTGCGAGGTGAGTGGGGTTGAGGAAGTGAGTGGGGTTAGGGAGATGAGTGAGGCTGAGGAAGTGAATGGGGTTAGGGAGGTGAGCGGGGTTGGGGAGGTGAGTGGGGTTGGGGAAGTGAGTGAGGTTGGGGAAGTGAGTGGGGTTGGGGAAGTGAATGAGGTTGGGGAAGTGAGTGAGTTTGAGGAAGTGAGTGAGGTTGAGGAAATGAGTGAAGTTGAGGAAGTGAATCGGGTTGGGGAGGTGAGTGGGGTTGGGGAGGTAACTGATCTCAGGGAGATAATGTGGTGGGGAGCTAAGTGGGGTTATATTAAAAATGTGGAGAGGATGAAAGCAGTAAGGGAAGATGAGGGAAAGTGTATGCGAGGTGAGTTTTATGACTGTCGCGGTTCCCAGGTGCGTTAGGGTAATGAGGGGTGAAAATGAGAGGAAAAATATGGGAGGGTAAGGAGTGGCAAGAGAATGTCAGGGAAAAAAGTGTGTTAAAAGGGTGCTTGTGGGATGGGTAGAGTGTGTTGAAAGGTGTTTGTGGGAGGGGTGTGTGGGAGAGGCGCGTGTGGCGGTGAGAGGTGTGATAGGGTTTCGATGTGGGAAGGGGTATGTGTGTTTGGCAGGAGGTGGTGAGGGAGAGTGCGTGAGAAAGGTATGTGGGTGAGGGGAGTGTGATACAGGTGTGGGGAAGGACAGGTGTGGTAATGAGATGAGGGAGGGTAGGGTGTGGCAGAAGATGTAGGGAGGAAGTGTGTGTGGAAAGGGTATCTGTGATAGGGGTATATGAAGCAGAGAGATGGGGGAGTGGGAAACGGGGTGATATGGTGTGTGAAGTACGTGGGAAAGGGGTGATGTACTGATATGATGTGAGAGAGTGGTAAGTTGTGGGGAAGGTGTATATGAAATGGATATCTGTGGTAGGAAATGTAGGAGGAAGTGTGGCATGGTTAGGTTGGGGTAGTTAGAGATTAGTGGTAAAGTATGCTGTGGGAAGGAGATTGTGGATGGGGGGGTGATGTACAGTAAGTTAAGGCTACTCTATGGTTACGCTATTGTTGCTTTGTGGTTGTTTTGCATGTTGTTTAGTTGTTTTGTTGCTGCTGTTTATGTTATTGTTATTACTGGTTATACTACTGCATTTCAGGGCAGGCAAAAAATACGTCACAGGACTGAAGGGGTTAAAATCATTCGAAGATGTTAATCGACCGCCTGTACAGAAAGTCCCTGATGTATGTCGCCGTTTTTGAAGTTCTTTAATGCTGTGAAGTCCACGTTATTTTACAAAAATTTTCCCATTAAAGTTCCATTGTTAACTGTAAATATAAACTGTCAGTTTCCCTTAATTTACACTCCCAGTTATATGGAATTTTTTTTCTTATATTATGGAACACATCTGCGGTATATAACGAGAATTGTACGATACACTTTTTACTCTATTCCCAACACAGCTATCTCTCCATCTCGAATGCAGAGTTGTAATGAAAGATTGACACCAGAAA
Source organism: Coenobita brevimanus (assembly GCF_032717465.1). Classification (NCBI taxonomy): domain Eukaryota; kingdom Metazoa; phylum Arthropoda; class Malacostraca; order Decapoda; family Coenobitidae; genus Coenobita; species Coenobita brevimanus. The sequence continues at coordinate 12,111,126 of NC_137027.1, forward strand.
ATTGGCTAATCACGAAGTGGTGCCGTGGAGAGGATGTAGTGCCAGGGCATTATCTTTTTCCTGACACTGAGCTATGTGAGTTATACTCGAAAAGATAAACTTTGGCCAGGATGAGAAGGAATCATAATTGGATATATACCCGAAATGAAGTGTTTATGATAAATATATATACTCACCTCGCATGCCAAATATCTGCAACAAAAAACCGTGATATGCTTTCGATGAAAATGCAGTAAAAATCTTCCATACTTGTTTTTTAAATTTCTAGAGACAATTGTACCCCATTTACCTCCACCTGAGTCTGGAGACAAATGAATTACAGTATTTTAGTTCATTAGTCGGGAATTCCTATAGGGAGAGATTTATTGATTTTTGCTAGAGATATTCACTTGCGGGTATATTTGACGCTGAAGTAAAAATTGGCGAAATTACACCGACGTCGATCACTGAGAAATGTTAATAATAATATTTTCTTACATTTTCCAGGATTGTTTTGCGTTGGGATTCGTATATCACTGAAAGAAACTAGAATGTTATAAGCTAGGCCAGAAAAAAAAATGCACAGGAAGCAACACTGGGAAACAAAGGGAAGCACCACACGAAAACGCACACCGGTATAACATAACTCTAGGGGTCATTGAACACAGTATAATAGTTTGATATATATAAAAAAAAATAAATAGTCAAAACTACACTGAAATTACCACTGAACAAAATCACAACGAAATCAACACAGAAGAAAGGGAGGCTCAACACGCCAAGCTGCTTCACATGACGTCAGAGATTATAACACACCATAATACTTAAATATTGGACGAAAACACAACACAACACTGCAAAAGAGAGGGAGGCTCCACACGTCAGCCTATTTCGGTGCGGCTGTGGTATTTTTATGGCCAGAGGACGCTGCGGGAATAAAGCTTAATTCTTACACAAATATCTGTTTTCAATATTGCAGCTACAGTTTCGGGAGCCGCCAAATATTTCTATTCTCTTCGGCGTCATGCATATTGATGTACGGGGCCGGTGGGTGTGGGGTAGAATCTCAGTGCGTACATGGGTGCTTACATACACACGCGTATATATACACATGTATACACACACGCACGTACCGATGCGTAAATTCACTCACACATAATAGATATGAACAGTAGAATTCTCTCTCTCTCTCTCTCTCTCTCTCTCTCTCTCTCTCATTCTCTCTCTCTCTCTCTCTCTCTCACACACACACACACACACACACACACACACACACACACATATATATATATATATATATATATATATATATATACACACACACAGATATATATGCTATATATATATGAGTTTATATATACTGACAGACACACAGGCTAACTCTCATTGCCAGTCACGTAGCTGTGCAGGGGCTAAGAAAGTTTAGGCTATATATTATGTACATTAAAGCGGAATTTATATCGATTAAAAATTTCTCGGGAATGTGGCCTTTCGAGAGTGAGTAGCCGTGTGTGTGTGTGTGTGTGTGTGTGTGTGTGTGTGTGTGTGTGTGTGTGTGTGTGTGTGTGTGTGTGTGTGTGTGTAGGAGGGGTGTACAGGGCGGCTACACTACGCCTCACCTCACGCGGCAAAACAAAGGCATAAACATAAATGGCTTTGCATAACGAGCCCCTACATTCCACGTATTAAGCCCAATGTTTTATGGTGCCATTATAATACACACAAACATATAATTTGCAGGTACACATTGACATTCATCTATCTACTTGTCTATATATCTCTGTCTGTCTCTCCATCTACCTATCAATCCACCTACACACACATACATACATATATATTTAAGACTACCTGTATACCTACCTGCCTATCTATATCCATTAAGCAATACCTGTTCATTAACCTAGTCCTTGAAGTGTCGTTCGTCACTAAAGATGTAAATTAAATAAAAAAAAGTTTTGTACTAACAAAACAAGCCAATGAAATTAAGATTAAAGAGAAGGTTTACAGCAAATTATATTCAAAAGAAACTTATCTAATCTTAACCTACAAAAAAAAAAAACTAAAATTGATGCTACAAAATGACGTATTGTACAAAAATATAATAAAAAAAAAAAGTACCAAAAAAACAATATCGGTACTGTACTTAAAAGCAAATCTCGTCGTACACAAATCTGGCAAAAAGGAAAAAACTGAATGGGTAAACTGTGAATGGTCAGTGTGTGTGTGTGTGTGTGTGTGTGTGTGTGTGTGTGTGTGTGTGTGTGTGTGTGTGTGTGTGTGTGTGTGTGTGTGTGTGTGTGTGTGGCCAGTGGGTGATGAATGAGCAAGGATTCTATCAGGACGGGTCTACCGCTATCAAACCCATTTTTCACTCCGAAGTCAACGTATTGTATAAAAAATCGTCAATGGCAGATATATTTCCACATTTCTGTTTCGCTTCGTTATTTCTTTACACTAGAGGGATATTCATCTTCAATATACGGCGTTCTATTCAAGTTTTCTACACGAACCAGCAAAGAAAACTACGGAAATAACACTCGTCTGTATCACCGTTTGCTAATGTACTCTAGGTAGGACTGTACAGAAGTAAATATTTAAGCACATGGACAGGAAACATCTGTACTGTAAATGATATATATACCTTACTAATCCAATCATAGGAGAGTTAGATTACCCTGCTGCCCTGATTAACGCTTATCAAATGGGTTGCGATCTAACTACTTTATGGTCAGTAACCCAAGAAATGTAAAGAAAACTGAACGGAATTACAACAAAGCCAGAGTTTATTCCAATTTCAAGTGTTCCCATTGAAAATAAATTATATGCCTCGAGAGAGAGAGAGAGAGAGAGAGAGAGAGAGAGAGAGAGAGAGAGAGAGAGAGAGAGAGAGAGAGAGAGAGAGAGAGAGAGAGAGAGAGAGAGAGAGAGAGAGAGAGAGAGAGAGAGAGAGAGAGAGAGAGACTGAGATGTTGCAGGCGGTAAGGTGTGTGGGGGGAGGGAGGTAATGAAGACTGGGAGGAAAACATTATGCTAGTGTGGGGGTGCTGCTGGCTCGATTAACTTCATTGTGGGTATCTCATATCTGCCTCGCTACCTCCAACACTCGCACCATTACCTCGGGGGGTCGGGGAGGGGTGCGAGGGCGAAGTGAGGGAGGAGAAAGATGGGGGAGTGGATGGGGGAGATGGGAAAGAGATAGAGGAAGAAACGGAGTGTTGGGGATCAGGGAGCGTGGGTGAGGGAGAGAACTAGGTGAGACAAGGATTAAAAAAAAAATGGAGGGAGAAAAACAAGGGAAATTCGGAAGGAGAGAAATGGAGAGAAATGGGGAGGGAAGGAGATGAAGAGAATTACGTGAAGGGAAAGAAAGATGGAGGAAGGGAATACTGATGAGAGAAAAGTTGAAAGGTAGATGCGGACAGAGGACTGGAAAAAGGTGAAAAAAGGAAGGATGGAATGAGAGGAAGGGTGGAGGAGGAGGGAGCGGTGAGGGGGAAGTGGGTGGTAAGTGAGGAGAGAGATGGATGAGCAAAATAGGGAAGGGGGAGGTAAGAAGGAAATCCAGGAGAGGGGATGGGCAAGAAGAATGGTGAGGGAGTGAAACAGAGAGATGAGGTATTATGGGGAGGCGCAGGGTGTGGGAGAAAGAAGGGGTGTAGAAGGGCGAAGGGGTTATCTTATCACCATCTCCTGAAGACAGAAGGTGGGGCGGAGAAGGGGGAAGGAGTTGGAAGGAAGGAGATAGAGAAGAGATTAAGGACGGGGAGAGAGAAGGAGGGTGAGGAAAGGGGAGAAGGGGAGAGAAGAGAGGGGGAAGGGGAGAAGGGAGAGGGAGAGAGGGGAGGGGGACGCTTATTTTCGTCACCATCACCCCACTTTTTTCCAAGTGATTTTATTCGACGTAACAGACTTATTACAGTGAAGAAAGATAAACTGTTGATAAAAGAGGTACCGGTAACTTACCAAAGAGAACCACCTGAATTTCCAAAGCGTCTTCTAAGCAACGAGGATACATGTAGTAGTAGTAGTAGTAGTAGTAGTAGTAGTAGTAGTAGTAGTAGTAGTAGGAGTAGTAGCAGTAGTGGTAGTGGTAGTATTAGTATTGGTCATAGCTTCAAGCCCATGTGAAATCCGCACCTAGTGGATTGTAGGCTCAAGATGTCCTGCTGCAACCCATCATCTTCCTTTCGGGAGGTAGGGAGAGAGATAAGGGACGTTTGCATATCCAGGCAGGGGAGTTGCCCGGCCATATCGGTGTCACCGCATGAAGGCGTCCCTCACTAGCATCACCAGGATACATAAGCAAGATAGACGAAAAACCTTTACTATCTCTCCCTCCTGAGAGACAAATGCCCCCACATCACAAAAGGCCGCCATCTTGGGGATACCGATAAAGGGCAGGCCGCTGTATCGAACCCCCGGCCTGCCATCTGTCCGTCCCCTGTCGCTAAATGAACGACCACGCACACACACGACCGCCTGTGAGAGGAGGGGTGGAGGGGTCGTTCCTGCGAGATGGGGCCTCGTGTATTGAGATAAGGACTAGAGACAGGAAGACTGGATGATGAAGCAGCTCTGGTAAAGTGTATGATAAAGACTAAAGGCTGGATAGGATAAAGTGGATGATGTGGTGCGTCTGTGGTAAGGAAAATAAAGATAGAGAGACAGGGTTATGTGGTGGCTCTGGGATATTCTGTGATAAAGAATAAAGGACGGGCATGATAAGAAGGACCTCGCATATGCTGATAAGGGAAGCTGCGGGAAGCCTGTGATAAATATGATAAAGATAAAGGAAATAGATAATATACAGCCTCCTGGATTGTGTGTTTCACGTAAGAGATATCCGGTATTGGTGATCTGAAGGGCTAACACGTAAATGGTGCTGGAGGGGGATACTTCAAGCGGGGGAATCGATATAACGAGGCGGTGGAGCTGCCCGGGTATACAAACGCCCTTCAACTCACTCCCTATCCCCAGAAAGATAGATGGTGGGGTAAGGGAAAAGGGGATCTTCAGCCTGCAGTCCACCGAGTTCACGTTCAGAGGAGACTGGGGCCACAGAAACAACGACATAAATCAGTATCCCATTCAAATCACTGTCACTGGATTTATTATTTTTTTTGGCAACACTCCTGACGATTTCATTTACCTGAGTGGAATTATGGGCTTGAGAGCGTTATACTGTAGTCTACCTCAGTATTCCTAAGTAGACCTGCAGTACCATTTTCTAAGTCCACCCACCAAAAATCATATTCAGTACCCTTGTGTTGTGATACATTACGAAACGAACGAAGGATTCTGAGTTACCAACACTACTAAATGAACACGATTTCATTTTCACCAATAATTTCAAAGCTCATCGCACCCAGGGAGGCCGATTTTTTTTTTTTTTTTTGAGGTTGTACGTCCCTCATATATGTATTCCCTCGCCATTAAAAAAAGAATGCAAAAAAATACATATATCCCGTCCTTCGATACATCCTTCTAAAACACAAAACAGAAAAACGACAGAGGAATTATACCCGATACGCCCATTCCCTCGCCACTGGAAAAAAAAATCAATAAACGGGATACAAATCCCCTCTTACAAGCTACAACAACTCACGCCGTACCATGAGTGTCCATACGATTTATGTCTTACTGAAGAGAGAAATAATCTTAAGTAGTGCTCCATAAGTCAGCTATCAAGATAATAATAATAATGATAATAATAATAATAATAATAATAATAATAATAATAATAATAATAATAATAATAATAATAATAATAATAATAATAATGTCATCACCATCATCATCATCAACAAAATCGTACGGTAACTCTAATCCCACTACCGTAAACGAGATGGGCAGTATCAAATTACAAGTACAATAAACTTTCAAAAAAATGAGCAACTATCACGACAGCATTAAAAGAATCCCCCATATATCCATTCCGCGACCATTTAAGTCTTCGAAAAAAAAAATACAGAATAGAAAAAACGACAAATAATACACCATAACCCGTTCTCTCGCCACCCAGTCCATCGAAAAAGCAGAAAAAAGAAAAGAAAAATTTATTCTCTCCGCCAAGCCATCACAACACAAGCCGTACCAAAAGTGCCCTTACGATTCTCTGCCTCATTGACTTTACAACTTATCCTCCACTTGGGCATTCGTGGAAATTTCAAGTGGCGATAAGTGGTTGTTTGTGGCTGAAATGTAATCGAAGAGGAGGGCACGTGTTGAAAATTGCGAAATGTGTTGTGGGAGAAGAGACACTTATACTGAATTGTGTGTGTGTGTGTGTGTGTGTGTGTGTGTGTGTGTGTGTGTGTGTGTGTGTGTGTGTGTGTGTGTGTGTGTGTGTCTTCTGTATAATTATGCTTATTTAATCATTGAAAACACGTTCTAAAAATGGAAAAATGTCTGTAAAGGAAGAATTATACCTACTTACTGGAATTCTGTTTATTTTTGAAGATAAGGAAAAAGAAAATGTGTAGTTCATTTGTGCTTTCTATAATATTACACTGGAGATAAAATTTTACCTATGAGAACACGTGTCGAAAGTGGAAAAATATCTAATGAAATATCCTCATACTTTTTATAACTTAAGGGAAAATGTGTGTGTCATATTTTTACCTACCAGCCTGCCTGCCTACCCACCTGTCTATCTATCTCTCATCTCTGTCTATCTGCCTACCTACTTACCTGTCTATTTATCTATCTATCTGCAGCATTGATAGACGCCTTGATCCCGGAGGAGGTGGCCACAAATAAAATCGCCTCCACTGCTCATTTTTACTTACTAAATTATTACGCTAAATGTCAGAGTTAATCCCGGATGGCCGCGACCAAAATGCAAATGTGGAGAGGTAAAATGCTGAAATGTGTGTTAAATTTTAAAGTGGGAAAGAAAGAGTGGCTCTGTCAGTCTTCCTCTCACTATATATTTTCGGACGCGAGATGTTTCAGTTCAGAAGACTTATGCGAAATTTTAAGAAAGCCACAGCACAGCACACCACACCACGCTCCACTACACCACACCACACCACACCACACCACGATTCACGACACTACACCACGCTTCACGACACCACACCCCACCACACGCCACACCACACCACACAAAGGACATTAACCAAAGGACCCTGCAACTCCCGCATCTAATACTTTCATACTTTCTATATGCCTGATCTTAGAGTTCATCCTTTCACCCTAAACTTATTCTTGCTGCCTCCAGACGATATTATTTTTCTAAGGAAGACGTCTCGGGGTGGAGGGGTTTATTTAAGGCTCTATTTAATTTTTGCTGTTCGAAAAGTCTTATGTTGAGTAAAACTGTCTGGTGGTAATATAACAAAACAGACAGACAGACAGGCAGACAGACAGACAGACAGACACACAGACACAGACACACACACACACACACACACACACACACACACACATCAGGAAGCAGACCAACATATAAATATTCAAAACTAAGAAAGTCAGTGAGAGAGAGAGAGAGAGAGAGAGAGAGAGAGAGAGAGAGAGAGAGAGAGAGAGAGAGAGAGAGAGAGAGAATGAGGATTTGCAGACCTAATTAATAATCAAAACAGACAAAGTGAGAGAGTGAGAGAGAGTTTGTAGACCATCAAATCAAAAATAAAAACAGGAAAGTGAAAGATTGAGAGAGTAAGAGAGTGAGTGAGCGAGGGTCTGCAGACCATCAAATCAATAATCAAAACAGGGAATGTGAGAGAGTGAGAGAGTGAGCGAGGGTTTGTGCTCATCACTCACGCCTCACACAAGACCAGGGAGGCGGGAGAAAAATGGCCTTCACCTCAAAGCTTGCCCAATCCTCTACCCTCGTTTAATCTTCACTCTTGCCTCCTCTTCCTCCTCTTCCTCCTCCTCCTCTTGCTTCATATCCTCCTCTTCCTCCTCCTCTTCTTGCTTCGTAACCTGCTCTTCCTCCTCCTCCTCTTCCTTCCCACCCTCCACCTGTTTCATATCCTCCTCCTTCTTCTTCCCCTCCTCCTCCTCCTCCTCCTCCTCCTCGGATTTCTTGATCTATGCTCTATCTTTAGTAGGAGTTAAAAAGAAAGAGGGAGAAAAAGAGAGAGAGAGAGAGTTGGGAAGTGAAAGAACGAGTAAAATTTGGCAGACGGCGAGAGAGAGAGAGAGAGAGAGAGAGAGAGAGAGAGAGAGAGAGAGAGAGAGAGAGAGAGAGAGAGAGAGAGAGAGAGAGAGAGAGAGAGAGAGAGAGAGAGAGAGAGAGAGAGAGAATTGGAAAACGGCAAAATATTAAGAGAGAACAGATTGAGGGATGCAGAGTTGGAGGGGGACTGAGATATTGTGTGTGTGTGTGTGTGTGTGTGTGTGTGTGTGTGTGTGTGTGTGTGTGTGTGTGTGTTTAATTTAATCTCTCTCTCTCTCTCTCTCTCTCTCTCTCTCTCTGTCTAACTGAAACAATTAGATTTATTCACAAACTTCTCCATAAACCATGCACAGATATCGAGAAAAATTTATATTATTTTAAGCAAAAGGCTTTTGTTATTGCAGATGCAGAAAAGTTACTGATGGATGAATATGGATTTCAGAACTTAGCAGAAAATAATACCGGTGCAGCAAACCCAGAGATAAAAATAATACTGATGCAACAAACCCGGAAATAAAAATAATACTGATGCAACAAACCCGGAATTTTTTTATGTGGAAATCACTGAGCCAGCCTTGTGATAGGAACCATATGATTTTTAACCCTTTATATTTTAGGTGTCTATTTGTACTGACGTGTAAAGTTGGTAACAGTACAGCTAGGAAATAAAACCTTGACTATGTATCATTCACTTTTTCCATCAGGAGCGTTGGAACCCGATGCTAGGCAACTACGTCCCGACATTTAAAGGGAGGATGACCAGCCTCACTGACCCCTGAGTGGCAATAAATGAGAATAAACCCCACCTACCCCAGGGATGTACACCCTTTCAGACTCAATCTGGTTGGAGCGCCTTAGTATACGAAACCACCGGATTTTCCACGTCCAAAAAGAGTAAATGAAGCTGTGATATATGGGAATACATTATTACGTCAGTCCTACATGTCATAAATAATGGCTATCAGAGGCGAAGACATTAGAGGAGAAAAAGAAAGATGATTTTTTTTTTTTCCTTTAATCGAGGGTGAATTACTGGAGTGAAAAAGTAATATAAATGATGCTGGGTCGGCAGTGAATTGACCATATTAGGGAAATGGATCAAGAGAGTCGGGGAGTCCGTGGCGATGATGGGCGGGGGGGAGGGAAGGGAGGGGTGATTAAGGGAGGGAGAGGCAGGGGTTGGGGAGGGGATGGGCAGGAGATAGGTAGAGGATGAGCAGGGGTTGGGCAGGGAGACACAAGAGGATGGACTGAGGTGAGACATGGGGATGGGCAGGAGAAAAACAATGGTATGTATGGAACTCGGAAGTAAGAGGAAGGTGGAGGAGGTGAGAAGGAGGAGGAGATGAGGAGGAGGAGAGAGTGAGTCATGTGTAGAGGTGGGGGAAGCAGAGTAATGGAGGTGGAATGAGGGAGAGGATGAGGGATACTGTGAAGGGAGAGGATGAGGGATACTCTGAAGGGCATGGAGGTGGGATAAAGGAGCAGGAGAGGGGAAGGAGCAGAGAGGGGAAGGAGCAGGAGAGGGGAAGGAGCAGAGAGGGGAAGGAGCAGGAGAGGGGAAGGAGCAGGAGAGGGGAAGGAGCAGGAGAGGGGAAGGAGGAGGAGAGGGCAAGGGATGCTGTGAGGGGTATGGGACAGGGATGATGGAGTGGGGGTAGGGTAGGGGTAGGGAAACGTGTGAGAGGGCTAGGGGAGGGCTGGGGAGAGGGGTGGGGAAGGGGAAGGGGGCGGTATCAGACTTCTGGGTCATTAAGTCGCCTTGGCCTATACCATCGCGACCTGCTGGCACCGAAGACAGGGGGTGAGGGAGGGAAGGGGTGGAGGAGGAGGAGGGGAAGGGGCATGGAGGGGAGGGAGAAAGGAGGAGAGTGGATGGGAGGATTGGATGGTGAGGGATAGGAGGGGAAGGGGAACTGAGGAGGAGCTTTGAGGGGAGAGAAAGGAGGAGCTGGGGAGAGGATTGGAGAGTGCTAAGAGAAGGAAAGTTGAAAGGGAAAGGCAGGTGGAGAGGGAATATGAACTTGGAATGAAGATGGTTAGGGAAGAGGAAAGGAGAGAGGGAAGTAAAGAGAAGTTGGGAGCAGGGTGGTGGTCAGGAAGGGAGAGGAAAAGGAGAGGGGAGAGTGGGTGGGAGGGTGAGGGGAGGATAGGGGCTTGGATGAGAGGAAGTGGGAAAGAGAGAGGGGGGGGGGGGAAGATGTGAGATGTAGGATGAAAGGAGGAAAGTGATAAGGAGGTGGGGCACAAAGGAAAGGAATAAAGAAAAAGTAGAGAGAGAAGGAAAGGGGGTTCGATAAAAGACTATACAGAATATGTAAGAGAGGAGAGGGAAAGGAAGAGAGAAATATGGAAGATGGGAAATAAAGGTGCAGATAATGTGTGTGTGTGTGTGTGTGTGTGTGTGTGTGTGTGTGTGTGTGTGTGTGTGTGTGTGTGTGTGTGTGTGTGTGTGTGTGTGTGTGTGTGTGTGTGTGTGTGTGTGTGTGTGTGTGTGTGTGTGTGTGTGTGTGTGTGTGTGTGTGTGTGTGTGTGTGTGTGTGTGTGTGTGTGTGTGTGTGTGTGTGTGTGTGTGTGTGTGTGTGTGTGTGTGTGTGTGTGTGTGTGTGTGTGTGTGTGTGTGTGTGTGTGTGTGTGTGTGTGTGTGTGTGTGTGTGTGTGTGTGTGTGTGTGTGTGTGTGTGTGTGTGTGTGTGTGTGTGTGAGTGTGTGTGTGTGTGTGTGTGTGTGTGTGTGTGTGTGTGTGTGTGTGTGTGTGTGTGTGTGTGTGTGTGTGTGTGTGTGTGTGTGTGTGTGTGTGTGTGTGTGTGTGTGCGTGCGCGCGCGTACCCACAACCACACATCATACCCAGACACGTACAGGAATCCACTCAAACACACCAATCCACACACCCAAAGACAGGAAAAAACAGACACAGCGAAACACGAGTCCCTGAGATACAAACAGATTTACGGATAAAACCCCCGGAGACAGGAGGTTAGAGACGTGGTGGGGAGGGAGAGGAGGGTGACGGATGGGGACAGCTATACACAAAGTCAGGGAGAGCGTTCTTTGTGGTACGGTCGGGAATGAAAGTTTTAGTAATATTTCACCTCCTCTCTGCATTGGTCTGTAAGGAGAGTTTTTACCTCCTCTATTCCTTGCCCTGGGATGAGAGTATCATATTTCACTTCATCTATTCATATGCTTCTCACTCTCCTTCTGCCTCCTTATATTCCTATGGTGAGAGAAGTATACTGCGTTTCTCTGACCACTGATATTTCTCTGCGCCAGGAAGGAAAGAGATGGACATTCTCTAAGGCCCATATTCCCGCCAGTTATGAAGGTTTCCTAGCATCTTTTCCTTAGCGATTTGTTTTTGGATACGGGTAGGTAAAATAATTTTGTATGTTATCCAGATTGAGAGGAACGATATTAGAATTACTTACATGATACAGAGGAGGACAGCAAGGCGTAATAAGCAAATTAAATCGTTTAGGAGGAGGTGTTAGCGTGCTTCCTTAACCCGTGAACATCCGGATAGAGGTGAAGCAGACGCAGAGGCACAACAGGTCATCTCTTGCCTCTTAGTGTACGAAGCAGCGTCGGTCTTTCGTCGTCAGTGTCTTCTTTTAGTTTCCCCTCCAAAAGACGAACGAGGGAGGAGGGGAAACTAGAGAATATATGTGAATCAGTTTGGATAGAAATATGTCACTGCTAAAAGACTTGAAGTATTATTGTAGTTAGACTAAAGTTGGACTGAACACAGTGGGGAGCGTTCATGTATTCAGGAACACCCACGCACCCACCCACCCACCCACCCACACAAAATCCTAGTCCTACTCAGAGCGTTGATATAATGGCATGAAAAAATCGAAAGAAAAGCCTACAAGCATTAGCATGATTAGGCTATAATTTCAGAGTACAGACACAAAGCAGAATTGTGTGGATAATTCTGCCTGTGGGGTGAAGACGAAAATGAAACAGGATTTAATAATGTGTAAATGAATATGTGTTCCATTCCCCCTAGGCACTCATGTGACAGTTCTCAAATATTTGTGTTCTCCTTTTCCACTGTTTTGCTTTCTCAGTTCATTCATAATAATAGGATTAGGATTAGGCTGGTAATGATGATGATGATGTTCAAATTAGATAATGATGATGATGTTAATGTTGGTCAAACGAGATGATGATGATGATGATGATGATGATCAAGATGATGATGATGATGGTGATGATAATGATAATAAACCATACCTCACAGAAGCACCATTCTCTTATTCATGCTCCAACTTTTGCAGAATGATAAAACATATAATTTCTCTCGTGTAGCGAAATATAATAAGCTTCCTACGCACAACACGAAGCCATCAACGCAGATCAAAGAGTATGGGTTAGGAATTATTAGCCAGCGAAAAAAGTATCAAGCAGTTCATTTATTCTGTCTATATATACTTATGATAATGGTGACTCAAGCGTAGGGGTAAAGCGAAGCAATAAAGGAGAAGTGGAATAAAGCTGAGCAATAAAATAAAGATTGGGGATTACCTTACACTTTTATTACACAGTCTAACGAGAACAAGGCACCTCACATTCTCTCTCTCTCTCTCTCTCTCTCTCCAGAATCCTCCCTTCCTTTCCCCCCCTGTTTTCCCTCATATTCCTACCTCCCCTTTATCTCTCATCTCCCCCTCTCCATCTCTCTTTCGTTCCCTCCTTTCTCCCGTCAGTCTCTTCCTACCCCCTCCTCTCCTCTCACCCCTCCAACTCTCCTCCTTTCCCTCCTCCTCCTCTTCCCCCCTTTCCATCCTCCTCTCAACTCCTCCTCTTCATCTCACTCATCCTTTCACTCGGCAGATTCAAGACTTCATGAACACTGTACATAGAAATCTGACTGAGAATTCCATCAAGATCTCAGACACTCTTTGATCTTGGCCGACAATCTCTTATTCAAAATGGGTAAAAAAAAAAAAAGGAAAAATTGGTAAGGCAAAAATAGGTAGGCGAAAATAGAAAAAAATAGGGCAGACACAAGCAGAAGGCAAAAACAAGGCCAAAAAATAGAGGCTGAAATAGGACCCCCCCAAACAGGAGACGAATAGGAAAAGAATAACAAGAAGCAAAAACAGAGACAAAGTACGATGCAGAAATTTTGAGGCACCACAACGACGTATTGCATATAAGTTTGGTTCTCCCTGAAGGAACAATGTATATCCCACACCCGCGCATTCCAGCCTTCCCTTGCAACCCTTTCCTTTCCCCGTCCCTCCTCTCCCTCACCATTCATTCACCAATCCAACTCTCCCCGCTAAATCTCCCCCTCTCTCTTTTCCATTACCCTTTCACTTACCCCCCTAAACCCTTTATCCCTCCACTCTCACCTCTCCCCTCCCCTCTCCCCCCGTCCTTCAACACTACCAGGAGAATCTAATCGTCTTAAGCCTGATATGATCTCGGGATAAAGACACCAATTCCGTGGCCTCATTTCAAGGTGATGAAAGATCAACACAAGCCGGCAGGGAGACGTGTTCACTCGCTCTTACCTGTGATCATAACCCCCCTCCCTACCCCCCACACAGTCACCCTCTCCCCCCACACACGCCCTGTCACCCCCCTCCTCCCACACAGGTCCAGTCACCCCCCTTCCTCCGTCCATCTACCCTCATCCCGAGACCTCCCACCTAACTCGTCAATTTCCTCCCCTCTCCTTCTTTCCTCTCCCCTACTCGTCTCCTTTTACCTCGCCTCCCACCTTTTCCCTTCCCCTCTCCCCACTCCTTTTTGCTTTCTCCCCTCCCATCGTCCCCGTCAATCCCCCTCCCCTTGCTCATTTCCTCTTGATTCCTCTTTCACTCACCTCACCCATTTCCATCTTCTATAAAATCTTTTCCACCCCTGTCTTCCGTCAGCCTCCCTAACAGCTCATCAGAGAGAGAGAGAG
>NC_137027.1:12130149-12190149 GCF_032717465.1 Coenobita brevimanus
AAAAAAGGCACACACACACACACACACACACACACACACACACACACACACACACACACACACACAAAATAATCCCACCCAATGTAATTATCAAGGTAGGCGTTTGCGTCCGGACTTCAAAGTGGACTGAGCCTTTTGAAGCGAGGACGGTCCGCGGAGTCCTCTTTATGCCTCACTTGGGTTTCCATTGTTCGCTTCGGGAGAGACGCACTGTTTTTGTGACTGACTGTAGAGAGAGAGAGAACAAGAAAGAGGGATAGGGTGAGAGTGGGGGAGGGAGGGCCAGGAAGAGAGAGAGGGAGAGGAAGAGAGAGAGAAAGAGAGGGAGAGGAAGGAAGAGAGAGGAAAGGGATTTGGCAGCTGTTTTATGTCTGTTATTTTTTTTTTTTTTGCTCATGGGAGAGAAAACTAGGCTTAATTGATTCTAAATATGAAGGTAGCTTTTTTTTTTTCACTGCAGAAAAGTAATGAATTAATTTGTTTCTTAATTTCAAGGTTACTTTTTCTTCTTTTCGTTTTTCATGAGAGGGAGAAATGAGATCTGTTTTTACCCTTACATATATATATATATATATATATATATATATATATATATATATATATATATATATATATATATATATATATATATATATATATATACTGTATATCTGTTAGGGCTTCCATCTCCCCTTCCTTCTTTTTATTTACTGTGTTCATGAGAGAGTGACTTCGATAAGCTGGAAAACGATGCTTAAGTATGTGGCATCCATCAGTCCATTATCCAATCGTGTACCACCTTGGAGCGTAGGAACCCGGGGATATTTTTTTTTTAGCCAAGACACTTAAGTTGAGGTTGACCGGTCACTCTCTCCTGAGAGACATTGGCCCCTATTTTCGTCGGTTAAGTCAGCTCCCAAGCATCTTTTCCTAAGTGGTATAGTTTGCCTATTACACCTAACTGTAATTTGTGCTGCATAAATCCTTCCAATATCATCGTACTTTGAATATATAATGTATAAAAGGATATAAACCATCCATATTTAAAAGTAAATCGCTATAGAAGAGGTGTTAGGGGGCTTCCTTACCCGACGCCATCCAGGTGAACCCCCTTAATCTAACATGACGATGATGAATGACGACGATGACGATAATGACGATGAAGATGATGACGATGATGGTGACGATGATGATGATGACGATGACGATGATGATCACGTGACGCTGTTATAGATGGGTATCGGTTTTGAGAATTAATCTGAATAAGCTATCGAGCGTGGTGTCAATATTTACAAGTTTGCGGCTGTGAGTGGATGAATGATTGAGTGAGCGAGTGTATGAGTGAAAGAATGAATGAATAGATGAGTACCTACCTACATGCATTAGCAGCAGTGTAAGAATGAGTGCGAGAGAGTGTATGCGTGAGTGAGAGTGTGTGAGAGTGAGTGAGTGACCTAGCGTGTGAGTGACTGAATGATTGAACGAGTAGGTGAGTGTGGCTCCCTGGGTGTGTCAGTCTCTCTCTCTTATATTTTCACACGCTCATATTCTCACCCATTCACTCTTTCACTTTCTCACTAATTCATCTCTCATTCTTTCTCTCTCTCTCTCTCTCTCACACACACACACACACACACACACACACACACACACACACACACACACACACACACTCCACTGTATTATTACGTGAGTGATGGAATGCGAGCAGTGTGTGTGTGTGTGTGTGTGTGTGTGTGTGTGTGTGTGTGTGTTATCAGTCAATGAAGAGCTTACTGAGATGACATTTATCTCAAACATTAATATATTTCGAACGCTAAAGGTGGCCATAAGTCAAGGGATATTGCGTTTAACATGATATTTTACTTCGCTCAGTTTAACAATATATTCTGATCAACTTAACACTGTATTATTTTGCTTTCTCCTCTCCCGTCCTCCTGTCAGTTCTCCGAGGACCAGTTAGCTCTCCCTGTTAGCTCTCCCTGTTACTTATCTATCAGTCAGCTCACATCACCTAATAATTAACTCTATGATGATGATGGTGATGATGATGATGATGATGATGATGATGATGATAAAGACAGTGATATCTTCTCCAGAGAGAGAGAGAGAGAGAGAGAGAGAGAGAGAGAGAGAGAGAGAGAGAGAGAGAGAGAGAGAGAGAGAGAGAGGAAAAAGTGGTGGCTGTTGAGTGATTGGCTTCGTCCCCCAACGGTACCTCTTAGTGTCAGTCATGAAAGGACTCTCACACACGCAACGCACGCAATTCCTCCCTTACATACTCACTCTCGTATTCTCCTTCTCCTCACATACTTAGTGACACACACACACACACACACACACACACACACACACACACACACACACACACACACACACACACACACACTTCTCATATTCTACTTCCTCTCTTAAAGACCGACTCCCATATTCTCCCTTTCAGTTCTCATATACTGATCATCTAACCATATAATTTTCGTGTTTGCCTCCTAACTTCAGCTCAAATCTCATATTGTCACACAACATTATATTTCACTAATGCAAAATGTGGCTCGGATTAGAAATTATGCACTTCGAGTTTTATTTCACCAAACATTAGACGGATTTTACTACGCTCAAGGGGGAATAATTACACTACCAGATATGTTTAAAGCTATTACGATACAGAAACGTTCTTTCCATTAAAACATACAATCAGTCCTCTGCCAACCCCTGCACAGTCATCTCCCTGCCAGTCTATGTCCTCTGTCAACCCCTGCACAATCATCTCAATTATCTCCCTGCCAATCTCAATCCTCTGCCAACCCCTGCACAGTCATCTCCCTGCCAATCTCAGTTCTTTGCCAACCCCTGCACAATCATCTCAATTATCCCCCTGGTAATCGCAATCCTCTGCCAACCCCTGCACAATCATCTCCCTGCCAATCTCAGTTCTTTGCCAACCCCTACACATTCATCTCAGTTATCTCCCTGCCAACCCCTGCACAATCATCTCCCTGCCAGTTTATGTCCTCTGCCATCCGCTGCACAATCATCTCCCTGCCAATCTCAATCCTCTGCCAACCTCTGCACAATCATCGCCCTGCCAATCTGAGTCCACTGGGGAGCACAACCTAAACATAGACCGGGGTTACGGCGGCACCATCCCTCCAATATACCTTTGGGTGAATGTCGCCGTTGTCCCAGCTCGGCCGTGCGTTTTATCTCTACCGTCGTCGAAATTGGCCAAGTCGTGCTCTCGAAATGCTGGCCCGTCTCTTTCTGTCCCTGTCTCTGTCTGTCACCGTTACTGTTTGTCTCTGTCTCTGTCTACCTGTCTGCTTGCTCTCTGTCTGCCGCCCCCCTTTCTCTCTCTCTCTCTCTCTCTCTCTCACCTGTTAGTCTTTCCCGGAAACTGAACAAAGCTTTGACCAGATGCCGTATCGCTGTTTGACTCCCGCCGAAGGCCAAAGGGACCAGCGGTGGGGCAGTTTTCGCTCACGGTCGTTATATAAACTGGCGTGCTGCAGTGAGACGCCTTCATATGGTGGCACCGATATAACCGAGGTGCTCCGCTGCCCGGGGGTCGCACTAAAAGGGTTAAGGTGCAGTCACGCCTTGGCCGGGAACAACTTCTTCCTACGCACACTGTCCGTTCGTGTGGGTTGGAATAAAAGTTACATAAGTCCTAGCTGGGGGAGTTTTGTGACCTTCGCTTAATGCCCTTGGTGTGGTGTGGTGTGGGAGGGTGATTTTGTGTGGTGTGATGTGAGACGGTGGTATTCTGTGGTGTGGTGTAGGAGGGTGGTGTGATGTGGTGTGAGAGGGTGATGTGGTGTGGTGAGAGAGGGTGGTATGCTGAGGTATGGTGTGATGTGAGAGAGTGGTGTGGTGTGATGCGGTGTATGGTATGGAGTGGCGTGGCTTCCCTAAAGTCACCAAAATCTACAGGAGTGAAGTAACTCGCGTCCAAAAATCATTTATGAGAGACAGACGGAGGGAGCCACTAAACAATGCTAAAAACAGGTGAGGGAGAAAAGAAAGAAAAAACTGTTGCTACATTCCACAGGTCGAACTCAGTCTAGCGGAAAGCATTGTCTGACCGTGGATAGGGCTCTCAACTTTTTTTGCATTTTTTTTTTTTTTTGTCTTCATGGGGCATACGGGTATCAAGCAGAGTGCAAGTTTATTCTTGTATTATATATTTAGCATTTTCCGCAGTTCTTCACCATATTCTTGAACTCCTATAACACATCATCGTCCTCTGCCACTGACTGGTTGATGGTCTGACATACCTGACATCCAGTATGCTGCCCCTTCCTTTACCCTACTCAACAGCCAGTATTCAGTATGGCACACACACACACGAGGACACACACACACACACACACACACACACACACACACACACACACACACACAAGAAGGAAGGCACATATACACCTATTTATGCAAAACACACACACACACACACACAAACACACACACACACACACACACACACACACACACACACACACAACACCGCTCGCTGGTGCAGTGGTAACGTTCTCGCTTGCCAACTGGTGGACGGGAGTTCGCGCCTCGCTCATGTTGCGAAAAGTTTCACTGACGAAGTGGGTGGGTACTGTCCCCCTCAAGCAAGGGGATGGGTGTGTGGGTGTGTGAATGTCACAGCCTTGCCCTTAGATCGGACTATATGAGCTTTCAGCTTCCTCCCGGGAGGGTAAAAGCTGACGATCACGACCATCAAGTGATCCTGACCGACCCGGTGAATTACACACACACACACACATACACACACACACACACACACACACACACTGATATATTACACAGCAGGTCACTAATAAACGTATACACCATTCCATGCCCCATCCTGTAAAGGCATGTGCAAAAAAATACATCTACACAAACGTTCAGAGTCACAAATAATAAAGACAGATTTACATATACATACATACGCACAGACACAGACATAAAACTATTCATGAAGGCAATAGCGCACGCGTACATGCACTTATTCATACAACACTCCCCCCCGCTCATATATGCATACAGTACATGTATCTATTCTCTTGCGTACTAACACCAACGCACACGCACGCACACACACACGTGCGCGCGCGCACACACACACACACACACACACACACACACACACACACACACACACACACACACAGATATGTACATAATTATGCTCCCAAATGATCATATATTCGTATCTATAAATTCACCTACCATCTACCTGACTACCTGGTCACCTGTCTACGTACCTGTCTGTCATTCTATACTTTCATTTATTTATCAAGGCATTTTTCTTTCCACATTTCCATTTATCCGCCTATCAATCAGCCAGTCAACTCATCCGTCTCTCTATCAGTCTATCTGTCAACAAAAGAGTTTCCTGACTATCTTAGATGATTGGGGTAATGTGGGCAAGAGGGTAGGGGTTGTGGTAAGGGAGGGTGAGGTACAGTAGGGTGAGGCAGGGGTTTTGTGAGGGAGAGTGAGACAGGGTAAGAGGTGATTAGACAACTTTAACTTCTATATAAATAATAACCACGTCCTCGGAATGAAGTGACTAAGCGTATCCTTCTTTATCTGCTTTTCCTCTCTCCATTCCCACCTCTCCTTCTCCGTCTCTCCTTCTCTGTCTCTCTCCCTCCTCTTTCCCCCCCTCTTTCTCTCCGCGACCCCCATGTATCTGTGAGTCAATGTCATCCCTCCCCACAATAATGGTAATCATCAATATCCGACACGCCCAGCTGACGGCAAAGACCTTGACCCCCCCCCACCCTCCACCCTCCCACTCTCTTCCATCATTCACCACCTCTCACTCTCTCTTTCTTCCACTCTCCTCCTCTCTCTCTTCCATCCTCTATATCCATATTTCTGTCTGTCTGTCTCTAGGTAAGCGATACTCTCCTCCCCATCTAATCCCCCCTATTTCCAGATCTGTAAATTAAATACTGCAAAAAGTATAGAATTTCCTTGTCTTTCCTCCCTATAAAAATTTCCTGGTTTGTTTGTTTTTCCGGCAATCTTGGTGCTTTTCTTTTTCTGCCGATAATTTATGCTGGTGTTGAAGAATCAGTTGTTTCCTCAGCAGATATAAGAGGTTTCCTGTTATCTGTACTGCCAGTGTACTCCTGTTCATAACCCTTCCTCATTCTCATTCCTATTCCCTTCCTTAGCCTTTCCAACGACACCTAACCTTATTTCATGATCACCCTCACTCCCCTCTCACTTCCAGCACCCTTCTCCTACCCCCTCCCTCACCCTAACATTACTTCTTCTCTTTCCTCACCCTCACCCCAGTGTTACTCTTTCTTCCTCCTCACCCTCACCCTAATTTTACTCCTCCTTCCTCACCCTCACCTCAGTGTTACCCTTTCTTCCACCTCATCCTCACCCTAACGTTACTCCTCCCTCCTCACCCTCACCCATACCTACCAAAAAGAATACATCATCCTGCATTTCCTTCACACTAACATGATCTAGATTTTAATGCTTTTTCAGCTTATTTCACGTCTCTCGGTGGCAGAAAAGGGCAATGCTACAGCTTATTTTCCTTCCACAGCACTTCACCTTGACTAGCATCATATTCTTGTGCTTACTGTTACAACGCAGCATTCACAATTGAGAGATGGTAATTTTAGGTCCAGTAAAAAAACATATTGAGAAAATTAACTGTCGGCACTGATCCTTTTGATTGTCCTATCTTTTTTTTTTTATCAGTTATTTGATTATCATTCTTTTAAATACAGTAATAAACAATAAAAAAAAAGAATATAGTACTTTAGGTTGCAAGATACTGAACAAGGTATTGAGGATATTCAAGAGTCTTTCTGAGTGCGACAGAGAGAGAGAGAGAGAGAGAGAGAGAGAGAGAGAGAGAGAGAGAGAGAGAGAGAGAGAGAGAGAGAGAGAGAGAGAGAGAGAGAGAGACTAAGTGAAAGCCAGGGTGAGCGTAAGAGAAGGTGAAAAAGTGGTGTGTGTGTGTGTGTGTGTGTGTGTGTGTGTGTGTGTGTGTGTGTGTGTGTGTGTGTGTGTGTGTGTGTGAATCCATGTGCGTGTGCGTGCATTTTCCCAACCTTTTACCCCACCCTTTAAAAATACTATAATGAGCATCAAATTCTCTGCTCAGTCTAAAACTTACTCTTCCGGGACCGCCAAGCAGGAAGTCTATTATATCTATTCTTACCCACTTCCCCATTATTATTGTTATTAGTGTGTGTGTGTGTGTGTGTGTGTGTGTGTGTGTGTGTGTGTGTGTGTGTGTGTGTGTGTGTGTGTGTGTGTGTGTGTGTGTGTGTGTGTGTGTGTGTGTGTGTGTGTGTGTGTGTGTGTGTGTGTGTGTGTGTGTGTGTGTGTGTGTGTGTGTGTGTGTGTGTGTGTGTGTGTGTGTGTGTGTGTGTGTGTGTGTGCTGGGGTGTTGGATCTAACTGTGATGAGGGTTTGTCTGCGTCACGTCTGATCGCTCGGTATTTCCACTGTAAACATTGGTCCTCCAGTTCTCCCTCTCTGATAGTACTGGCACTGGGATGGGGGGAGGTTGGGTAGGGGTTGTGGAGGGGTTTGGGGATTTAGAAGGATTGCGGAGGGGTTGAGGAGGGATTGAGGGGGATATGGGGTATTGTGGTGGGGTTGTGGAGGGGATGAGAGGGATTGAGGGGGCTATGAGGGGTTGGAGAGGCGTTGTGGTGGAGTTGGGGAGGAGTTGATGAGGGGTTTTGGAAGCTGAGAGGGCTGGGGAATGTGGCGAGTTGACTGAGGTTTTAAAAAGGCAGATTAATTTCTATCTGTAATATCCACCGTCTTTTTTATATAAATCTGGAATATTTCATGAAATCTTGTATCATATTATTAATGGGGATGTTATTATGACGTGCCTCTGGGGCCATATGGAAGTTCAGTGAGGGAGTGGGGTCAGAGGGGGAGGGAAAAAAAAGCAGTGTGAGATAGTGGTAGTGAGTTTTCTTTAATCTCACGAAAATTCCTAACCCCTTTCAGATCAGTTGATGCCAAGCGTAGTAAGACTGGAGGGTCGATGTGACTAATAACCAAGGAGACTCACTTTCTACCTTACTACTTAGGGTCATATGAGTGGTCTATTTCCGTCTGATAAAAACAAACCGAAAAACAGAATGTGTGTGTGTGTGTGTGTGTGTGTGTGTGTGTGTGTGTGTGTGTGAGAGAGAGAGAGAGAGAGAGAGAGAGAGAGAGAGAGAGAGAGAGAGAGAGAGAGAGAGAGAGAGAGAGAGATGGGGGAACCTGGCAGAATGAGAGGGGAAATCTGACAGAGAAGTGAGGGTAAGGAAGGAGGGGAGATGACAGGGTGAGGGGAGATATGAGGGAGCAGCGAGGAATGGAACAAGGTCATTAAGCTGGAGGAAGGGTTGACGGGATGATTAGAAGGAGGTGTGCAGGGGAGGAGGAGAGGGTACGGAGCTAAGATGGGATATGGGGAGAGGGAGATGACTGGGGAAGAGAGAAGGACGAGGGGATCTGGAGGGAAAGTGGAGAGAAAGTGGAACTAAGGGAAGAAACGGGGAAGGGGGAATTAATGGGCAGGCAGTTGTGAGGGGGAGGAGAAAACTGTGCAAAAACAATATATAATAATTTGAAAGGGGGAATCGAGGGACGGTGGGGTGAAGGGAGGGAGAGGTGAAAAGAGAGGTTAATGGGGAGAGAGTGGGGGAGGGTGGAGGGGAGGCAGAGTAGGCAGAAAGAGGATGGAAAAGGGGAGGATGAAGCAGACTTAGTCCAAAGGGATAGAAAGAGGAGAGACAGAATATTAAGGGTTGTGGTGGGGGGAGGGTAGAAGACAGAATTAGTAATGGGGAGGGGAGGAAAGGGGGAGATGGGAGAAGATTTAAAGAGGGGATGGGGATGGGAAGGGGAGAATGAGTTACTGGGAAGTTGGGGAGAGGAAGGGGTGATTAAAGTTACTAGAAGGGAAGGGGAAGGGATTGGCAGGGAAGAGGGAGACGTCGAGTTACCTACAGTACGTGAGATGAGCTTCGGAAAGGACGAAAATCTGGGCCAAGTTAAGGTGAATGAAGTATAGTATTGGAGGGGTTAATGGAGAAGTGAGGGGACTGGGAAGGGTATTGAAAGAGTGAGGGGATGTGTGACTGTGTGGATAGAAGGGAATGTGGGTGGGGGAAGAGCAGGAGTAAACAGAGTGATGTTAGAGGGAAGGTTGAGAGGGGAGGGGGGGGGTATGAGATAACAGTGACGGTGTGAGGGAGGATGAGGAGTATGAGGGGAGGGGATGAGGGGTATGAAGGGAAGTGATGAGGGGTATGACGGGAGGGGATGAGGGGTATGAGGGGCATGAGGGGAGGGGATGAGGGTTATGCGGGGAAGGGATGAGGGGAGAAAGATGAGGGAAAACGGATTAGTTGAAAGGGGTGAGGCATAAGGGATGGGGGCAGGGGATGAAGGGGGAATGAGGGAGGCTGAGGGAGCAGTGTAGCGGAAGGTGTGGGGAAAGGTGAGAGATGTTTGTTTACCGTCTGTCTGTCTGTCTGTCTCCTCTTACCTACCTATCTATCAACCCACCCATCTATCTATCTCCATACCCATTAATATTCAATGATATGCCAGCACACACGAGAGAGAGAGAGAGAGAGAGAGAGAGAGAGAGAGAGAGAGAGAGAGAGAGAGAGAGAGAGAGAGAGAGAGAGAGAGAGGGCCATCTCTCTCTCTCTCTTTCTCTCTCTACGTCTCCCGATAGGCTGGCACAGAATTTGGTGGCGCAAAAATAACATAGAGAGCACACACCTAGCACGACAGAGGGACAAAGGCAAGAATAAAGACAAGGACAAGGACTATGACAAAATCAAGAACAAAAGGAAAGATCAAGAACAATAAATAGACTAAGGACACAACCAAGGACAAGAAAGAGGACACAATGGCAAGACTGGAGGTGAGACGAAAAGTACGCAGAGATGGAAAACACATAGAACTGTAATGAAGAACAATGGCAAGAACAAATTACATGGACAAAAACGAGGACAAGAACGCAAGGACACGAACAAGGACAAGGCCAGGACGCAAGGGCAAGGCTGGAGAAACGCGGAGGTGGCTGGTGCAGAGGTTAAGATGGAAAGCACACAGCGAGCAGTGATTAACAACCCGCCTGTCTACCTGGGCCTAATGAATTGTCTCGGATCTACCCCTGATGTTGGTGGGATCAGGACGGGATGAGGATGAAAGGCAGGGATAAGGGAAGGAGGTTATATAAGGCGGTGGGGAAGCTGGCCAGTTGGGGAATGGCGGTGGGGGTATTGGGGGACTGGGAAGTTTGATGAATGGGTGTTGGTGGGATTAAGGGGGACTCGGAAATTTGGGATGTGGGGAATGGGGGGATTGAGAAGATTGGGGAATGGGTAGGAGGGGAGAATCTAAAAACTATTTATGTGGCTCTGGAATTTCCTAACACCTCCTCGTAAGCGATTTACTTTACCTATTGCTCATTAAGATCCTTTTACCTGTGCCGATGTTAAACCAACACTGACATCAGACGAAAACATTGAAATTCAGTAAAGTAAATCGCTTAGGAAGAGGTGTTACAAAGACTTTGCGCCACCTAAAGTATGTCCCTAAGTGTGATGGAAGGGTGTTGGCAAAGATGATGATGGGTTAGAGTGTTTTAAGTATGATTTGGAGGTAAAAGTGTGATGTAGATTAAGGATGAATAGATTGGGAAGTAAGGGGTGTTGAGAGGAGAGAGAGAGAG
The DNA here is from genome assembly GCF_032717465.1 of Coenobita brevimanus. Taxonomy (NCBI): domain Eukaryota; kingdom Metazoa; phylum Arthropoda; class Malacostraca; order Decapoda; family Coenobitidae; genus Coenobita; species Coenobita brevimanus. The sequence continues at coordinate 12,140,861 of NC_137027.1, forward strand.
AGAGAGAGAGAGAGAGAGAGAGAGAGAGAGAGAGAGAGAGAGAGAGAGAGAGAGAGAGAGAGAGAGAGAGAGAGAGAGAGAGAGAGAGAGAGAGAGAGAGAGAGAGAGAACGATAAAGAAAATGAAAAGTAAGCATGGTTGGGGAAGTAGGTGAGAAAAAAGCTAAGGATATATGTAATGGGGAATGAGGTGGGGGAGGATGGAGGGGGGGACATGATTGTGAGTGAGGGAGGTAAACGTGATGGGGACAAAGTGATGGATGGGGCGTTGTGTAGATGGGACTGAGGTGGGGTTGTTCTGATAGATGAGGAGGGGGAACTGAGACAAAGGCAAATGTGATAGGTTGGGGAGAAGAGATTATACATAGCTGGGGAGGATGGGGAAGAGAGGTGGGGAGAAGAGTGTATACGTGGTAGGGGGATGGGGAGGGAGGGAGGGAGGGGAAGAAGAATGGAAGGGAATAGAAGGAAAAAAGGGAGGTGAAATAAGGAAGGAAAGAAAAGATGAGTAAGTTAAATGTGATAGTGAAGATTTTATAAATGGTGAGGGGAAGGAAAAAGAGGAAGGGAAAATGAAAAAACGAATGGGAAGATGAGGGAAGTGGGAAGCAGAATGAGAAAGGAAGAAAGGAGATTATGAAAAGGAAACTTATATGTTATGGTGGTGGGGGAGGGGATGAGAGAAAGAGGAATGGGAAAAAAAAGAAGAGTGAATGGGAAAAAGAAGAAAGGAAGCAGGTGAAATGGGTAAGGAAAAAGGGCGATTATAACAAAGTATGAATAATATGAATAACAAGGAAAGCACCTAGCAACATCCCCCAGACTATAACAAGCAATCATCTATTCATAAACCCAGGTCCTTATTTCAGTTCTAGGTACGAACACCTTGGGGTACACAAGACCTGAGACGTAACAACGCACAGCACAGGTCTGCGTGGGTAGAAGTTCAACTGGTAAAGGATCAGGCTTCATTAGAGTAAAAGACAATGAAAAAGAAGACAGTCGTAACAGACAAGGAGGACGGTGAAACACAAGGCAGTGACGGTGAAACAGAAGACAGTGTAGGTTAAGAGAAACGTTGGACAGCAAGAAGGCATAGGCAGCAAAACAAATGACAATGAAACAGATGATAATCGTATTTTGACAGTGGTATGGTGTAGGTAAGGAGGAAGGCAGGACAGAAACAAAACACAGACGGTGAAATGTGGAAGTAGACAGTAATGTGATATACGTTTGGTTATCTGACCACTGCACACAAGTTTTATAATAGCTTACGAGCGTCCACACTACAAACCCACAGACACACCCACAACAAATCGTCCCCCAGACAGGACCGACACACACACACACACACATACACACACACACACACACACACACACACACACACACACACACACAGAACCAACCCCCACCCTCCCACATCCCCCACACCTCCACACACACACACACACACACACACACACAAACAGTATTGTTTCCAAACTAAAAACAAGCAACTGGACTCGGGCGAAAACAATCCAAACAAAGAATGAACTAAGACTAACAATTAATCTTTTCGCTGTTAGAATTGAACATCGATATTTTACTGATACAAACCCCAGACGATTGAGTTAAGCTGAGAGAAATCTTTGCTGTGAAAAGATTTTTAGTGATCAGTATTTCTTTTTCATTGCATTTAAATTCCGAGAGGGTTGAAGGCTATATCAGAAAGCTTATATAACATTTTTAACATTTTTATAAGTGTACACTACTTTCGAGTCTTTGGATCCTGTGAGAGGGGAGATTTTAAAAAAGTTATTTATTTATTCTCTCGATTTTCAGACAGGGCTTACACGTTTTGCAATATATATCTAAGCAGAGAGGAAGGAGAATTTTGTGGCATGTTTGATAATGTCACTTAATATTCCTGAAGTGATGAAGGCTTTTGGGGTATTTTAATTCAGTCAAAAAGAAAAATCCATACTCTTGACTTTATTAGAATATGATAAAGTATTTATTTTTTTTTAATATTGAAGTCCATCGAGACAGCAGGCACTTCCCAGAAATTTGATTTCTCTCTCTCTCTTGTTTTTTTTTAATTTTTTTTTTTGGGGGAGGGAGTGGATTCATTAGTTTATAGGATTTTATGATCTTAACACAAAAAGTTAAAAAAAAATAGATAAAAAAACATTCACTTTTAGTCTCTTACTAGATATGCACCAAAGCTTAGATCTTTAAAACAAATTAATAAAAGTTAACAAATTTTTACGGAATCCAGGCACAAAACAAGGTGTACGAAATTCTTACAAATTATGGAAAATATAACTTCACAACAGACGAACTTTTAGCTACGGTATTTTGGTGACGAAATTAAAAGCGTTAAATTTTCTCAGTCTCTTTATTCATTTTTCATAAGGGAACATAGAATTTTAACTACGCAAGCCTCAGGTAGTGAAGAATAAATTTTGTAGCGGATTTAACACACTTTTTATTATTCATGGTAGGAAGCACCAGTTCTTCACGATTTGAACCCAGCAAAAGAAAAAAGTCTCTTCCAGTATTTTCGTTTTTTATTCTTCATCAGGGCAAAACAGATCAACCCCTTTTCCTACCTACAAAATTATCTGATTCAAGCTGGGGACGGGAATCAGGTTAGGAAAGGGGTTAATAAAGTCTTGTTCCTAACCCCGTCCCCACAAATGGTCTAAAAAAGCATAGCAAAATCGTCTGGAACACCACTTTCTCATCCCTCGTTGCTCTGTCCCCTTAGTATTTCCCCTTCCCCTTTCTCCTCCCATCTTCTCCCCCCTTCCTCCTCCCCCTCCCTTCCCGTCTCCTTCCCCTCTCCTCTTCTCTTTTATCTCACCCTCTCCCATCTCCCTCCCTCTCTCTCTTCTTTCTCCCCCACCCCTGCCCTCTTCTTGCTCTCTCCCCTCCCCTATAGCATGATTTTTTTTTTTTATAATTTTTCAGATTCCACAAAAAGAGGCGTCAAATTACAGCTGCTGGAACACAACGCAAGGAAGAAATACATGAAAAGTGTTATTAAAGTTTTTCATCCGTTTTACTGACTCGTAACTAGCACAAAATATCAGTACGTCAACCCCAACGAAATGACAACAATATAAGCAGAAAACTCATCAATGTATTTCACGCTTCAGCTTTCGTACCTCACCAAATAACTGCTATAACTAACAAGAATTGATACAGCATTTAGAAGTCTATGTAGATTCTTATAGTTTAGTTTTTAATACAAATTTTAAGTTAAATCCACTAAAGCCTCTCCATCATAAACCCTGCATTTTTTTCTTTTCTATCCAGCACCATGCCTATTATTTTTGCCTATTTTTTTTTTTATCTCTCCAATACCTGGCTGCAAATCATATACTGCTAAAAGTTAATTAACTCTATTTTTTCATTATCAGAATCCAAAACACAAAGTTAGTTCCTTTAAAAAAAATTCCCCATCTATTTTTTTTTTTTTTTTTGCTTTTTGTATCTCTTCAATAACTAATCGCAAATTATACACTGGAAAGTTAATTTATATCCTATTTTTTCATTAACAGAATCCATAAAAATCAGACCCACAGAAATCCCATCGCAAAGTTTTCACATAGTTTTCCTTTTCCATTCAACACCTCGTCAATATTTTTTGCCCTCTTTTTACCCATCCAATAACTGACTGCAAATTATACACCAAAAAGTTAATTCATTCCCAATTTTTTCATTTTCAGAATCCATAACATTTAAAGCCAATTCCATAAAAATCCCACCACAAACGATCATATAGTTTTCCTTTCCCATTCAACACCATAGCTATTATTTTGCCCCTTTATCCCCGCTCTGATAAATGGCCGCAAATTATAGAGTATTCAGTCCCACAGCCAGAGGACAAGAGGCGTACCGGGAAAAGCGATTAGATCCCTCAATGACCAGATACCCTTTTTATAGCGTGGCCGAGGTCAATATTGGGCTGACTGATTTTGCTAGATGTGGTTGGAATATTAATGAAGAAGACATAATAAAAATGTTTGTATTATAAAACAGAATAAATAATAATAAAATAAATAAATAATGATAAAGTACCAAGCAAATTAGATAGATACTGGTAAAAATAAAAAATGAAATAAACAAGGAAATATAATACATAAAACAATAAAAAACTGATGAAATAAAGATAAATAAGATAAAACAGAATAAGAATAAAAAAATATAAAATTACAGATAAACAATTCAGTTCTTTTTCCTGATAATTTTTTGTTCCTTTTTTCGATTTTTTCTACTGATTTTTCCCCTGGAGTTTAAATCATGAAACATGAACCATGAAAACCTGACTGTAACTTTCCATATACTCTTCCTTCAGCTGTCACACGAATCGCATTTTTCTCAGTCCCCATTTTCCTATTATTTCCCCATTAACTGTATCAATTAGAGACACGGCACCGCTGAAATTAATAACATAATCATGAAAGCGCGTCGTTCTGTCCACTGAGCAAAACACAATTAACACTTTTTATTATCTAATCTGATTTCCGGCCAAAATTGGGAAAAAATTATATATGGGAAACCGAACGGGAAATTCTCGGACGCAGCAGGTGTGTGTGTGTGTGTGTGTGTGTGTGTGTGTGTGTGTGTGTGTGTGTGAGAGAGAGAGAGAGAGAGAGAGAGAGAGAGAGAGAGAGAGAGAGAGCCGGGATTTTTGGCCCACTCTCTCTCTTTATCACGCACACCAACATGAAAGGGTCCATTGATGTGTGATGGATGGTAGTGGTGGTAGTGGGCTGGGGTCAGGATGAGAGGAGTGAAAAATTGTGGTGGTTAATGTGGCAAGGGTGGTGGTGGTGGTGGTGGTGGTAGTAGTAGTAGTAGTAGTAGTAGTAGTAGTAGTAGTAGTAGTAGTGGTGGTGGTGGTGGTGGTTGCGATTGTGGTAGTGGCAATAATACGACTGAAATTGGTAGTGATAATAGCCACAGAATAACGATAGTATAGTTCTTTGTGGTGATGGGGATGGTGGCGATGATGATGGTATGGTAGTGGGAGTAGTGATGATGGGAAGTGATGACGGTAGCTGGAGAGGGTCATAGTGAGAAAAAGTACTGATTTACGGTGACGAGTAGTAGTGATAGTGGTAGTGATAGTCTTTTAGTAGTTAGAAAGGTAACGGTAATATCAGTAGTAATTAAAAGGAGGAGAATATTATTGTTATCTGTGCTGTTAGTAGTGATGATGAGTGTCGATATAGTAATAATTAAAGCAACCAAATTAGCTAAAGTGGCACGTTCTTTCCCTCTTTCTCTCTCACTAAAACACACACACACACACACACACACACACACACACACACACACACACATTCCCACCCCCTCTCTCACCATCGTTGCGTCACAAACACCCCCATCTCTCTCATACAAAACCCAAAGTATCTCTCACATCCACGAGCATAATCACATCAGCCGTGGTGTTGCAGTCATTTGCCTGTTGGTCTATAGGAATGAAGGGCAAAATTATATTACTGGTGATTAAACTCCTAAACTTTTGTCTTCCTATCACCACCCAAAAAATCTGTCCATGTGTCTGTGTCTGTTGTCTGTCTGTCTGTCTATCTCAAAGAACCCATAAGAAGAAACATTCAGAGTCCAACAATACCTGGTCTAAAAGCCAAGAATTACGTTTTGTCCTGTACGTTGACCTTCGACTGATTGCTCTCAAAATTATATTACTTCATTCATGCCTCACCCTTAACCCTTCTACAAAGTTTGGTTCAGATCGGATCAAAACTGTATTAGGCGACCTTATCCTGTAATCCTGACCTTTGACCTTTGACCTTTCTCTGTTAACTTGACTTTTGACTTACTGTTCTCAAAACTGAATCCCTTTATCCTTGCCATACTTGTGAATCTTATCTTAAAGTTTGGTCTAAATTGGATAAAACTGTTTAAGTTGTCCTTGCAATATGACACCTACTTATGACCTTGCTCGTATGTCCTAAAATATAGTAGTTCAATTCCCTGGCTGATTTTCAACGCTTCAACAAAATATGGGTAATATCGGATCATAAGCCTTTGAGTTATATTGTTCTCAAACACACAGACATACACACAAACAAGCCTATCGAAATACAGTATAACACTCGCTCTTTCTTCGTAAGCGGTGTGATGATTAAATTTCTAAGCATTGTCTTACTACAGTCAGTTTGTTTTCGTCTAAGTCGTGTTTGCATGGAAATCGAAGAGCCTTACATATGAGATAGGAATGTTTCTGTTGAGTTACTTGTCAAATGAACCCTCAAAACTGACTACACGGCCACCCACCACCACTACCACCACTACCACCACCACCACTGTCATCAGCATCACTATCACAAGAAAGAAGAGTGTCACACAAAATTTAATCAAATGGACGTACACTAACAAAAAAATACACAGTCAGAGAGGGACTTTATATGAGAAGACTTATCATCATCATAATAATCATCATCATCAACATCATTATCAAACCACCATCTTCACCACAGCCATAATCATCACAAAAATAAGATATGCAACGTAAAATTCTAATTAAAATTCATGTACATAACACAGAAGAGAAGGGAATCATCATCATCATCATGTCAGGTAAAACATGTCACCACCACACCACCACCACCAATATCACCACCACCACCATCACCATCACCACAGAAATAACACACACACACTGCGACATAATATCATAATCAAATGCACGTATGCAACACACACAGAGAGAAAGGGACGTTATATGAGAGGAGGAGAGAATAAAGGAACAAACGATGCTGAAGGGAGGGTCATTACAGCAATTAACAAAGGGGAACTGACGATAATGAGAGTAATAATATAGAAGGAGAGTGTGCAATAGTTGTTGTTGTCGCGGCTGTTAGATTAGAAGTTAGGGGAGGTTAGTTGATGTTAGTGATGGTGGTTTGGTGACATTGGTGGTGGTGAGATGAGTGATGGTGGCTGTGGTGATGGAAATGATGATGGTTATGGTGATGGTTGTGTAGTGGTGATGGTAGCTGTGGTAGTGTGGAAGCTGTGGTAGTGCGCTAGCTGTGATAGTAGCAGTTGCAGTTGTGGCGATGATAGCTGGGGTGGTGGCTATGGTACTATGATAGGTGTTGTAGTAATTCGGTAGCTGTGGTGGCGATAGCTGTCGTGATGTGGCAGTTGTGATGGTGATAGCAGTGGAAGTAATGTCATAGGTTGGTGGTGGCAGTGAGGTAGCTAAGGAGGTGGTAGCAATGGCCATGGTGCTGGCTGTGAGGGCAGCTGTGGGGGCTGAACTTTAAGGGTGGTGAAAGATGGAAATGTCATGCATGGGGATGGAGGCTCTTGCTCGGGATTATTCCTTAGGCTCCCGGGCTCCAGGTGTGGGTGTGGGTGTCTGGGTGTAAGGTGGTTGTGAATGTGGGTGCCTGGGTGTAGGGTGGTCGTGAATGTGGGTGTTGTGGGTGTGGGTATTCATGTGGGTGTGGGAGTAGACGTATTGTGTAGATATGGGTCTTATGCTTGTGAGTGAGGGTGTACCTGTCCTCTGTGTGTCTTATTAGTTGTAGGTAAGGTTGTAATGGTGGTATTATTGCGTGTCCTGTGCTAGTGAATAAGGTTTTAATCGTGGTACAGATGTGGGCGTTGTAGATGTGGGTACGGTTGTAGGAATGGCTGTTAGTGTAGGGGAGTATGGACAGGTCATGAATGAGAAGGGGCATTTGCTGTAGACGGTTCCCGAGGCTTGCTGGCTGCATTTATGGATACGGTTACTGTGGGTGTGTGTATGATTGTGGTTGTGGTTGTGGGTGTGTATGGTTGTGGTTGTGGTTGTGGGTGTGTATGGTTGTGGTTGTGGGTGCTGTGGGTGGGTATGGTTGTGGGTACAGCTATTCCAAAGGCTTGCTGTATGGAGTTGGGCTGTGGAGAGTAGGAAGGTTGTGAGTGTGTGTTCTGTGGTTCTCGATATTGTGATTCTGGGCATGTCGTACCTTCCTGAAACTGTCATGAAAATTGCCTTGCAGTGATACTAATCCTCTTCCCCAAAAGGATGTAAATGTATCCGTAAAAGACCAAAAATACAATCTTTCTTACTCGGGCATGTTCAGCTCCGGTGGTGTGAACGTATATTTCATGTTCAATACCTGCGATCGCTATATATTTGTGGGTACGGTATGGCTGTAATGTAGCTCTGAAAGTCAGCATTTTGAGTTCAGATCTGGTTGTGGTGTGGAGTAACAATAAAAAAAAAATTAGGTCACAGAACACCAGGAAGAGGAAGTCACAGAAAAAAACATACTTGTGAAGGTAATAGTAGGCCCCTTTATGGTAGCCCCGGGACTCCCAGTAGGACATGGTAGTTACCATGGTGATGGCGTGGTGGGGATGAGTTGTGGTAATGGTGGTGGTGGTGGCAGGGTAGGGGCGTGGAATGGGTGGTGAGAGGGTCAGATGGTGGACGTGGTGATGGTGATAGTGGGAAGAGGATGTGTATGTGTGTGTGTGTGTGTGTGTGCTATCATCCACATTCAGTTATACCAAGGCAATCCCATTCAGGACTGGTGTGATGGTATTACCGGGAATATTTTAACAAGTTTGTGTCGATGTGGAGAAGCACTGGAAGCTGTTTTAACGATAGCCAAAGCCACAGACTGCTGTTAACTTAGCCTAAATTGATTCTACTTATAACACAGAAAGTGTCACACAGGCAGACGGAAAAATATATATAGGGACAGAACACAGATGGAGAAAAAGGGCAATGCAGGAGAGAAATAAAGCAGACGTAAAAAAGAAAACAATAAAACAGCAATGCACACACCGCCAAACTGGGCATCAAAACATAAAAGAAAAGAAACAACAGTGATGAGACCGAGAGACAAAAGTTAGGCGAGACAAGGAGACATACACAAAGAAAGTGTGTGTGTGTGTGTGTGTGTGTGTGTGTGTGTGTGTGTGTGTGTGTGTGTGTGTGTGTGTGTGTGTGTGTGTGTGTGTGTGTGTGTGTGTGTGTGTGTGTGTGTGTGTGTGTGTGTGTGTGTGTGTGTGTGTGTGTGTGTGTGTGTGTGTGTGTGTGTGTGTGTGTGTGTGTGTGTGTGTGTGTGTGTGTGTGTGTGTGTGTGTGTGTGTGTGTGTGTGTGTGTGTGTGTGTGTGTGTGTGTGTGTGTGTGTGTGTGTGTGTGTGTGTGTGTGTGTGTGTGTGTGTGTGTGTGTGTGTGTGTGTGTGTGTGTGTGTGTGTGTGTGTGTGTGTGTGTGTGTGTGTGTGTGTGTGTGTGTGTGTGTGTGTGTGTGTGTGTGTGTGTGTGTGTGTGTGTGTGTGTGTGTGTGTGTGTGTGTGTGTGTGTGTGTGTGTGTGTGTGTGTGTGTGTGTGTGTGTGTGTGTGTGTGTGTGTGTGTGTGTGTGTGTGTGTGTGTACAGTACGTGTTTCATCTAAATGTGTTTAAAAGCATATGTGTTAGGATATTTGTGTAAAGGTGAATTTGTGTGTCCCTGTGTGTGCGTATGTGTAAATATGTGTATGTGTGTATGTGTAACTATGTGTATGTGTCTGTGTATGTGTATCTATCTGTGTGTACCAAGGGCTGACCCAAGAACGTGTACACAGCCCAAGCCTGTAGCCGCCTCTGTAAGGTAAATCTTCACTAATACTACGCCTAAGACCCCCTCCTGTCCCCTTTAATTCTCTCTCTCTCTCTCTCTCTCTCTCTCTCTCTCTCCTTTTCACATTGTCTTTACATTTCTCATTCCCTCTCCCTCTCCCTCTTAATTTCTTTCTCTCACTGTCCCTCGTCCTTCCAGTTTTCTTTTTCTTCACCTTTTCTCTTTCTTCCTCCGTTTCTCTCTCTCTCCCTCCCTCCCTCTCTCTCTCTCTCTCTCTCTCTCTCTCTCCTAATATTTCTAAGCTTCCTGTCTCGTTTAATTCTTACCCCTATCTTCTTTCTCCCTCCCTTTCTTTCAGTCTGTCTATCTGTCTGTCAACTGTTATTCCACTTAGGTTCCATAACTTTCCCCTTTCATTCTCACCACTGTCTGTCGCCCTCTTTCTCTCTCCATCGCTCTTTCATCTCCTCTGTCTCTTTACCAGTCTCCTCGTCTCTTTCTTTCTGCTTATCTGTCTGTCTGTCTATCACACACACACACACACACACACACACACACACACACACACACACACACACACACACACACGTCCAGGTCTATTCTTTTAGCCACTTTTTTCTCCCCTGCATCAAAGTCCTCTACTTCCCCTACAAGTCTCCTCTTATCTAATTGCTTCCTCTCTCTCTCTCTCTCTCTCTCTCTCTCTCTCTCTCTCCAACATAATCAGTGTTTAGGGCCATCCTGAAGCCACATCTCTCCTTGTCACCTTACAATCGGGCCTCTGTTTTTACCCCCTTGCTTCCCCCCCTCACAATCGGCCTCTGTTTTTCCCCCTCCCCTGCGCCCCCTCCCATATGTTTCACTTAGGAGCAGGACCAGTACTTTCCCCCGCCCCTTCTAAGTACTCCCAAGGGCAAAGTGTCTAGCCCGACGGAATAGAAACAGCCTTGGACCAGCACTCTATCCTTCTTTAGCTTCCTTCCCAGTGTCTTGCCCGGCTCTGGGGCGCTACGTCTCCTCTGGGCTTCAGTTTTTTTTTTTTCTAGTGCTCTGTTTCTGTTTTCTTCCTTCCCTCTAGGCTCTACGGTTCTTCTAGGGTTCTATTCTTCTTTGTCCTTCTTCCCTGCCTTCTGTTTAGTTCTAGGTTCTACGTCTCTTCTAGTGTTGTATCTTTCTTTGTCCTCCCTCCCTCTTCCCTGTTCAGTTCTGGGCTCTACGTTTCTTCTCTAATCTGTGTACTCCTTTGTATTCTCCTGTATGGCCTTCGATACATTTTTCTTACGAAGTTACAATCTCTTTATCCCTCCCCGTCTTTGCCTCTGCTTGGGTCTCTGTCTCAAGCACTCTATCCTTCTTTCCTGCCTCTTACTCTTCCTATGTACAGTTTCTTATTCTTCCCCTTTATATATCTTTGCCCCTGCCTCTGTCCCTTTCTCTGTCACACGTCCTCTGTCCTGCTTATAGTCCTTTCCTGTCTCATTTTTAGTTCTACGTCCTGTCTAAACACCTCTGTCTAGCTTAATGGGCAGTCATAGGGAATAATATATAAATTTTTCCCTTATATGGACTCTCTCTGACGGGCTATCTCTACTATACCTTCCTTTCCTGCCGTCTCTGCCTTTCTCTCTCTCTCTCTCTCTCTCTCTCTCTCTCTCTCTCTCTAGCTAATGTGAGGGGCGTATAGGGAATAAGCAGTACTCCATCCCTACATCAAAGACTCTCTCCCCAACCCACCGACTCAGTATCTGTATTTCAGTTCCCTTTTCACCCACATATTTTCGCTACTTTTTCTTTCACTGTCATGCCTTGCACCGCCACTCATTCCACTGCCTGTCTTCTCACCAGCAACTCATTTCACTGCCAACCTCCCTCTGCTATTACTACCATTTCTACTACTAGTGCTCCTGCTGGTACAACTACTGCTACTCCTTCTCCTGCTACTCCCCGTCCTACCACAACTCCTGCTACTCCTCCTCCTCCTAATACTATATATTCTAATCCTCCTAAACTTCAGTATTCCTCCTCCTCCTCCTCCTCCTCCTCTTCCTCCTGTTACTACTACTGCTACTGCCACTACTACCACTATTTCTACACTCACAGGCTATACCAACACATCGTCACACCTCGCCTCCGCCACGTCACTACACCCTGACTGGCCAGAGGGCGTAAATATTGATATATCTGAATTCCGGACCCCTGGGAGACTCCTGACTCTGGGTGTGGATTAAATTTGGGTGGGACGCTGTGTGGACTGGTGAGAGAGTGAGTTAGAGTGAGAGAGTGAGTTAGAGTAAGAAAGTGAGTGAGTGTGTGTGAGAATTTGAGTTAGCGTGAGAGAGTTTAAGAATGAGACTGAGAGAGTGCGAGAGACGGACAGAGATGTAGAAACAGAGAAAAGAGACTGTAAGATTAAATATGAGACCAGCTTTTGCGACGCTGTGTGAAATGGTGAAAGTCAGCGTGAGTGCGAGAGAGTGAGTCAGACAGATATACAGAAATAGAGGATAAAGAGTGTGAGATATAATTTGTAACTTGCACTGGCGAGAGTTAGAGTGACAGTGAGAAATAGAGATATGGCATAAAATTCAGTTAAAAGAGAGAGAGAGAGAGAGAGAGAGAGAGAGAGAGAGAGAGAGAGAGAGAGAGAATATTGGAAAACAGATATTGGATGTTGCAAAGCCAGAGGGATATTTATCTTGCTCAAACAAATAATCCATTGCATAATTATGGGGACAGACATGCATCGCTACGGACCTACCCAACCAGAGAGAGAGAGAGAGAGAGAGAGAGAGAGAATCAGGAGGTAGTGATCCAGCAATAAGATGCAAATAAAAATGCAGGTGGAAAAAGAGACAGACAGACAAACAGACAGACAGACAAATATGACAGACAGATAGACAGACACATATAGACAAACAGACCGACAGACAGATAGATAGATAGATAGATAGATAGATAGGCAATGCTTTTGTATAGCGTGACCCACTCAATACGGAAGAATGTTATTGACAGGAGACAGCCAGTGATGACGTGGGCGATAATTTTACTGATGGACTCATGGTTGGATGAGGGATAGATAAATAGATAGATAGATTTCGATAGCTGGAGCTTGGTCAGGGCTTGGGGTAATAGAAAGATGAGTAGGAATAGACAGATAGATAGACAGATAGAAACAAGTGGATTGATAGATATAATTCGATAGATGGAGCTTGGTCAGGACTTGGGGCAATAGAAAGATGGGTAGGTATAGATAGACAGATAGACAGATAGACAAATGGATTGATAGATAGTTAACGCTAGACCATAACTCCTGAAAAGTTCATGTAAATATAGATAGATAAATACTGATAGATTTAGTCATTTAATAAGGCCTGCTAATTACCGTGGCCACATAAATAGATAAAAACAGATTGACAAATAGCCAGATAGATCCAGACACAAAGTGAAAACTATATAAAGAGCAATATTGATGGACGGACATAAATAGATAGCAAGAGACAGACAGACGGAGAGACAGACAGACAGACAAACAGACCAATATAAACAAACGGAACGACATGAACAGAGACAAAAAAACAGATAGGAAAAAAAACAGACACTGATAAATATGGCGGGATAGACAGACAGATTAACAAAAACAGAGACAGACATATAAACAGACAGGGAGATAAACAGACAGACTGACAGACACACAGACAAACAGACAGACACACCCATATCACGAATCCTATCAATTGCACATCAATAACTCTGATCAACTGCGCCTAACAAATTCGGGACTAAGTTATGGTGACAACAGTACTGGACGCGAAATATGACCTGCCTTGTTTGGGGACAGAATAGGTGCTCTGTGCTCTGTTTGACCTATTTTGTACTGTAATTGGGTTTGGCTTCAGTTTTTGGTAAAGTTATTGTTAGTGCCAATTTCCTATGTTGTTTTGGCTGTTTTAGTGTTGTTTGTTATTATTATAGTTATTGTTATTGTCATCATTATTTTTGCTGTCATTATTATCGTTGTTGTTAGGTATTGTTATAGTTATCATCAATGTTATCATTATTCTCATTATTATTATTATTATTATTATTATATAGTTTGTCTGTCTGTATATTGCCTGACGCTTCATCCAGTATTCAAGATGATGATATTTGTTCGCCATGTTAAAATTGAAAAAAATTGTAAAAAAAAAAAAAAAAAAAACTGTACTATCGGCCATCTCTCCCCCTCCATTTTTTCCTCTGACCGAACCATCTCAAACTTTTTTTTACTTGATTTTTTCCACAATATCAAACTCTATTCCAAATCACCTGCAAATGTAATAATGAAAAATAAAGTAAAAACAAGAGAATAACGATATATATAGAAAAAGGTGCACTGACTCCCTCCCCCCTCAAAAAAAAAACAAAAAAAACAAAAAAACATAGAAAACTGATGAAAGATTTTTAGGAACTCATTCGAAGTAATTTCTTGAGATTTCTTAACACCTCTTCCTTAGTGATTTATCCTGCACGTAACACCTCTGTATCTTCCTTTATGTTATTATGAAACTGACATTAAATACAGCGCTGAAAACGTTAAGGGGTAATGTGTAAATAAATCGCTATGGAATGGATGTTGAGAAATTTCCAAAGCTATTCCGAGTCCGATCATTAGTGCGACAAGAGAGAGAGAGAGGAGGGAGGGAAAAGACAGGAAAGAAGGGAGAGGAAAGGAGGACACAAGAGGGGGGGAAACAAGACGTGAGATAACAGAGAAAGCCCTAGACACAAAGAGGTGAGGATACTTTCTTTAGGCGACAAAAGAAGGAGTTTGAGGAGGAAGGGAGGGAGGGAGGGAGGGAGGGAGGGACGGAGGGACGGGACGAAGGGAGAAAGGAGGGAACGAAGGACCTAAGGAAGAAAAAAATGAATGAATTGATGAATGATAGGAGGGAGGGAGAGAGGAAGAGGAGGACGGTCAGTGGAAGGAAAAGAAAAGAAGCAAAGAAGGAAGGAAGGGAGAAGAAAGGAAGGAGAGAGGGAGGGATGGAGGGACGGAGAGAGGAGAAACTCAAGAGGCAGCAGAAGGCGGAAAACAAGAGATTACTGAAGATACCACAGGTGCAGGGATGAGAGGAGTCGTGATGTGACAAGAGAGGAAGAGGAAGCAGGAAGAGGAGTGAAAGAAGAGAGGAATGGAGGTAGGAGAGAAGGAAGGGGGAAGGAAAATAAAGGAAGGAAGGAGGAACAGAGGAAGGAAGGAGGATGGGAGAGAGGGGGAGGGAAGGAAGAGATGAGAGGAGAAAAAGAAGAAAAGGAGAGAAGGGGAACTAACCAGTGAGGAAGGAATAAGAATGAGTGAAGAGGTGGAAGGAAGGCAGGAGAGGGAAGGGAAATGAGGGAAGGAGTGAGGAAGGAAAAGAGGGGAAGGAGACGGAGGGGGAGGGGAGGAGAGAGAGGGAAGTGTAGGTGGAAGGAGAGAGAGAGAGAGAGAGAGAGAGAGAGAGAGAGAGAGAGAGAGAGAGAGAGAGAGAGAGAGAGAGAGAGAGAGAGAGAGAGAGAGAGAGAGAGAGAGAGAGAGAGAGAGAGAGAGAGAGAGAGAGAGAGAGAGAGAGAGAGAGAGAGAGAGAGAGAGAGAGAGAAGTAAGTGAAGGACGTCTGCGGGAAGAAAGGCGTGCGTCTCAAGTGTGAGGGCCAAGAAAGAGCTGACGAGATCTCCATTAAGATGCTCAGACCCTAGGCACAGCGGGGAGAAGGAGGGAAGGGGAGGGTTCTGGAGGAAGGATGGAGGGGAAGACAGAAGGGAGGGGAGAGAGAAAGGAGAGAATTAGGGATGAAGACTGGGTAGGAGGGAAATAAAATGGGGGAGGGGGGTAGTCAGGAAGAAGGGTGCGGTGGGAAGAGAACTGAAGGATGTAGGGATGTTGGGGAAAGAATGGGGGAGGGGGGAGAAAAAAATGAAGGGGAGTTAGGGAAGAAGATGAGGAAAGGAGACAGGTAAATAAGGTGGAGATTTTTGATGTTCGAGGAAGGATGAAGGGGGAAGAAGAGGGAAAGTTAGGAGGATGGTGGCGAGGGATGGAGGAGAGAGAGAAACGGAGTTAGGAAGGTGGGGAAGGATGGTCAGGAAGGAGGGAGGGGAGAAAGAAAGGAAGTTAGGGAGGAAGGTGATGTAGGAATGAAGTATGTCAGAGTAGATAAGTTTAAAATATGAGATAACGTCGCGCCCTAAAATTTGACCTTGACCTGTGACCTTGACTTTTCAACTTCGTACAAAAACAGAACCACGTCTTCCCATCCCCGCAAAATAATGTGCTTCCCTAACTTTTTTCATTCTCCCCATCCTCCTCCTTTACTTCCTTTCTTTCCCCCACCATCCCTCTTCAGTCTCCCTTCCCACCTCCCCTCTCTAACTACCCTTCCCTTCTTCCCCTCATCCTTCCTCCAACATTCCCGAACTATTCGCTTCCCTTCCAACCTCACCTTCTTCTACAGCTGCCTTTCCTTCTTTCCCACCTTACTGTCTCCTGTATCCTTCCCTCAGTATCCCCACATCCTTCCTTTTCCCCCTTACCCCAATTGGATAAGACATTCATGATGGTTTACATACATATATACACACACACGGATAAATACTTAGATAAATACATAGAAAAGGGCTAAATCTCAGTAACAAGGTCCTGGGCGTCCTTTCAAGCAATCTCATACACAACTGAAGCTTAAGAATGAGTGTAAACATGAAACCAGAGCCACCATCATTGGCCACTCGCTGCTCCTTGATTAGCTAGGCGAATTGCAACTTTTTTTTTTTTTTTTTTTATCTTTACGGTACATCATCACGGTACATCTATACGGCACGGTCAGGGTACATTCAGGCTTTGATTAAGCATGGGAGAGATATTATCAAGGTCTGACTGCATTAAATCCTTAGCGGCTGTATTGGTCCCCCCTCAGCTGAATAAAATCGTCTGGAGGTACCATGAATACAAACACTCAAGCCCGTACTCGCGTAGGATGAGTAGGCTCCCTAACACCTCTTCCTAAACGATTTATTCTCCAAATTGCCCATTAATATCCTCATTTTTGGTTCTTTTATCCTTTTAACATCGACATAGATGGCACGAAAAACACACAAGAATCAAGTACCGGAGTAGATCAAAAATAAACCAGTAAAGAAGCGGTGTTAGTCAGCCTCCTAATTGCACTACTACTACTACTACTACTACTACTACTACTACTACTACTACTACTTCTATTTGTCGTCGGCCTGAACACTTAGGGCAGTATCTTTGTTGAGGTCAGGAAGCTTTCAAACATATTTTCCTTAAAGGTTATTTCTGATTCTGCTCCATTACTATATTCTCTTGAATTATTCACGCGATCTATGTCGACAATAAAAAGATATGAAACAACAACAAAAAAGAGGATATTAGTGGGTAGTTCGGAAAGTAAATCGGTAAGGAAGAGGCGCTGGGGAGACCCTGACCTGAGGAGAACTGGGGTCTTGATGGTGACAAACGGGGCTTCACCTGACTCGTGTGTAAAGCAGGAGACTAATACCTACTGCCATACCCACTACCTGACACACCTGTGTTTATTATTGCCTCGAGATGGAAGAAGCTTGGAACAGAGGATGGATTATATTCGGGAGCACATAAATAATCACCTCTCACTATCTGTCTCACTATCCCTCCCTCCATCCATCCATCTATCTGTCTATCCATCCATCCAATCCATCAATCTATCTACTGTCTATTTATCTATTTACCTATCTATCTATCTCTATGACATCATGGTATCGAGGGGGTTCAGTGACAAAGAGGTAATTATAAAAGACAATATCAACCGTGCAAAAGAGAAGTGCTTTGTAAATCAGGCTGGTGCATGGCTATTTATGAAGTCATTAACCATTGCCGCGCCAGTAGCAATTACACTAATAACGGCAATTATGTCAGTAGCATTTGTTCAACCAGCGTGTTATCGATGTCAGCGCTTTTTGGATGTCAGTATTGGGCATAAATTTGAAGGCATGTCTCTCTCTCTCTCTCTCTCTCTCTCTCCCCCCCCCCCGGCTTTCTCGTTCATCTTCTCCCAACCACCTCATTCTCACAGACTCTCCTATTTAATCTCTTTCCCCATCCTATCCATATGGACGAATCAACTCATATTTATTTTATTTTATTTTTTGCCTTACCACATCAACTTTTTTTTTGGGAGAGATTTTTTCAGCCTATGAGAAACTTTTCGAACTCGGAGGTTTAGATAAAGCCTTGAAATAGAGTGCGTGGGAGGGTGGAGTGTGTGGGAGGGTCCAGGAGGGTGTGAGTGTGTGTGGAAGCGTTTACAGGATGATGTGGGAAGGTGTCGAGGGTGTGGGAATGTGTAGGAGTGTGTGAGAGAGTGTTGCGAAAAGTGAGTGTTTGAGAGGGTGTGGGAGTGGATGGGAGTGGGTGTGGGAGTGGATTTGAGTGGGTGAGGGTGCGTAGGAGTGTGTGGGAGTATTGGGAGCGTGTGGGGGTGTGAAAGTGTGTGGGTGTGGAAGGGTGTGGGAAGACGGAGTGTGTGTGTGGGTGTATGTAGTAGCGTGTGGGAGTGTGTGGAAGGGAAGAATGTGTGTGTGTGGGGGGGGGGGAGGAAGCGTGGGATGCATGATGGATATACGAGACAGTGGTCGACTTGTGAATGAGGGAGAGGAGTGAGAGTGAATATTGAAGAGGGAGAGGGTGAATATGAGGAGGGAGAGGACGAATAAGAAAGGAGGCGAGACATAAGAGAGGGGACAGGATAAGGAAGGGCGGAGAAAGGGATCAATAAGGGAGAGGAAGGGAGATTGAGATGAATAAAAGATGAAGAGGAGAAGGATGAGTCTGAATGAAGAAAATGAAATAAAGATGAATTTGTAAAGGAGAGGGGATAAAGCAGGAACGCAAATAGGGAAGGAGGGAATGAATAACGGAAAGGAAGAGTATAGATTTAAAAAAAGGAGAGAAGAATAAGGACGAAGGAGTAAGAAGAATGGAAGTGAAAAATGGAGATAAGTGAATTAATAACAGATGCAAATAAATAGTCAGCGAAGTAAGAGACGATGAAGAAGAGGAGTGAAGTAAGGACGAATGAAAAACAGGCGTGTGAGTGAATAAGGGAATGACGTTTAGGTGACTGAAGAAGGATAAAGGAAATGAAAAAGAGAGATGTGTTTTGGACGAAATGGATGAGAGGCGGCAGTAAAATCGTCTGGAATTACACACACACACACACACACACACACACACACACACACACACACACACACACACACACACACACAGTAGAAGACGTCACAGGATTACAACGATGGAGACACGTCGGCAGAGTTGGCATAAGGCTCAATTCTGCACACTGCTACAATTGTCCATACGTAATTACAGGTCACGGGTGTGGTGGGGGGGTTTGGGAGGGAAGGAATGGGGGAAGGGAGTATGTTGGGAAGGGGGGAGAGGGAAGAAATCGGGGAGAAGGGTGAGGAAGGAGTGGAGGAGGAGAGAGAGGGAGGAGTGGGGGAGAAGTGAGAGGAGGTGGGAGAGGGGAGGGTGAGTGAAGGATGAAGAGGAGGAGGAAATGAAACGGGAGGGGAAGGTGGTTGAGAGGGAAGAGTGGGTGGGGGAGGGGAAAATATGGGGGAAGGGGGAAATAAGGGGAGGAGTGAGGGAGAAGGGGGAGAGGGGGATTAGGGGGTGAAAAGGGGCGTGGAGGGAGAGGGGAGATTAAAGCGGAGTACATATTAGAAGATAGGGAAATACATGAGAGGGTAAGTGGGAAAGAGGGTAGGGAGGGGGGTATGCACTAATGGGGAGCGGGTGAGAGGGGAAGGAAAGGGAGAAGAACAGTCGGGAAGAGAGGAGGGAAAGAGAGATAAGTAGTTGAGGTGAGGGGAGAGGAAGGGAGAAGAGGGGTGGTGGGAAAGAGGGTTGGGGGGAGAGAGCGAGAGAGGAGGAATACACGAGGGGAGTGAGCTGCACTTGTGGCCACGGGGGAGAGAATTGTAAATCACCGCAGTAATAGGGTCAACGGGGGAGAGAGAGAAGTGGGGAGATTGGGGTCACTGGGATGGGGTGTGGTGGAGAATAGGAGAAGAGGGAGAGAGGGGACAGAGAAGGGGGAGAGAGGCGGCAAGGAAGAGAGAAAGAGGGGGCAGAGAAGGGAAAGAGGGGGGGTAGAGAAGGGAGATAGATGGGGCAAAGAAGAGAGACAGATGGGGCAGAGAAGGGAGAGAGATGGGACAGAGAAGGGAGAGAAAGGGGGCAGAGAAGGGGGAGAGAGAGGGGGACAGAGAAGGGTGAGAGAGAGGGCAGAGAAAAGGAAAGAAGGAGCAGAGAAGAAAGTGGGATGGGGAAGTACAATAGGAAAGGGAGTAAGTGGGAGAGGAGGGTGAATTTGGTGGGAGAGGAGTGAGGATGGGGAAAGGGAAGGAGGGGCGTGGGGCGTTGAAGAGGAGAGGAAGTGGGAGAGGGAGGGAAGAAAGGAGAGAGAGAGAGAGAGAGAGAGAGAGAGAGAGAGAGGAGGAGGAGGAGGAGGAGGAAGAAGTAGGTGAGTGAAAGGGGGAGATAGAGAAGTAGGGGTAAGAGAGAAAAGGGAGAAGGGGTAAGTGGCAATGGGGGAAGGGTGGGGGTGCTTGTACATCAGTGGGTTAATGGGGTCAGCGGTAAATCCCCACCCTTATGAGCCCCTCCATCTTTGGCCTAATGGTGAAGCGGCCGTAAATCACCCCATTAATGGCCACACAATTGTAAATCACTCCACCGGTGTCACTCAGCACCTAGGAAGGGGATACACCCTTTCCACTTTAAGTTGGCCTAAATCTGTCATCTTTCCAAACTGAATTGTGAGTTCGTTTTCGTTTTCGTTTTTGAAGGCTCCAAATTGCATGCATGCGTCGGACTTGGTCACCTAATGGCGGCTCTCCATGCTGCTCGATCTCTGGCAGCTTCCCGTTTTAATTCCTGAACCCTGAGGTCACACTCAATGACCTCATCCCAGATCTTTTTCGGTCTGCCTCTCACTACCCGATTCCCAGCATTATTACTTCCCACCCAGTTATCACCCCCCCATCCTCTCCACATACCCAAATCATCTCAATCTACCTCTCCTCATCACAACACCCATTCATTCCAGTCCCATCCTACCTCTCAACTCTTGCATAGTGTGTGTGTGTGTGTGTGTGTGTGTGTGTGTGTGTGTGTACTTGAAGATTAATACTGAACTAAATTATGATGCTGGTCACGAAGAAGTGGCATGGAAAACCTGTAGTGCTGTAGTACTGTCTTGTTTCCACCATTTAGCTGCGTGAAATATGATGTAAAAAGGAAGAAAACCTGCTCAGAGTTAAGGTGAAAGGATTATAGTCGTTCACGTATATAGTAGGTTCATTTTTCGGCCAAGGGAATTAGGCCAATCTTGAAACTCGAACACTAAATTTTGGTTGCGTGAAATTCTATAAGCGTTCGTTATGAGATAGGACTGAGTCTCCCTGGTTAGTAGTTAAATCGCCCATCCAGTCTGACTACACAAGGACATATAATTGAGCTGATTAGGGATCCTTCCAAGGTAAGAAAAAATACGCTATAGTTATTGAAGCTGAAATTCATTACTTCGGTACACACACACACACACACACACACACACACACACACACACACACACACACACACACACACACACACACACTAATATGGGAGCCCAACGTACGACGAACCATTCCGTCATCTCCATTTTCTCTCTGCCCAACCCTCTCCTCCAACCCGACGCCATCATGCCGGCAACAACCCGCACGTACCTCTCCTTTACATACCTTATATAACACTCCTACGTCACCTGGGTCCCTTCGATGTCACCCTCACGACCACCACAAGACAACCAGCTCTTGACTCGAGTCCTGATTTTCTTCTAAGCTTCACAAGCGCAAAAATACAGAAATAAAATGCGGACAGCCATGAAGCAATCTACACGCTAGAAGACACGCGGTCGCTCTACCCCACAACAGAGGACCATAAGCCGGCTCGCCTCTTCTGATGAGATTGCCATCAGTTGCTTACCAGATTAAACACAGCGTTAGAAACAATAAGATACAATCGTACAGTAGCCCTTCCAATCACCTAATTCACAAAAATTAATCCTCTTTAAAATCTAACTTGTCTTGAGAAATCGAAGATTAGCTGATAAGAAATGCACCTAATATTTATTGACGGCATCTGAATGCACCTGTGTCCCTTCTCACCTCGACTCCCCCGCCACACGGCGAAGTTGCCAGATGTCTGTTTCAAGCTAGCAAACTGCAACCCTCAAATAACACTTACAATGTTAATTGGGAAGTGTAATTGCATATTTTGATTGAATCGTTCCACAGATCATCAAAGTGTAGTGACAGAGCTGGCAGTACACCTGTGAGGACATTTAATTAGGATCTCTTCCCAGGCATCAAGGTATCATGCATCTCTCCTGCCTCCACACCAGTCCCTCCACCTCCCTCCACCTCAGTCCTTCTTCCTGTCCCCCTCTACCACCCCCCTCCCCACCTTCTCTCTCCCTCTCTCTATCGCCACCCCTACCTTCTGTACGGAAACATGTCTTATGATCCTCTGGATTTAAATGCCTTGCGTATTAAAGTACAACATGGTATATTTTGCTGAAACAACGAAGTAACAACAATGTACTGCGATGAATGCGTTTACCACTTATCATCAAATTCAGCAATGGTATTGTTTCCATACTTTCCTTCCTACACCTCCCAGACCTTCCACTTCTTCTCATTCCCCCTTCGCCTCCTTCCTCCTCCTATCCACCCCCTTCACCTCCTTTCTTCTCTCACTCTCTCTCACCCGATCAACTACGACAATACCACAGCGTAAGAGGTCATTCGGGGGGGAAGTGTGGGCGGTCCTTTGCATGGATGACCCAGCTCGCCCTCCTACAAGATTAAAGCGATTCTGGGAAGGTCAGGTCAAGGAGGGAGATAAATGCTACCTGACACAAGAAATCGACGTGGTGACTTTTTCTTGGTGACCTTTCTTTGGTGACTTTTTCTTAGTGACTCTTCTTGGTGACTTTTCTTGGTAACTTTTTGTGATTTCTTGATGACTTTTCTCCAGGTGACTTTTCTTGGTGATTTTTTTTTTCTGTTACTTGATACTAGAAAACGTACTTGGTGACTTTCTGTGATATTTTTTGATACGTGACAAGAAAAAGAACTTGGTGACGTTCCTCTGATCTGGTGAAAGAGAGGTGTGGATATGCGAGACAGAGAGGTGAGGTGTGTGTGTGTGTGTGTGTGTGTGTGTGTGTGTGTGTGTGTGTGTGTGTGTGTGTGAGAGAGAGAGAGAGAGAGAGAGAGAGAGAGAGAGAGAGAGAGAGAGAGAGAGAGATGAGTGGGTATAGTCATAGTAGAGACACATAAAGAGGTGAAGGGGAAGCTGAACAAAGGCAGGAGCGATGATGATAGTGGCATCGAGGGTGAGGGTAGGGGTTGAAAGGGTGATAGAAAAGGGTAGAAATGATAAGAAAAAGGGCAGAAAGGGTAAGAAAAAGGGCAAAAAGGGTAAGCAGAAAGGGTAAGAAAATGGGCAGAAAGGGAAATAACGAAGAAAGGACAAGAAAAAGGGCAGAAAGGATAAGAAAAAGGGCAGAAAGGGTAAGGATAAAGACAGAAAGGGTAAGGAAAAGAGCAGAAAGGGTAAGGAAAAGGGCAGAAAGGGTCAGGAAAAGGGCAGAAAGGGGAGAAATGAAGAAAGAGTAAGAAAAAGTGCAGGAAGGGTAAGAAAAAGTGCAGAAAGAGTAAGAAAAACGGCAGACAGGGTAAGAAAAATGGCAGAAACGGTAAGAAAAAGGGCAGAAGGGGTAAGGAATAGGGCAGAAAGGGTGAGAAAAAGGGCAGAAACAGTAAGAAATAGGGAAGAAAAGGTTAAATGTAGAGTAAAAATGAAATCAAAGGCAGAGTGGGTAATGGTTTAGGTAAAAGAGTAAGGAGCTAATTACAGTATAATCCTCAGGTAGTGACAATTATAAGGTAAATAACACATCATCGTACTTGTTTGATGGGGGTTAAGGATTAAAAAGGGTGTTAATAAGGCCAGGGGCAAGGGCTAAGCTGTCCACTGCCCTCAAGGTGTCAAGAATGGAAGCCCAGATATTTCAAAGGCAGAGAGAAAAAGTGGAGAAGTGGAGAGTAAGAAAGTGGAAGAAAGTGGAGAGTGAGAAAGCCAAGATGGATCAAGGCGGAATGACAACTAGCTCAAGGGCATAAAAGGGTGAACAAAAGGGCCGTATCTAAAGTGTCTTAGCAGATTTCGGAACACCTCTTACTTAGCGATTTTTTTTGCACATTAAAGCTCATATACTCTCATATGTTTCTGATGCAAACTATCGGCACTTAAAATACAGTTACAATAAAAGAGAATTAATGTGCAAAATGTATAATAAATCGGTAAGGAAAATGTGTTACGGACCTCAAAATGCCACACAGAATACGACCCTAACGCTAACCACCCCACGCAAAGCAAGATCAGAGAGTTGAAGGGTGAAGGAGGAGAGGGGTGTGTGTGGTTGCCTGATGGGGCGAGAGGAAGGAGAGCGAGAAGAGGGGTGCTAGAGAGGAGGGGAGGGAGAGGAGAGGTGCGAGAAGGGGCAAGAGGGTCGAGAGAGATGGGGAGCAACGGGGAGGGAAAGGAGGGGGAGCCAGAGAAAGAAGAGGACGAGAGGGAGGAGTTAAAGGAGGGAGGGGACGAGAGGGATAGAGTGGAAGGGGGGAGGAGGGAAGGGGAGGAGAGGGAGGAGGCAGGAGAAGGGAGCAAGAGCAGGGGCGAGAGGCAGGGGAGACAGAAGTGGGTAATAAGGAGGGGGCGAGAAGAAGAGAAGAGGGAGAGGGGTCAAGAAAGAGAGACGAATGAGGGTGTGAGGCGAGAGGTAAGGGACGAGAAACAGGGGAACAAGAGGGAGGGGAACAAGAGGAAGGGAAACCAAAGGAAGGGGAACAAGAGGAAGGGAAACCAAAGGAAGGGGAACAAGAGGAAGGGAAACCAAAGGAAGGGGAACAAGAGGAAGGGAAACCAAAGGAAGGGGAACAAGAGGAAGGGAAACCAAAGGAAGCGGAACAAGAGGAAGGGAAACCAAAGGAAGCGGAACAAGAGGGAGCGGAAACCAAAGGAAGGGGAAGAAGAGAGAGTGAGGGGGACAAAAGGGAAGGGAACAACAGGGCGGGGACGAGAGAAGCGAGGAGGGGGAAAGGTGGGTGGCTGAGCTGAATGGGCAATAACCCCGTAACTGAGCCGCGGGATGAGTGCATATGAAACGAGAAACGATGCTTCCTGGCTTTTGTTTCGCCCCTCGCTGCAACCCATACACTCAGCGCTATGGAGCCAATCTATTTGCCAGATGCTGTCACGGTATGGGCACGACCGTATATACACTTACCTGGAATTTTGAGGAATTTTTGGTCGGCCGAACTGGAGTCTCAGTATTGGGAGTTATGGTATTTGGTGTATTTATGTGGAATTTTGGAGACTGGAGTTATAGAATTGGTCATATCATGGATGGGGTGTTGAAGTCATAGATATGTAGTCATAATGAGTCATAGTATTGGTGGATTTCTTTGGAATTTAGAGAAACAAAGGACAGACTACAGAAAGAACAAAAAGAGTACAGATAGGTAGACTGCTTTCTCTCTCTCTCTCTCTCTTTCTCTCTCTCTTTCTCAACCCATATTAAACCAAGATATGACAGATCAGGAAGGATGGGAAGGCCTACGAGATATTTTATACCAAAGCCTGTGATGGAATGAAGAGGGGCTTGGTAAAGACACAGAAACACACAATTCTCTCTCTCTGTCTGTCTCTGTCTGTCTCTGTCTCTGTCTGTCTGTCTGTCTGTCTCCTAACTCACTCACTACCCTGGTGGGAAAGTAGGCTAATTAATTGGCGTCGTCGTCGTTGTTAAATGGATAACGTAATTGCACTTATGTAATGTTGTTTTCAGGCCAGCGAGAGTTGTGCAATGTTGAAGCAAACTGTTATTAAAGCGTTAGGTGCTGTTGTGGTGGTGGTGCTGCCTGTGTTGTGGTGCTGCTTGTGGTGTTTGGATTCTGTTTTAGGTGGCTATGTGTTTTATGTTTGTTATTGTTGCTGTTGCTGCTTTTTCAGGTGGCTGTCTTTTACGTTTGTTGTTGATGCAGTTGTTGTTCTTGCACTAGCAGTCTCCGTCTCTTTCAGCAGCACACACACACACACACACACACACACACACACACACACACACACACACACACACACACACACACACACACACACACACACACACACACACACAAGAAAAGTAGTCAAAAACGTAAAGAGAAACACAGAAATCGGGGCATCCTCAGTAGACGCACAGATAAACAAGGCAAATAAAAGAAAGAGGGGGGCCTATTCTGGTCCGGACACGCGCTACATGGCATACCTGAGGAGACACTACCAGCTACCGTGTCCTGGCCATAGGTGAAAAGGACACACACACACACACACACACACACACACACACACACACACACACACACACACACACACACACACACACACTTGCAAGGTAGAGTGAGCCTTGGGTGAGAGGGGAAAGAGAGAAACTTAGAGGACGGGCCAGCGGTGAGAGGGAATAGAAAATGAGAGAACTGGCCTGGGGCGAAAAGGAAGAGAGAGAGAAAGTGAGAGAGTTGGCCTGAGGTGAGGGGCAAGAGAGGGAAAGTAAGAGAGCAGGGTGGAAGAGTTACAGCAGCAGAAAGAGTAAGGGTCTCTGTTAACTGAGAGTAGTTGTCGTAAAAGATAGTTAAGTAGTCGTCATCATCACTCGTTAGCCACATTACCACCACAAGATGATAAAAGAATGAGATGCCCTTTGATTTTTTAAACTCCTATTGTCTATCAGGAAGTATACTCTAAATGTCTGTAAGTGTCCCGAGGCAATGGCATTACAAAATAGAAAGTTGATTTATTTTTGTTTTTAAGGTGTGGGAAGTTCTGATACTGAATAGGGTGAAGTGAGGAAATCAGGTGATTAAAAGATGAAATTTCTTTACGGTCTGGGTGGGTCTCGTGCTGAAAGGGTGACGTGAGGTGAATCAGGTGAGGCACGTGTGTGTTAACCTCTCAGCTCCCTCCCCCACATCCCGGTGGCCCCCACAACACCACCTCTGCTCTGTGTACTGAACCCCCAGCTCTTATCTACTATTTAACGCCTTGACTCAGAGGATATGTACTTTCCGGTATATTCTCGCTACTTTGAGAGGATTGTATGCAATTCAGAAATGCTCTAAAGTAGTGGGGATGTTAATTAAGGCTATATATATCTAACTCCTCCATTCCGAAAAGTCTCTCCATAACTAAACAATGCCGTCTGGAGACAGGTGATAAAATTTCATTTCATTCATTGCCAGACGCCATGTATCCCAAACGGGATGGCC
Organism: Coenobita brevimanus; assembly: GCF_032717465.1. Lineage (NCBI taxonomy): Eukaryota > Metazoa > Arthropoda > Malacostraca > Decapoda > Coenobitidae > Coenobita > Coenobita brevimanus. The sequence goes on from NC_137027.1 coordinate 12,167,881, forward strand.
AAGGCTTAGAGTTAATTGTTTTACAGGGAGGGGCACTACTCCTCCACCAACCCCACTCGACACGTAGGGAGAACGTTATGCCAACAGCATCTGGTGTTCCCAGGCGGTCACCCATCCAAGTACTAACCAGACCCAACGTTGCTTAAGATGTAATATTACTGAAAGGGTGAATTTCTCTGAATGAGGTGAGGCGATGAGTGGTAGCCATTCACATTCACCAAACACACACTGATTAAAGATAGGAAGAGTGACATAAATAAAGGTAGACAGATAATCAATGATACAAATTATACACACACACACACACACACACACACACACACACACACACACACACACACACACACACACACACTCTCTCTCTCTCTCTCTCTCTCTCGTTTGGAACGGCTCTCCACTTACATATAAACAGGGTGAAGTCAAAGGCTTTTCGTCTCATCAACTCCCCTCCTCTCTCTCTCTCTCTCTCTCACACACACACACACACACACACACACACACACACACACACACACACACACACACACACACACACACACACACACACACACACACACACACACACACACACACACACACACACACACACACACACACACACACACACACACACACACACACACACACACACACACACACACACCTCCCCTGACACACTTGCAAGCACTTATGTTCTGTAACCATCCCACACTGGTATGGGAAACTAGGCTACACAAATACACCCAGACACCAACTCATGATTATGTAATTAATCAAAACCACAAGTGTAAATGAGAACAAACACCAGTGACCCTGTTTGAGTCTTAATAGCACTGAGAGAAACGCTGCAAATTTCACTCATCACGAAGGCAGAAAGGAACTCACTGTCACCACCACCCCCACCATCATCATCATCATCATCATCATTATTGTAGAGTAAGTTTGGTTAGGTTAGGTAAGGTAGTCAAAAATTGTGTCTGGTGAAGTTGAGGATGGTTAATTTAGTTTCGGATAAGTCTGCTAGAATTAGACCAGGATAAGTTAGGCTACTACAAAATAATCCTGATAATCTTGAGAGGACAAATCTTAACGAACACTGATGAAGCACCCTACGTTTCAGAAATAAGCGGCTTGGCAGAAAAGGGAACTAGCGAGGGATGTGGTCGAGAGAACTGAATCAGCAAAGGGACGAGGAAGAAATGATTGGAGGATTTGAGGAGAAGGGCAGAGGTCATAAAGGATATAGGAGAGAGGGGATAGGGGACGAGGCCAGACGATTTACGGTTGACGAGAGTAGGGAAGGACGCAGATGGATAGGAACGGACGATTTAGCAGGGATGAGGAAAGGGGACAGGGAAAAGGTCAGACGATTTAGAGTGGTATTCCAAGTAGCGCAGAATATTGCGTATCACTTCTTCCCTGGTGATTTACTTTCCATGTTACACCTAAAAATTCTGAATATACAACTCCATCTTTCTCTCTCTCTCTCTCTCTCTCTCTCACACACACACACACACACACACACACACACACACACACACACACACACACACACACACTCACACACAACCCAACACCACCCGCCCACACACCCACCTACCACCCACACCCACACCCACCCACACCTACGCACACCGGCCGCGTTTACAATTCCGGTCCTCCTTTGGCGAATTAGAGGAAGGAGACAAGGCCGCCCTGCTGTTGTTACTGCCGAGGTTTCCGCCATTATCGAATATCGGAAAAGACGCGCATTTCCTCTGATGTAAGGCCTGGACCTGAGGCAGACGGGGAGATGAGAGATAGAGACAGAGATAGAAATAGGGAGAAAGACAGAGGCAAGGATAAAGACAGATACGCAGGTAAAGAGATACAGATGGATATATAGATAGACAGACATAATAGAGGGAAAGGCAGAGACAAAGACTGAAAGGCAGACAGATGGGTGGGTGGGTAGAGATAAGCAGGCAGGTAGACAGAGAGATGAAGAGATGAATCAAGAGAGAGAGAGAGAGAGAGAGAGAGAGAGAGAGAGAGAGAGAGAGAGAGAGAGAGAGAGAGAATGGCCAAAACTCTGAAGAAAACGTTTTGGTACTAAATGTTTTTGCCATCGACCAAAGCTTGTATCATTTTTGGCTTTTGGGGAACGTGGATGGATTTTTATTTTTGTCCCTTTTCCTTCAAGAAACTTACAGGAAAGTGGAAAAAGATGATCGGTTTGTCTGCTTTATGGTTCCACAAAATCTCTCTCTCTCTCTCTCTCTCTCTCTCTCTCTCTCTCTCTCTCTCTCCAGTTACCTACATCCCTGCTATATTATTTCGACTCTAACTACCAGGGCACCAACATCGTAGTTCTTCCTTCACTTACCTATTTATTTTTCTAAACATTGCTGACTACAATCCTACATACGCATAACAACATCGTACCTTCCAGTGTAATTAATTCCCTCGTATACCTAAATACCTGAAAATAGTTTTCACTTACCTGACTACCTACCTACATTATAATTTCAAGGGCATCGTAAAATCCGCAAACGACTTCTTTCATCATTACCTATTTACCGAACTATATTATTTCATTCACTTAACTCCCTACCTACCAACTAAACGATCATAAATTCTCGTGAATTCCATTCACTTACCTACCTATCTCCCAACCGACGCCATCATGCCGGCAACAACCACATGTAACTCTCCTTTACGTACCTTATATTAACACTCCTACTGTACGTCACCTGGGTCCCTTCGATGTCACCCTCACGACCACCACAAAACAACCAGCTCTTGATTCGATTCCTGATACTTCTCTTCTTGGTTTCACACGTGCAAAAGCACAGAAAAAAAATACTGACAGCCAACTAGACGCTAAAAGAGACGCGGTCGCTCTACCCCTCAACAGAGGACCATAAGCCGGCTTGCCTCTCCTGATGGCATTGCCACCAGTTGCATACCAGATTAAACAGAGCGTTAGAAACAACAGGATACAATCGTAAAGTCGCCTCTTCAATCACCTAATTCACAAAATACAATCCTCTTTACAATCTTGCTTGATTTTGTCATGAGAAATCGTAGATTAGCTCATAAGAAATGCACTTAATATTTACTGATGGCATCTGAGTACACCTGTGTCCCGTCTCACCTCGACTCCCCGCCGCACAGCGATGTTGCCAAGTGTCTGTTTAAAGCTAACTAATTGGAACTCTCAAATAACACTTTCAGTGTTAACTGGAACGTATAATTACATATTTTAATTCATTAGTACTACTTATGATAAAGGTGTAGTGACAGACTAGGCAGTACACTCGAGTGGAAGTTTCATTAGGACTTCTCCTCCCAGGCATCAAGGTGTCAAGCATCTCTCCTGTCCCCACACCACACCCCTCCACCTCCCTCCACCCAGCCCCCCCCCTCTCTCTCTCTCTCCCTGTCCCCGGTTTCTATTTTGAGTGAACAATTTTTTTCTTTTTCGAATCTTTACCAGTTCATCTTCAAAAACTCTGCAATATATATCACTAAAACTGACGTATACAAATTTGGGCGCTCTAAATTGGCAGGCCTTCCCATCAGCGCATTTATTTTTGCCTGTTGTATTTTAATGATGGCTAGTTTGGTGATAATCTTCCAATACACAACTCTCTGGCAAAACTCTGCACCATATTACTGTTTTACAATGAAGTATTTCTGGGTTCATTATTCTTCCAGTTCTGTACCGCTATATTTTGCAGCTAATTAGTAGGCTTGACACCTTTTCTATTTTAAACGAATATTTTCCTTTCTAATGATTTTCAGGTATATCAATTATCATCTTTACTAATCCATGTGTTAATAAATCCATGTGCTTATAACAAAACTTTAATTGTCTCATAGCCACCTAACCCCGAAGTGATTTTCCTCAGCTGGTAGTGAGTCATAGGAGCCTAAGTATTAATACTGGCACTATTTACCTTTCCATAATCAGGACAAAGATAGTATTTTATTTCAGCTAGCCTCAGACGATTTATGTTGTATCCACATGTTAGTGACAGTCTGTAAGAGGGCTGTGTGTGTGTGTGTGTGTGTGTGTGTGTGTGTGTGTGTGTGTGTGTGTGTGTGTGTGTGTGTGTGTGTGTGTGTGTGTGTGTGTTCCTTCTTGCGTGCGAACGTGATAGAGCATACAGGGAGGGGTTACCAGCTCTGGCGTGTCTTACAAGTCTCCCTGATGAAGCCTGTGCCACATAACTCCCAAAGTCACCCATAAAAGGTGGCGAATGAAAACGCTATTTTCTTTCTGTCTTCCTTTTACGGTCCGGCGGGAAAAATGGTTTGCCCTCTCAGTCCTCCCTTCCCTTTATACAGACAAAGGGATCACAGCATAGGGAGGCGAGGGGATCAGGAGGAGGGGGAAGCAGATCAGGGGAAAGACGGTGGTATAAACGACGTTAGTAGTAAATGAAGAAAGGTTTGCGGGGTGAAAGGACAGATACAAAGCACAGAGGGAGATTCAGAAAACAGCTGCGTAATCTTTTTCCTTTAACTTGGTCCAAAATTAGCATCTCTCTGCCGCAAATGCCGAGCAGTAACAACAGACTATGAACAAACTATGGTGCTGGTCACGAGGAAGTGCTGAGGAGGGGCTGTAGAGCTATAGATATTGTTTTGTGTGTTTCTGCCACCGAGTCACGTGAAATAAACTGTAAAAGGGCGAAAATGTGGGCCAGGTTCAGGTAAAAGGACTATGGTGGACGTTTCAAAATGTGATGACGACCACGACTATGACGATGACGACGACTACGACAATGACGATGACGATGATGACGATGATTAAGACAATGAAAAAGATGACGATTTCTATGACAGCAAGAATGACGTCAACAACAGCATCCCACGCCATTTATAACTTCGGAAGGACACAGTAACTGAACGCATTATCATTGTTTTTTTGTATAATCAGTTAATATTTTACTTTGTTCAAATGTTGGTGGTTGGCATACAAATCCAAGCACCATTCTTTTTTGCCACATTATCGGGTTATATGCGTCTATGTGCTGGGGAAATGGGTGATTTACTGCTTTGCAATATACTCGTATTTCACGGACATTTTAAACGCTTTATTACGTTTAATTTGGCTGGTGTTAATGGAGATGATAAATTTACTGATATATTAAGAGATGCACGATTTAGTTTGCCGTGTATATTAACTTTTCAGATAATTTTTGGCTAAATATTTTCTATAACAAAGATTTGTTTAAGTTTTCCTCTGTCTACAGTTAGTCGATTTACTTCAAAGGGTCGAATTTTTAAGACCATACATGAATTTCACCCAAAGAAATATGAAATCATTAATCAATATCATTAGATCATATTTAACTTTGTCCTAACTAATACGAAATCGATAAATCAATTACCATTCTTTTTGTTATGCTATCAGTATACCTTAATTTTAAGAATATGTAGACACAATAAACAAGAAAGCATCATACTCCTGTCACACACACACACACACACACACACACACACACACACACACACACACACCATCCCCCGCACACAATCCTCCCCACACACATGCAGGGGCGGAGGCAGCCTAAGGACATCGAGTATTTCATTTCTGTGAGGCTCTTCGTTATGGATCCGGCGAGATGTGTTTTGACGTTGGCGGAGCGGCGGAGGAGTCAGCACTGGAGTGGTATTGGATCAGCACAGCAAACACTGGTACGCGGCAAGGCAGAGGGAAATAGGATGGGGAATTTAATGCTATAATGCGTATTTATCTACCTATCTATCTATCTGTCTGTCTATCTATCTACATAGCAAATACTGGGACGCGGCACGGCAGGGGGGAATATGATGGAGAGTTTTCAATTGCTATGCGTATTAAATCCTTCGGTATCACGTTGGCTTTAGTGTTTACTCTGGCCATCTATCCATCATATTTATCTGTCTATTGACCTATCTATCTATATCTATTTATCTGTCTGTCTATCTATCTAGTCATCCACCTCTACCCCTAGGAACTCTGTCCTCAAAATTTCACCACTCGAAATAAATGGACTAACTATCACCAAAACTAGATGACAAACTCCACCCAAACCAGACTAGATTCGGTATCCAAACATCAACTTTACTTTTAATTCTAAGTAGTTTCAAATGAGAGAGAGAGAGTGGAAAAGAGAACACAGGATTAAAAAAAAAAATACCTGAAAGTCCTGAGTCCGTGTCAGGTGGGCGAGTTGCAGCTGATATTTTGAGTGAAGGAAAAGTCTGAGTGATGACAAAACCGCTGGAAAGTTGAAAGGGCTCGTGGTGGTGGTGAGGGATGGGGGGGAGGAAGTCTGGATGATGAGAGGGCTTAGGAGTATACTGATAAGCTGGTGCGCGCGCGCACACACACACACACACACACACACACACACACACACACACACACACACACACACACACACAATATACTACACACCTAAACGCAAGTTCTTCATGTCAGACATTCCGAAATAAACCACTTTCTCACCTCCCCTATTTCTCTCTCTCTCTCTCTCTCCAAATGCTTCATGCAAACTTACTAAAGGAGGAGACACCAAGCAGACGGTCATGCCCAAGGGCGAGTCTCTTTGTTCATGGCGAATATAGCTTTAAGAGGTCAGGAGTATTTGCTTGGTCTTGCATGATGTCCCCGCCCCCCTGCCCCTCACTCTGGACCTGTCTGTGTCTCTTAGTCCTTGTGTGTGTGTGTGTGTGTGTGTGTGTGTGTGTGTGTGTGTGTGTGTGTGTGTGTGTGTGTGTGTGTGTGTGTGTGTGTGTGTGTGTGTGTGTAGAAGAGGGGGCATAGACCAACACTGAAAGCAAAGGTGAAGTAGATGCACAGTTAACATAAATGGGGGAAAACGGAAAGCAACACTAAAAAGAGAGGGAGAATAAACCACCTGGAACTAAAGTTGAGGTAGGGATGATGTATGTCGCACTGTATTTGTGAGCATGAGATAGGAAGGGGAGACGGGAGGATGGGGAGACGGGAGGATGGGAAGACGGGAGGATGGGGAGACGGGAGGATGGGGAGACGGGAGGATGGGGAGACGGGAGGATGGGGAGACGGGAGGATGGGAAGACGGGAGGGTGGGGGGAACTGAGAGGTTTTGCATAAAGGAATTTGAGTCCAATATGTTACCAGCCAAGGTCAAGGGTAGGAAGTGGCAACCCAGTCCTGACTCATTCAGATCGATGACGTCTTTTGCTGACCCATTTAATTCATCTTTTGCTGACTCCTTCCATTCAGCAACCTCTCCTTTTAAGTCTTAGGCTTATTTTGTCACTTCATTCTTGCTGTCCCCAGGCGATTTTATTAAGATTGGGGGATACTTTATTGGGAGGGACAGGGTAATAGAGGTCAGAGCAGGTTAGAATATGCAAGGACCAGCAGGACACAGTATGGCAGGGAGGGATGAGGCGGGTCAGAATAAGCAAGGACTAGCAGGGCAGGGCAGAACAGGGCAGGGCAGGGCAGGGCAAGGCAAGGAAGAGAAAGGTAGGGGGGTGGTGTGGGAGAGTCAGGCATGTTGGCACTGGGTTACATGAGTTGGTTAGGAAGGGGAGAGACACCACCCACCAGACACCATCATACTAACTGGCTGGTCTTAACATTCACGCCACAGGGCAGGGTGAAGGATCAGGTTCGTGATTCTGACTGACTGACTCTCTCTCTCTCTCTCTCTCTTCAAGGGGAAAAAGGGAAGAGAGAGAGAGAGAGAGAAGGAAGGGAGAGGGAGAGAGACGGGGAAAGGGGGAAAAGGGGAAGGAGGAGGGGAAGAGACGTGAGAGAGACGGGCGGAGAGAGAGAGGGGGAAGAGGGGAGCGGAGGAAGGATTCAGTGAGATCAAGACAATCCTTCCCAACCTACTAAATATGCATGACAGCAAGGACTCATTTCCATCAACTGGCCAACGAGGAATTGCATGACAGATAAATGGTAAGGGAAGGAACAGATAGCAGGAGGCGGGGGAGTGAAATTTGACAGAAGATAACGAATACAACAGGGATAAGAGATGGAAAGCGACAAACATGACGGGAGATAAGGAGAAAGAAGACAGACGATAAGGATGATGCAGGTAACAGGTGAAGGAGGGACATAAACCCACTTAAGCTTCTACGCCTCTCATTCGTCAGGTAAGCGGGTTGAGAGAGAGAGAGAGAGAGAGAGAGAGAGAGAGAGAGAGAGAGAGAGAGAGAGAGAGAGAGAGAGAGAGAGAGAGAGAGAGAGAGAGAGAGAGAGAGAGAGAGAGAGAGAGAGAGAGAGAGAGAGAGAAACATGTGTGTGTATCTCTATGTGTGTCTCTGTGTATGCCTGTGTGTTGATGGAGCCTCATGCATTATACCAGCTAGTAAAGAAACACACAAAATATCGTGAGCTGAAGATGGAATACACAATCCCACTCCGTAAAAGCCGGAATGGAGGCGGGCTGATGGGTGGGAGATGAGAGGGAATGGTGAGGGGGAAAGGGAATGGTGAGGGGGAAAGGGAATGATGAGGGGGAGAGGGAATGGTGAGAGGGAGGGAGAGGGAGGAAGCGAAGGGAATGGAAGGAGTAGGATAAAGGGAAAGGGAGAGAGGGAATGGGGGAATGGGAAGGAGAAGAAGAAGGGGAGGGGGAAGGGGAAAGGGAAGATGGGCGAGATGGAAAGGAGGGAAGAAATAGGAGGACTTCAAGTACAGGTCGTCCCCACACGCAATTCACTTCTTATAACCCTGTCGTCGTGGACTTGGTGGGCTCTGTGGTATCTCTTGCACACCTGTCCTCGAAATATTATCACGGTCTCTACACCTCTTCCACATGACACAGTAACTCTTCGTCAACCAAATATATATATATTTTTTTGCCCCTTCCCTCAGAGGAGTGTTCCCTAAACTGAATGGTCATTTGGCATAAACCACAACGATATCGTACGGAGACACCTAGAATAATATAAGAAATAAGTCTTCGTGGTGAAGGTGTTTGGGAAGATAGTGTTCTGACTCCTCCCCCCTCAGGAGTTTCTTAGACGAATAAAATCGTCTGACGTTAAGAATATATCAACCTGGCGCTAATAAAAAACAAAAACGCAAAAAGTAAGCACCCATACCGAAAGAGTTCAAAGTAATACAGTTTTCACACATTATACAAGAAAATCATCAAGCGTCGCATGCAGAGAACAACTGGCGAGGAGTAGGTAGCTGGGAGCCTCCTAAAGCCACGGGGTTACGGCCGTCTGAGACCCGTGCTGCCGCCATAAATCTTTGCTGGGTCATTAAAGGTGTTTTTTGGGGCATTCCACAGAGCATCAATCCTTCCTTCCCGCCGCCTCCTCACTATACAAGCACCCACTCTGATCTATGCCTTCGTTCCTCTCTGATGTATACGTTCCGCTTATACGTTTCTCCCTGGTACATGCCTCCTCCTGGCTGTACGTTCTTTTGTGTTAAATGTTGTTGAGATCCATGCGTTCCATTCTGCCGTAAGTTCCAGTCCTCTGTACGTTCCTTTCCTATACATTTATACATTCTCCTCTGTGTTTTGTGTTAGTCCATACCATACGCCACTTATCACCGCTATACGGCAATCCCAGTAATATATATATATATATATATATATATATATTCCTCCGCCCAACTTTGCTGGCGGATGTAAGTAATTCTACTGTCTTAGTTTGTTCTGTTACACAGAGTCCAAGAGCACATACCTTCTCCGACGTCAATGAAATTTATGATTTATTCCTGCATCCGGATCCGGATCAAATCTTCCTTGAGCAGCTGCCCACCTCTCCACCAGATTTCACTGAAATCCGATAACATCTTTTTGAGATATCTTGTATTCAAACGGACAATAAAAACACAGACACGGGTGAATACACAACCCTCGTCCAACTCCATTGGCGGAGGTAATACAACAGACAGACAGACAGAGAGATAGATGTACTGACCACAGAAACCACAGTCACATCTATTCACATAGCACAACACATTATGGTTCAGCGATTGGTACAGGAACTTTATCAGAAACCATGGCACCAGGCACTCCCAGTATTTGGTCTCGTAGAACTTCTGAATTGCTTGCATCCAAAGGAATTTATGTGGCTCATCTGTTCTTCGTGTATCGTAGTCCTAAGTTTTCGAGCTGGATTCTTTTATTAGTAAAGTTCAAGCATAGGGAGTTACTCTTCTATTCTGCTTACCATCAAACGATTCTATTCAGCCGGGGAAAAAAACCCAATCCTAGTTTATAGTTTCGCTGGTTAAGACACAAGTATTATAAAGGCATAGCATAACATTTAGCATGAAATAACATTTCGTATAACACAAAGAATAACAGACAAATATGAGCGTTCTCCATATAAATAATCCTACTGTCCCCCAAAACGAATTAGTAGAAGTTCCCTACACAGTTAATCAGGAAGGATGGAAGGCAGCAGAAGACCCCGACCACTACCAAGGATGTCCCCAGCGTAGAAGATAAATGAGGCCTCTCGTTCTTCGTAGAGTTATGTCTTTTGTGTTGTATTCTTGTTGATGTCTGGCGATTAGTGTAGTTTTAAGGGAGAGTTTTCTGTTCTTTCAAAGTGATTATATTTAACTTAGGTTTTCCGAATGGGCTTTGATATATGCTTTATTAACACTTTCACCTCTAGATATAATTTCTAAGTGTGTATTTTAATTTCAGAAGAGACTTGTTGAAATGCAGGGTATTGATATAGCTCAATTTGATCCCTTTACAAATAGATGTCACTCCAAAAGGTTAATAAAATAGGTTGAAGGTAAAGACCAAACAAATTAAAACACGTCATCCGAATATAAAAGCTAAGGAATTTTATAAGTACCGTAAACACTTAATCGGGAAGGATGGAAGGAACTAAAAGGCCACAAGAACGCCTTTGCCGAAGATGAACGAGCCTTGGGAGTCGTTCGTATGGGCCGGGAGACAAAGTTTTAAGAAATATTAGTCTTGGCTGTAATGAAGTCTTTGGCATTTATGAGACAGCCTCCCCCACACCACCAAGAAACAGCTGAGTAATAGAGCCGGGAAGAGTGAACCTCGGGCTCTATACTCTTTTCACTTTAACCTGGCCCAAAATCACCATCTCTTGGGGTTTGGCGAGAAAGTAACTCTGGAAAATTGTGCTCCTGGTAAGGAAGAAGTGCTATGAAAAGGAGATAGGGATGAAGCATGGTCTCTCTCTCTCTCTCACTCACACACACACACACACACACACACACACACACACACACACACACACACACACACACACACACACACACACACACACACACACACACACACACACACACACACACACACACACACACACACACACACACACACACACACACACACACACACACACACACACACACACACACACACACACACACACACACACACACACACACACACACACACACACACACACACACACACACACACACACACACACACACACACACACACACACACACACACACACACACACACACACACACACACACACACACACACACACACACACACACACACACACACACACACACACACACACACACACACACACACACACACACACACACACACACACACACACACACACACACACACACACACACACACACACACACACACACACACACACACACACACACACACACACACACACACACACACACACACACACACACACACACACACACACACACACACACACACACACACACACACACACACACACACACACACACACACACACACACACACACACACAGCATCAATTTCCTGAACCAGACTCTGCAACTTCATCTCCAGTCGGCTTTGCATCACCCGTAAAGAGAAGTGAAGGCCGTATCGAATCAATAACACTTTCCTACCATCTTTTTTCTATTTTTTTTCGTCTCTTATACATTATGAAGCTCTTTAATCCGATGGCGTATTTGTATTTTATTTTTTGCTATATGGATTATTTTGTATCGATTGATCTATCTATGTCTATCTATCCAGTCATATTTCACCCTTTTTTGGCCCTTACTCTTATACCGACTTTATCGACACCTCATTTTCCTTCAACCTCCTCCCCACCAGACCCTCCGATCGTGCCAATAATCCCCACAGCACCCCAGATCATGCCAGTAACTCCCCACAACACCCCAGATCGTGCCAATAACTTCCCCACAACACCCTCGGATCGCGTCAATTCTCCCCACAACACCTTCCGATCGTGCCAATAACTCCCCACAACACCCCCGATCGTGCCAATAACCTCGGCTCATGCACTGAACCGTGAGGCGATGATCCGGCTTAAATTCTGTGCTCGAGTGGCCTTCTTTCTACCTGGGAGGCTAACCAAAACGCCATCAGCTCTGTAAATGCGGTCCTCCTTGCGGAAATGTGACGATATTTTTGCATTATTTAACTCTTTGGGAGCTTTAATCAGTGACCTATACCATTTTATCTGTGTGACCATTTATCTGTCTATGTTTGTATGTATCTATCTACCTACCTACCTACCTGTCTATCTGTTTCAAGCTACCTGCCTACCTGTCTGTTTATCCATCATTCTATATACAGGGTCTGTCTATTTTCAGAAGCCTATTTCCCGGGTTTGTTCACACGCACGCACGCACGCGCGCGCGCGAGCGCATACACACACACACGCGCACGCGCACACACACACACACACACACACACACACACACACACACACACACACACGTCAGCACCCCACAGCCAGTTGGTCGTAAGGAGAGGTGCCTAAGCCCCTCGTGTCCAGTCCAGCGGTATAGCTTCCCCAATAAGGCAAGGGTCCAGCCAGCATCTCGCATCCCCTTCCTCTCACCTTCCCTTCCCTTCCTTTCCCTTCCCTTGCCTTGCCTCTTCACGTCTTCCCTTCCTCCGCCTCTTCTCGTCTTCCCTTCCCTTCCTCTCAAATCTCCCTTCTTCCCTTCCCTCGACCCTTCCCCTCTTCCCTTCCCTCGACCCTTCCCCTCTTCCCTTCCCTTCCTCTCAAATCTCTCTTCTTCCCTTCTCTTGGTTCCTCCCCTCTTCCCTTCCCTTCTCTCTCATCCCTTCCACTCATCTCCCCTTCACTTCCTATCCTTCCCCTTTCCTTCTTCTCATCTGTCTTCGTCTCATGTCCCCTCCTCTTCCTTCCCTCTCCTCTCTTCCTTTCATTGGACCTCTCCCTCCCTTCCTATCATCCTTTTACTACTTTTCCTCCCCCTCTTCTCTCCTTCCTTCTCTTACATTCCCCCTCTTTCCCTTTCAGTCCGTCCCTCTCCCTTCCCTTTGTTTACCTCATCTCCGTTTCCCTCCTATTCTTCTTCCATCCCCTCCTCTCCCTTTCCTTCATCTCTTCTCTTCCTCTCTCCTTTCCCCTTCCTTACCCTCCCTTGCTTCTCTGCTCTTCCCCCCCCCTCCCAATTGCTCTCATCTCCTTCTCTTGCCTTTCTTACCCTTTTCCACCATTTCCTCTCCCTTACATTTCCTCCTAATTCATCACCCCCTAATTTCTCTTTCTGTTCATCTCCATTCAGTTCTGCCTGTCTCTCTTTCCCCTTTCACTTCCCTTCCTTGTCTCACTAGCTCAAACTACACACATTCCTTTCCTCACTTCTTCCCATTTTTCACCTTCTCCGCTCTTCCCTTATTTCCTTCCTCGCCAACCCTTCCCTTCCTCTCCCATTTCCTTTCCTCCCCTACCTTTCCCTCCTCTCTCCCCTCCCTCCCTTTCCTTTCTTCCTCTCCCCCTCCCCTTTATGGAAATTCCCCCTCACAATGGTATTACAGTCCAATCCTCCTGCCCGTCTCTAAATTTCCTGTCTGCACCCCCCCCCCCACCTCTCACTCTCTCTCTCTCTCACCACCATTTCCCCTCCACCTCCCTCCTCCTGTTTGTTTTCTTTTCCTTTGTAAGTTTACGTCCCAGTTACAGTATCTTTTTATTCTAATTTCTTCTTTTTCCCTTTTTACTTTGAAACTTTCTTCCACTGTTTGTGTCTTCCTCTGTTATTCACCCTTTCTTCCTTGTTTACTTCTCCTTCATCTTTCTTTTTATCCCACGAACTCCTTCCTTGTTCATTTTCTTCTTCCTCCCTCAGCCTGCAGACCACTGGGTTCACATTCAGATTAGCCTTGGACCACACAAAAAAAACTACAATAACAACCCCTTCTTTCATTCTTAATCCATTCCTCTCTTCCTCGTCTCTTCCTTTCCCAACTTTCCTCCTTTCTCTCTCTGACTCCATTCTTTCCTTCCTTTTGTGTCCTCTGACTTTTACCCTCTTCCACAATCGCTCACACCCCTTCCCTGTTTCTCCATTTCTTCCTCCTCCACCTCCTCTTCCCCTGTCTTCCATTCTCAACCCAAACTCCCCTCCTTGCCTCTCTTTTCTTCCTCTTCCTCCTCTCCTTCTCTAATTCCTTCCTTCCTTCTGTGTCACCTGTCGTTTCCTTCTCACGGTCTCTCACATCCTGTCCCTGTCTCTCCACTTCCTCCTCCTCCTCCTCCTCCTCTTCCTCTTCCTCCTCTCCCTCTCTAATTCCTTCCCTCCATCTGTGTCTTCTGTCGCTTCCTTCTCACAGTCTCTCACATCCCGTCCCTGTATCTCCACTTCCTCCTCCTCCTCCTCCTCCTCCTCTTACCCTTCACGACAATACCCCCTCTGGTGGCCACGCAGGGAAGTATTTAATTATGGCATTCCTCCTCTTACCAACCATATGCAGAGAGAAATTTAATACTCGCATGGCAAACAAAAGCCCTTCATACATCTCCCTAAGGCGCCGTCCTGCATTAGCCACCAAAAACTTGAAAGCAGAGAATATGTTAACTTTATGCACAAAGTATGTAAACTTATGCAAAAGATGTGCAATACTTATGCAAAAAACTCAAACTTGTGGGAAACATACATGAGCTTTTTCGAGTGAGGGAGACAAGGCATGGTCGCTGAATTAGTCTGAAAAATATTATGCTTTATGCCAAAATATGGATACTTGTGCAAAAAAATATACTGTAAACTTAAGGAAAATAATTGACCACCATCATCTTCACCACCACCACCACCACCACAGCAGCAACAACAACAACAGCAACATCCTTCTCCTCCACCGCCTCCTCCTCCATCTCCATCACCACCACCACCATCGCCACCACCACTATCGTCATCATCATCACCATCATCATCATCATCATCATCATAAAGCTGACCTTCTCTCTCCGTTAAAGATGGAGTGAGGTAGAATCCAGAAACAAGGAAGGAGACAAAAAAGAATGGGGAAACTGAGAACAATTCGTCCAGTGATATGTATACGTCTGAAAGGAAAAAAATAATATAACTCATACATGTGTGGCCAAGGATGCGCCATAATTTTAACATCGTCCACATCCTCGCCGCCCACGACAGCCCAGATTTAAGACCAGGCGAATAATCCTCCACGTGTGTCTGAGGGGAAAGTTTCTGTGTTGGTTTCTTGGAATTTGTCTGAAAGGGGAAGTCTAACACTCAAGAGAAAAAAAAGAAAAGAAAAATAGATATGCCTGTTCTGGGAGTTGGATTACGTGCTGAGAGATAGAGAGAGACAGAGGGAGATAGAGATAGAGAGAGAGAGGGAGAGAGATAGTCATTAAGGGAATTTATAGCGGCAGGGAAGCAAAGCCGCCTGGCCAGAAATGGAGGAACGTGGTCGTTGGGATATCTTGGAGAACTGCGAATTTAAACTGAATTTGGAGAGGCAACGCTTGAGAGAAAAGGCGTGACTTTCCTCTAATTTTCTTGTCAATACGTATATATATTTTCTTGTACCCGTAACTCCTATGAAGAAATGAATCGCTGAAAAAAATTAGGCTAGAAGGCCCGACCGAAAAAGCCTCTCTTCGTACCGCAACCGCCCAGTGAGAGGTGAAATATTGAGTATCAGTCACGAAGAAGAGAAGGAGAGCTGGGAGAGGAGGGAGAGCTGGAAAGGAAGGAGAGCTGGAAGAGGAGGGAGAGCTGGAGAGAGTGTAATCTTGAGTAGGTATTAATCACGAAGAAGAGAAGGGAGCCAGGATGCACTCCGTTGTTGGACGGGAGGGAAGGTAAAATAATAGGAGTAGCAGCCTTCAACGTGAGGGTAATGGCCACTGATGGTGATGATGATGAGTCGTATCCATCTTGAGGGGCAGAGCAGTGTTGTAGAGCAGAGCAGAGTATTATAGAGTAGTGTAGGGTAGAGTAGAGCAGAGTGAAGAGGAGTGAAGAAAATACAATGATGGAGTTTCAACGGCCAGGGTGTCCTCCTTTCTATAACGACCTCACTAGATTTATTATTACTGTTATGGCAGCTATATTAACTGTTCTATTTTGTTCATGCTCTCTCTCTCTCTCTCTCTCTCTCTCTCCCCCAGCCAAAGCAAATGGATAATGTAATAATCCTTGCTTCATAAATGCGTAAAACTCTAAGGATTGAAGCTGCGAAATTTTCATGTAAACACTTCCCGCAAATACTCAATAATTATGCGTTTACCAATGACCCTATATGATTTTTAAAAGGCCAAAAAGTTAAAAGAGGACGGTACACTCTTATATGAAAAAAAGTGTACCGACTGTAAAAAAGAAAGAAAGAAAAAAAAGGAATGTCGCCCATGCTGGTAAATGTTTGGAAAAAAGAAAGGAAGAAGGAATAAAAAGGAGCTGAGCAAATAACTGATTATAATTCTGACCCGTCTATGATCATCCTCAGTTAAAGTCAAACGCAACATCTCTTACGTAACCGCCTAGCAAATACCCTTCCCCGAAACTCATATGTAAATGGAAATAAAAAGAAGACCACTATCCTCTTTCGGACTTACATGTAAAAAATATTATAAATAAAATAAAAAGAATACGACGACCAGACAAGGATGGCGTATATAAAAATTCTGATATTCTCTTCCCATCGCTTTCTTCCCCTACCCCTCACCTCCCCCTTCCCTCTCCACCTCTCACCTCCCCTTCTCCCCCCCGCTCCTTCCCCCTCTCCCCAGAAAAAGAGAGAGAGAGAGAGAGAAAAAAAATCAGCCACAACTACCACTCCGGACACCCATTATCATATAAATACTCCGTAGGCATTCCGTCGACTCCCCACAGTCTCTAAGAAATGGAATTCGGGTGAGGGGAAGGGAAGGGTGAGGGGAAGAGAAAGGTTAGGGAACGGGAAGGGAAGGATAAGGGTGAGGGAGGATGAGGGGAAGGGAAAAGAGGGTGGGAGACGAAGGGAGGGGCATGAATGACGACGTGGGGAAGGGAAAGGTGAGCGAGGGGTATGGAGGAAGGGGTAGGGAAGAAAAAGATGAAGGGAAGGCTACGCTGGAGACGAGTTTGCACGAGGAGGAAGAGGAGGAGGAGGTGGTAGGAAAACTAGGAAGGAAAAAGTGAGCAGTGAAGAGGGGTAGGGGAAAGAGTAGAATGAGGAGAAGGGTAAGAGTGAGAGGGAAGGAAAGGCGATGGGAGAAGCATGAGTAAGGGTAAGGTGAAGGAAAGGGCAGAGTAAAGGGAAGGGAAGGATGAGGACGAGGGTAAGGGTGATAGAAGAGGAGTATGGGTGAAAGGGAGGGAAGGGAAGGGAAGGGAAGGGAAGGGAAGGGTGATGGGAGGGACAGGGTGAGGGGAGAGGGCAGGGTGAGACTGAGAGAGAAGGACTGGCGTGATGGACAGTAGAAAAACATGGGTAAAGTGGGAATAGGGCAAGCTGAGGGTAGGGTGCAAAAAAAAAAAAAGAAAAAAAAAAGGAGAGAGGAGAGGAAGGAAGGGTGCAAGGCCCATATTCTCGTCGGTTAGGTAAGCTCCTGAACACCTTTTTCTAAGCGATTTATTTTATTTATTACACCTTCCTGTCCTCTTCAGTGTTACATAAATCCTTCCAATATCGCCATACTCTGCATAAATAACGTACAAAAGGATATTAACCAGCCATATCCAAAATAAATGGCTAAGGAATAGGTGTTTGGGAGAACAAGAGGGCAAGAGGAGAGGAAGGTGAGGTAGAGGGAAATATAGGTAATGTGGTGAAAGGGGTAGAAAAGGGTATGAGGAGTAGGGAAAGGGAAATGAGGAGAGCGAGAGGGGGGGAAGGGAGTGAAGGTAGGACGAGAGGAAGGGAGGAGGAAAATGTGGAAGGGGGGCAAAAGGGAGGGTAAAGGTAGGGAGGGTAAAGGTAGGGAGGGAGGAGGGGGAGAAGGTTAGGGAGGGAGGAGGGGGAGAAGGTTAGGGGGGAGTGAGGAGGGAAAAATGAAGGGGAGTAGGAAAGGAGAGAGAAGGGGAAAGTGTAGATGGGGAGGTGGGATAAAGGGAGAGGGAAGTGGAAGAAAGGCAAAAAGGAAGAAAATGAGAGGAAGAAGGGGAGGGGGAGAAGAAGAAAATGGCAAGAGGGGATAGGAGGAAGAATGGAGTGGGAGAGAAGAGGACGGTGGGGGAAGGGGGAGAGCAAGGGAGTGGGGAGAAAGGGACGGGGAAAGGGGCAGGGGAGAGAGGAAGAGAGGGGAAGAGGGGAAGGGAGGGGAAGAGGGGAAGAAGGGAAGAGGGGAAGTGGAGGGGAGAAGGGAAGAGGGGAAGGGAGGGGAAGAGGGGAAGAAGGGGAGAGGGGAGAAGGGGAGAGGGGAGAAGGGGAGGGGTAGGGAGCCGCACGCAAGCCTCCTCACTCTTTCTGACTTGGGAGCCTCGCCTATTGTCTGTGTGAAGCGAGGAATGTGGGGGGAGGGGGGAGGAAAGAGATTGGAGAGAATGGAGGGAAAGAGGGAATTAGAAGGAAGAGAGAACTGGGAGGGAAAGAAAGGGGAGAGAGAAAGAGAGGGGAAAAGTGAAAGAATGAGAGAAGAAGAGAAACTGGAGAGAAAGAATTAGTTTAGAGAGAAGAGCTGGGAGGAGAGTGTGCTTTGAACAGGGGGGTACTGTGGGAGAGGTGAGAGAGGGCAGGAGGTGAGAGAAAGAGGAAAGGAGGAGAGAGAATGAAGAAAAAAAGAGAGAAATAGAGAGAAGAGAGAACTGGAGGAGAGAGAGTGTGGAATAGAAGGTAGAGGGAAGGAAAGGAATGGGAAAGAAAAGAGAGGAAGGGGGAAGGGGAGAAAAGAGAGGGGAGAAAAAGAAGGAATTGGGAAGCAGAGAGAATGGTTACACGGAAAGAATGTGTGGGGAAGAAAAGGGAAATATATGGGGAAAAATAACCTGGAGAGGTAGGGAGGAGAAGGAGAGGGGTAAGAAAGCAGGGGAGAGGTGAGAGCGAGGAGTGAGAGAGTGAGAGGATTAGGAAAGAGAGAGTGTGAAGAAGAGGAAAGAGAGAGGGGTGGCAGAAGACAGGATAGACAAAGGGAATGACGGATGAGAAAAAGGGGAGAAATAGGTAGGGCCGGGATTGTAAAAAAGGGAAAAAGTGAGTGAGTGATGACAGAAGGATATAGAGAAAGGGAAATATAGGAATAAATAAAGAGACGGAAAGGCACAGAGCGAAAGAACGGAAAAAAAGTAAGAAAGAAAGACAAGGCAGTAAAAGAAAGCGAGGAAGATTTGACATGAATGGCATAACGTAAGAGATAAAAATGAGAAGGGAATGCAGAAAGGAGGGGAGAGGAAGGGAGTCAGAGAAAGAACGGCAATAAAAAGGAGAGAAAATGAGAAATATATAGAACGTAAATAGAAAAGTAATGAACGTGAGGGCAAGGGGGAGACGCGAGAAGAATGGAATGTGAAAGGAAAGGAAAAGAATAAAACTGGGCGAAATATAGAGAGGGAGACTGAGGCGTGACCAAAACGAAAGCAGAAGAGAATAAGGGGAAAATGAATGAAAAGCTAGAGTGAAACGAGGAAGGAGGGATAAATATGGGAGGAATAATGTAGGAAATTAAAGAGAAGTACTGTGTGATGGAAAGGGGGAAAAAGTATACGGAAAGGATAACAAATAAAAGGAAAGGTAAGTGGTAAAAACGGTCACAGGGAGGAAGAAAGGAAGTCTGAAGATGGGAGGGGCAGAGTGGGTGACGAAAGTGAGGGAAGAAAATAAGCAAGAATGAGAGGAGACTGGAAAAGGAAGAAAAAAAAATATATAGTGAAAATAGGAAATAAGAAGGATGCATATGGAAGGGGAAAAGTAAAAATGGGATGGTGGGGAAGGTTTTAAAAAAGAAGGGAGAGGTAGGTGGACACGAAGGGAGAAGCAGGCAGAAAGTGGAGGAATGCAAAAGAGTAAGATGAAAAAAAAAATGGCTAAATAGAGGAAGAAAGAAAGTCTGAGTATGGAAACGAAAATGTGGGAGACGGAAGAGAGAGAGGCAGTGATGGTTGAGGAAGAAAAAAAAAAGTGGAGAGAGAAGAAACGATGAAGGAAGAAGTAAGACAGACTAAAAGACATACTAGGAGACGGAAGAGAGTGAGTGAGTGATGGGAGTGGGAGGAAATAAGGGGAGGAAAATATGACAGAAAAACGAGACATAAAGAAGGATGTGAAGATGAAAGATTGAATACATCCAGGAAGGGAAGAAGCTTGGAATATGGGATGGGGTAATGTAGAAGATGGAAGAGAGGAAGTGAGTGATGGGAGGGGCCGGAAAGATGGAAAAGAAAACGTAAGACAGAAAGAAAAAATTAACGAAAGAAAAAGAAGGAAGTAAAGCGAAAAATATATACCGGTAGGCTAAAAGGGAGGAAGAGGAAGCTTAGAGATGGAAGGATGAATGAAGGAGCTGGAAGAGAGGGAGTGAGTGATGGCAAGGGAGGAACATTAAGATGAGGGACGAGAGGAGGAAATGGGGGTGATGGGGAGGTGGTGAGGGGGCGCTGAAAATGGGGGCAGGGGGAGGTTGGGGGAAAAATTATAGGTACCAGGAAGTGGGTGTAAGGGGAGAAGAGGATGTGGGAAAAGAGGTCAAGATGACGAACGATGATGATGATATGGGGAAGGGAGGAAAGGTGTAGTAAGTAGGTGTAAAGATGTGGGAAGGAAGTAGTAGGGTGTAGAAATGGGGTATAGGGAGTGGAGGTATGGTGTTGGTAGAGAGAAAAGGGTGTGGGAAGATGCGGCAGGGTGTGGAAAGCTGCGACAGACTGTGGGAAATGGGGAGGGGGAGTTGAAATAGAGCGTGGAGAGTAAGGGTAGGGTGTGGGAAGTGTGAAAATGGGAAGTAGGGTGTGGGAAGGTTTGGTAGGGTGTAGAAATGAAAGGTTTAGTCAAGCGAGCAGGGTGTTGGATAGGGTGACAGGATGTGGGCAGGGGGCACGGTATGGAAGGTTAGGATGCGGCAATGGGTAGTACTTAAGAGGTTAAGGGGGATTGAAGATTCTAACCCCATTACTGAGAGACTTCAAGAGGTCGCTCCTAACCTGAAGAAAATTGCCTTCATGAATTAAAAAAAAAGACAACAAAAGAAAACATAATCGCTTGGTCCAAAACAAAATAACGACCCTCTTAGCTAATCACGGTATTACGTAATTTGTTTTGTGTCTTATAAGGCCAATTTTGTCTTACGTAATCTTCCGTGTCTAGTCTCCACTTTTTCTTTACATGCCACAGTAATTAGTCTCATTCTTTCGTGCCCTTCCTCCTCTCTTTCCTTTACCCCTTCAGTTCGATGACGCCTTTGTTTATTTGTTTCCTTGTTTGTTTTTGGCACCAGCAGACAATTTCCCTCTACTCAGGACAGAAATCTAGCAGCGAAGGGGTGAACGAGTGCTGTTTCTTTTGCCTTCAGGTCAAACTCTCTCCTGAGATAATTAATTCTTTCTAGATAGTAAAGATAATTAGAAAAAAAATGTTATCAGATTCAATACGCAAATACTTCACTCCGAGGAATTTTTTACCTTCTTTTTGCTCCTTCCAAGATAAGAAAAAAGTTACAAAATTCATGACGCTAACCACACCACCTCAAGGACCTCTACTTTCTCCTACCTCCTTCCAAGACTTTCATTTAATCTCGTGGGGAAGTTTAATTAATGGAGGGGTTTAATGGCGGGTGTAATTAATCCATCCACCTCGAAAACATTCCTCCAGGTTAAATATAGTCGCGTGGAAATAACACAGGTAAATAAAAATCCTCATAATGCGTGTCTTAACCTTTCGACTGCTGGGATTCGTCTCTGCCTGAATTAAATGGGAGTAGGATGAAGCATTTATATTCTTGCTTCAAACGATTATATTCTCAGTAGGATAGACCTGTTATATTCTATCTTTCTATCTATCTATCTATCCATCTATCTGTCTATTTGTCTATATCTGAGTGTCTATCTATCTACCTTTTTTTTTTTTTTTTACCATCAGGTTGGTTTGATGGTTACCACCCAACGTAGCAAATGTATTCCTGAGT
>NC_137027.1:12195149-12330149 GCF_032717465.1 Coenobita brevimanus
TCCTCTCTTTCCTCCCCTTCCTCACCCCCTCGCACCAGACCACTCCCTCCACTCTACCCGCCTTTCCTCCTCCCTCTCATTCTCCCAAATCCCTTCTCTCTATCACAACTCTCTTCAATTCCTCCTTCTCCTCTTTCCTCCCCTCTCTCTCCCTTTTACCAGACCACTCACCCCACTCTCCCCACCCTTCCCCCTCTCTCTCCCCTCTCTCTCCCCGCTGTGACGGTAGAGTGGGGCACTAAATATCCCTCAGTGTCACCCCCAGGCCTGGCCGGTGGTCGATAGAGATGACTAGAGTGAATAGATGAATAACTGAGTGTATTGGCTGGCCATCAGAGGGCCTATCTCACCCCCCCGTCTCCCTCTCCCTCCCTCCCTCTCTCTCTCTCTCTCTCTCTCTCTCTCTCTCTATCTATCTATCTATCTATCTATTTATTTATTTATGTTTCTCTTCCTCAGACCTGGACGCTGGTTGATAGAGACGACTCGAGTTAACAGATGAATAACAGTGTCTTCAGGGCGTCTGTTTTCCTTTCCTCCTTCTCTCTCTCTCTCTCTCCTCACCCTACGTCCACTTAATTCCACTCCCCCCTCTTCTCCCCATCCCATAGGGGGATGCCCATCTCTCCTCATCTACCTCTGACCAGACTCGAGCCCCCCCTATCAATTCTCCCCGCCCGTGATTACGCCCTATGCCATCAACTTCCCTATCTATCTATCTATCTATCTGCCTGTCTATCTAGCCCCCAATCTATTCACTACAAAAATACCTGCATGCTCTATCTACTTCTCTATCTATCTATCTATCTATTTTATTCCCTACATATTCATCCAACAAATTCTATCCCCTACGGACCTATCTACCTATCCCCTATCCACGTGTTCCACTCCTACATTCCCCCTATTAATTCTTTATTCCATTATTTCTTACCTATGACCTACCTATTTATCCATTAACCTGCCAATCAGTCATGTCTCCTCCCTACCTCTCTATTTTATACCTACCTACCTACTTTCCTACCTACCTACCTACCTACCTTTCCCTTCAACCCCCATTCTACCTACCTACCTACTTTCCTCCCTACCTACCTACCTTTCCCTTCAACTCCCATTCTACTCACCTACCTACCTACCTTTCAATTCATATCGTACCTACCTTTCAGTTCATACCCTACTTACCTGCCTAACTACCTGCCTATCAACCCATATACTACTTACCCACCTACCTACTGTACCTACCTACCTACTGTATCTACCTACCTACCTACCTTCCTATCAACCCATGTCCTCCTACGTCGTAAAAGAAAATACCTATCCCATTAACCTTCCTCCATCCCTCCTCCCCTTCCCTCCCCTCTCCTTCATTCATCCTTCCTCCCTCTCCTCTTTCACTTTCTTCCCTCCTCTTCTCTCTCGCTCGTCCTTCTTTCCCTCTCTTCTTCCTTTCTTCTCTCTCACTTTTCGTCCTCTTCCATTTTTCTCCCATCTCCCCATCCATTTCTCTTCCCCTTCTCTCCTCCTCTCACTCTTCTCCCCTTCTCCCATTTCCCTCTCTCTTCCCTCCTCCATTCCTTCTTTCACCCCTCCTGTACTTCCCCTCCCCCTCCAACTCTTCTTCTCCCTCTATGTTTCCTCCTCCTCTCCCTCACTATTCCTCCAGCTTCCCTCCACCATCTCTTCCTCCATCCCTCCCATTCTCCCCCTCCCTCAAAGTCTCTCCCACTTCCCCTTCCCCCCATCTCATCTTTCTCCCTCCATTTTCCTCCCCTACCTTTCTCTCCCTCCTTCTTCGCTTCTCCATTCCAATCATTCCTGTCTTCACTGCTATTCTTAACAACAGCTTCTGATGAATTCATCTATCTAGCTATCTATTTATCCTTCTGCCTCAGCATCTATCTGTCCTGTCTATCTCAGTATCTATGAATCCCTTTGCCTCTGTAAGGCGGTCAGGCCCCTCAGACAGCCATCTATATATGCATCTATTTATCTGCCTCAACATCTATCGTCTATCTATTTCAGTATCTATTTAATCATATATTTCATTACAGCAGTTATGGCTACAATATGCGGCACATTTAACTGATACGTACACAATCCATGTCGATACTACAAAGACCAAAATAACATACGAGGATAGTAAGATGTTAATGTAAGCTATGCATCATTTATCTCCTTACCAGCAAAAATACAGATCCACAGAGTAAGATACGAGAGCTCATGTCTGGTGGGGGAAATATTGATGGAGAGAAGGCGTAAATTTAATATGAAGGACGATGGTTTGGTAGGGGAAGGAATGATGGAGAGTGGGATGATATTTGAGGGAGCTTTTGGTGGAGGAAAAAAAGTTGGAGAGATGAGTTTGTTGGAGGAAGAAGAGATGGAGAGATGAAGTAGCTTGCTTGGAGGAGGAAGAAGTGATGGAGAAATGAGGGAGTTTAACATGGTGAAGGGAGAGCTGGTGAAGAAATAAGGAACCTTGGTTTGGTGGAGGAAGAATTGATGAAGAGTTGATGCGGAATGGTATATGAAGGATCTTGCTTTGATGGTGAAAGAAGGGTTGGGATTTTTGAGTGATACGAGAGAGAAAGATTCGTTTGATGGAGGAGGAGATGATGGGGAGACGGGATGGAATGAGATATGAGAGAGCCCGGTGCGATGAAGAAATGATGGAGAAATGACGCGGCAAGATAACTGGTTTGGTGGAGGGAGACGTGTTGGTGAAAAGGCACTGAATGGGATAACTGAATGCTTGATCTGAGGAATAATATGTGATGTACAGCTTTCAACGAAAGTCCAGTCGCTTCCCCTGCCTCTCTCTAAGGACTTCGACAATCAACCTCACGAAATTACAGCCACCGACATTAATGGCTTTATTTCGCCATCGATCACTCTCACTGGTATCGCTTTTTTCGACTTCACAAGGCTAATGCGTACAAAGTCCATGGTGAGAAAAGCAGGGGACAAAACAGGATATTTGACGCGAAAATTCCTGGATACAAGACAGTAAAAAATTCGAACCCTCGTATTTTGACTGCGATGTCAAAAAAAAAAAAAAAAAAAAAAAAAAAAAATCTACACCAATACGAATGTTTCTAAAGCACTGACAAAAATTTAATACCTTTGCATTTCAAGTTCTTTTTTCGGATCTAATATAAGAGCAGTCAAATTTTTAATACTGGAGGCGTGACTTAGAGGGAGAATAACAACCTCCACCAATTTAAATGTCTCTGAAACCTACTATGCCATCGTCAATGACAAAATTTTACCACGACTTTCTCTGCAGTTGAGTTCTTTTTCTTGACAATTGCAAACCAGACCCGCAATGCAAGGACTGTGGCAAATACTGAAAATAACACCTACACTAACTCCTGTACGAGAGTCAGTGAAGCTTTCGATAACATTAGGAAAGACAAAGGTTTCCATATGAGTCAATCAAGTTCTTTTTCGGGTCTGACATTACAACAACCGAACGTTCTTATTTCTGGATTGTGGCAAGAGAATCTCACTGAAGATTTCCACAGAATACTTAACGACGAAGCTTCATTCTTCTGCAGACTTTTATTTTCTTCTTTCGTTTCTGATCTGGCATTACAGCAATCAAACCTTCCGATACCTGGACAGCGGGAGAGAAAAAGATTTAGGTCTCCACCAATACTTATGTCTTTAAAGCCGTGCACAACACAAAATGAAAATGTCTCAGTTCCACTCCCTCTACAGTCTTTTTTTTCTTTTTCTGCTTTGGCATTACAGCAATCGAGCCCTATAAGACTAGGACTGTGGCAAAGAAAATGAATTACACCTCCACAGACACTAAATGCCTTTGATGGCTTCCACGGCACAGAGTTAACGACAAATATTTACTTTCACTTTCTCCGTAGTTAAGTTTTTTCTTTGTGTGTGTGTGTGTGTGTGTGTGTGTGTGTGTGTGTGTGTGTGTGTGTGTGTGTGTGTGTGTGTGTGTGTGTGTGTGTGTGTGTGTGTGTGTGTGTGTGTGTGTGTGTGTGTGTGTGTGTGTGTGTGTGTGTGTGTGTGTGTGTGTGTGTGTGTGTGTGTGTGTGTGTGTGTGTGTGTGTGTGTGTGTGTGTGTGTGTGTGTGTGTGTGTGTGTGTGTGTGTGTGTGTGTGTGTCTCATTACAGTTGAACCCTCTAACGCCTGAGCACTGGCAAAGAAAAATAAATTGCACCTCGACCATCACTAATTTTCTGAAGTCGTCCCCAGCACATTAACAACAAGGGTTCACTTTCTACCTCCTTTGCATTCGACTTCTGGGGATCTGTCCTGGAGCTTTTCCCCTTTGCATTTCAACGACAGATCACTCCCGTCCAAGTCCTAGAAAATGCATAGCTCACACAAAGGCTAGGAGTGCCTTTGGGCTTGATGGGATGCGAGCAGCGTGTGGAAGTTTTCTGTCTTGAGCTGAAATCTTTTACGAAGTTGTTTTATCCTTTCAGTTCAGTGATGTATTTCTTACCTGATTTTCTCTCTTGATTCTAGCTGCCTCCTGACAATTTTATTCAGCATTGAAGAGGCTTTATATAGTGGCCCGGCTTGAAATGCTTTTAGCTTGTGGAAGTTTATTATTTTCCGAGGCTCAGTTGAAGAAAAAAGACAATGTTACAAAGCCCTCATCCTTTCCACAGTACTTCTTCGTGACTAGCATCATATCGCAGTATTAATCCCTTGCTACAGCTGAACATTCAAGGAGGACAGACTGCAAATTTTGGGCCAAGTTAAAGGGAAAGGAGTATAGGATGTTCGCTGTGTCAATTGTCAATATGGAGTAGAGGCGAAACTACAAGACGTGGGTCAGACTCTGCATCTTTTACATAGCACTTCTTCGTGACTAGTACCATAACTGTCTTCTGAGCCGATGGAAGTAGAAGTGCCGGTCAGTATAGACGAACTGCCGATACTGCAAGACGGCGGAGCAGGCTTTACATCCTCTGCACAGCACTTCTTCGTGACTAGTATCATAATCGACTACTCTGTGGTTTGAACAAAGCATGCAGATTGGAGAGAGGGCAAATTTAGGCCAAGTTAGTGCGAAAGGAGTAGAGTTTCTGTCAATATGGGCGTCAAGGTGACACTAGAAGACCGGACAGAATTTACAATCTTTCCATAGCACTTCTTCGTGACTAGTATCATAATCAACTACTCTGTGGTTTCAACTAAGAATGCATATTGGAAAGATGGAAAGTTAGGCTAAGTTAAAGTGAAAAGAGTATAGTTTCTGCCAATATGGACGTGAAGGTGACACTAGAAGTCGGGACAGAATTTACAGTCTTTCCATAGCACTTCTTCGTGACTAGAATAATAATCTACTGTAACTTTATGGTTTCAGCTAAGCATTCAAGATGGAGGGATGGTAAATTTAGGCCAAGTTAAAGTGAGAAGAGTATATGCCCGTGAACGTGGACGTAAGAGTGACACAAAACGAGAGGACTGACCTATACGTGTAATTTGGGGTCTGGTGGAGGCTTGAGAGAGAGAGAGAGAGAGAGAGAGAGAGAGAGAGAGAGAGAGAGAGAGAGAGAGAGAGAGAGAGAGGCTATACTCTTTTCGCTTCAAGCTGACCCAGATTCTTGTCCTTTTGCAGCTTATTTCACTCAGCCTAATGGTAGAACAAGTCAATATCACGGCATCACATAACTTCCATAGCACTTCTCCATGACTAGCATCATATTTTACTGCCAATCTCATGTTAAAACTGAGCACTCAAGATGGAGGGACGGTAATTTTGGGCCAAGTTAAAGTGAAAAGAGCACAGCAGTCACCAAGCTAAAATACCACGCCATGTCGAAAATCGCTTGTGTAATTGAGTCTCCACCTGGCAATGCTTCACCTGTAAAATATTTATAATTAAGGTGCGATGCTTCTTTTAATGACGAGAAGGTTTTTAAATGTCGTGAGAAAAAAAAGATGTTCCAGGAAAAATTTTAATGTATTTCTCTCTCTCTCTCTCTCTCTCTCTCTCTCTCTCTCTTTTAATATCATGAATAAAGGCGTTCCTGGAAAATTTTAATGTGTTTCCCCTCCCCCCCCTCTCCCTGTGTCTCTGTCCCTGTCTGTCTTTCTGTTTCTCTCTCTCTCTCTCTCTCTCTCTCTCTCTCTCTCTCTCTCTCTCGCGGTCATTAACAAGGGGGGAGGGTGATGCCGTGAAATAATCGTCGCGCGGAATGGCAAGAGACGAAAGTATTGGAGTAAAATTGCGAGGTGAGGTGGGTTAGATTATGGTGGGGTTGGGAGGGGTGGAGTGGGGTTTGGTGGGGTAGGGTTTGGGGCTGGAGAGGGGTAATGGCGGAGTTGCGTGCAGTGGAGTGGGATAAAACTGAGAGGTGAGGTGGGATATTGTGGGGTTGGAAGGGTTAGAGTAGGATAATGGCAGGGTAGGTGGGGACGATGGAGTGGGGTAAGGGCGAACTTGCCTGGGATGGATTGGGGTAAAACAAATGCCAAGTTCCTACAGCGATTCTTGTTGCCCTTGACGCGTGATTGGTGAGGGAGGGAAGTGATCAGGTAGACTGCTAGGCCTTGGGGAGCACCTCAGGGAAGGGATAAACACACACACACACACACACACACACACACACACACACACACACACACACACACACACACACACACACACACTACCAATCCTTGTTTTCTCTCTTTGCTTTTAAAAAAAAAAACTCGAAAGTTTATATGGAATTAAGATGCTGATGGGCTTAGGAGGGATATATTTTAGTTCGGGGGAAAAATGCCGTGAGAATCGCATACTGAACAGCAAGAGAGAAGAAGCATCGAGAGGAACAAAGGTCAAGCTCATACACTGATGCATCGCGACCTTTACGTGCTGACATGTAAAGACGATTAGCGCTTAGGAAGACTGCTGGATGTTAGGCAGCGGAAAAAAAAAATGCTACTCTCGATTCTCATTACCTAGGCTTCTAAAACAACGATGCTAATGTAATAATCTAATAAAGAGAATAATAAAGATGGATAGCACGTAAAGATTTTTGGGTCACAGGGAAGAGGCATAGTTATGGAGATTATCACAGAGCCTAAACTTTCACAGCATCTGCCACCATCTTTGCCTTTTACACATATTCTGTCTGGCAGTCATTTTTTATACCTTCATGCGCTCACTCTAACTCTTTCTTCACCTTCTTCGCTCACATTCCTAGCGGTATTACATTTCTATGCTCTCTCTTTTCCTGTGTGTGTGTGTGTGTGTGTGTGTGTGTGTGTGTGTGTGTGTGTGTGTGTGTGTGTGTGTGTGTGTGTGTGTGTGTGTGTGTGTGTGTGTGTGTGTGTGTGTGTGTGTGTGTGTGTGTGTGTGTGTGTGTGTGTGTGTGTGTGTGTGTGTGTGTGTGTGTGTGTGTGTGTGTGTGTGTGTTTTATCCTCCCTCACCCTCACCTCAATCCTCATCACCTACCCTCCCCAACACCCCCAGATGCAACCTTCCTCCTTCCATCTCATAACCTCACCTTCCCCCACTCACCCCGCAACACCCCCTACTACTTCTATAATCACAGCCAGCACCGGAATGAGCCAATATTGACCGAACTGAAGGCTCCCTGGCTCAAAGGACGGATGGATGTATTTACTGAGTTGATAGTTTTCGTGAGATGCGCTTCGTGATGCTGCTTATTACCTGGTTGGTTCACCTGTACATGCTTGGGCAGGTGTTTGTGTTTAGGTTCATGCTAAATAATTCTAGGTCTAATCTGAATCAGGGTGTTCACTCTCACTCTACAGACACCGATTCTCACTCTCTTTTATGCTTCAGCTGACGCCAAAACATTCGAGTTCTAGCACAAATACACAAATTCACTCTAAGTACATCTTCATTCTCTTTCTGTTTAAGCTCACTCTCACGCTAAATAATTCCAACTCTAATTCGTATACAAACACCCACACATGCTCACTCTCCCACTCTTTCTCATTCCCACACAGTGCTGAAGCTCAAGTTTATGTTTAGGCACACGCTAAATCGTTCTAGCTCTACTCGCATACACAAACTGACTTTCATTCTTTCTCTCGCACACATTTTCTCAAGTTCTCATTCTCACTCATCATCACTTACACTAACTTATGCGTTGGTAAAGGTGTGAATGGGAAAGTGTCTATGTATATAGGTATGTGTATGGTCGGGCACATATCTACGTGCGTCCAAGCGCGTCTGTGCACGCACGTGTAGGTTTGCGTGCATGAATCTCGAGAGGTACCTTGTACAATATGTATATGTGCGTTTATTTAGCTGTATATCATTGTACATGTATCTGTGTGTATTTCTCCGTGTGTGCATGTATGTGTGAATTATGATGGTGTGTGTGCATGCTCCACGCCATGTGTGATTAAAGAGGTAAGGCTCGTGTTTCATTACAGTAGTTCGCCATAATAACAATGATGGATCAGCTAAATACAGTAATGTGTGGATACAAAACTCACTCCTATAGTTCGTTCATATTAACTTGGGAGATTTTTTTTTCCTTTAGCAGCTTATTTCCCTTACCTCTATTCTGTCTATCTATCTATCAACAGCCAGACGTCACAAATCCCGTAAGGGGTGGTCGTTCGTCTTTGAGTTAGCTGTTTTACGGGAAAGGGCACTAATTCTCCTCCACCCCACTTGTTGACAAGTGGGCAACAAGTATGGGTTGGCTATATGGTTACCACCCAGCGTTGTAAGTGATTTTGTAGCTTACAGGAAATCATTAGGCTTGTCACTAAATGTAAAGCCACATGAAATGGAAGAAGGATGATAAAAAGTAACAGGAAAGATGGGAGAAATAAGGACGAGAGGAAGGCAGACAGAATAAGAATGATCAAGGTGAAGTAAGAAGCAGGAAGCATTTCATCAGGTGAGTGGATGATGGTCACCACCACCTACCACGGACGAGAATACTTGCCAAAGAGAATACGGAAATCTAGAATCTAATCTCTAACAGGCGCCTGGGATTATTAGTTTATGTAATTCCACTAGACTCATATATAGGTCAATGCTCTATCTACGTCGGCCTGGCCCCGGGACCCTACGCCTCGCTAGTGGCATTAAGGGACTGACTATTATCGTTGCTGCTGCCGTTTGACTCGTATGTATGGAAATGGAAGCTGAAAATATGATGACCCATGTACTACTTTCATGTGTGTGTGTGTGTGTGTGTGTGTGTGTGTGTGTGTGTGTGTGTGTGTGTGTGTGTGTGTGTGTGTGTGTGTGTGTGTGTGTGTGTGTGTGTGTGTGTGTGTGTGTGTGTGTGTGTATACCTGCATGCATGAGTGTGTGTCTGTCACATTATATAAAGAAAAGGTCACCAAGTATTCATGAAGTCGTAGAAAGGGAAGTGCCTGGTGGATATATCTGATTTACCTTTTAATTAATTTGCTTTTCCTGCCGTAAAGTTGAAAAAATTACTCGATTTTTTTTTTCATATTAGGTGAGATTTTTTTTTTTTTATAGAATGGACAGGGGTGATGTACAGTGCCTTATTTATTTATTTATTTATTTATTTATTAGCGTCCATGCTGGAAAGGTGAAAAAAGAAACTCCTGATTACTTTTCTTAAGGGGAGACATTTTCACACTGGAGAGGTTATGTGTACCCTTCATTAACCTCTTCAGTATAATAATCTCCCTTGCTTTGAAATAAATAATATGGAGGAAATAAGTGCCTGGAGGGATCAAGAATAATTTATAAACAGTAATGAACATAATATTCAGTAATCCATGGCATATAATCCTATTAAAAGTTGTATATCTATTTTCGTGTACTTTTCAGAATGGTTCGTATTATAACTTTGTCTACCTGATCGTCTGATTGATGATTTATGCTCAAGCAGTATATTGACCTTTGGATGAACTAAAATAACAGAGATACATATGGACAAAGGTGAAGAAAGGTTTATGTAATTATCTAACTATATCTGTATGTCAATCTATCTGTCTGTCTATATGGTTGTTTCTTGGTATGTAACAATATCTATCCAGCCATCTATCTATCTGCCTACCTACCTACCTACCAACCTGTCCATCTATCTATCTACCCACCTATCTATACAAAGCAAAATATTCATACCTACCCCAACTTAACCCCACCATTCACGAAGCAGACAAAACCCAAACAGACTCATTAACAAAAACGCAAAAACAAAATCACGAACTCTCCACTCACTCCCAAAATAAACAGAATTCCCCAAACACTTCCCCCATTCAAACGTCACCAATGAAGAGACAGACAAACACAAGCGACTAACCCAAGCCAGGATTTGCCAGGGAAAATAGTAATAAAAAAAAAACAGCAACAATAGTTCGTGAGGTAACTTTGTCTGCCATGCCCGGCTTTTGTTCCCCTTCCCTTTTCCCCACTTGACAAGAAAGTTTGTGGACGGAATGCTATGTGTGTGTGTGTGTGTGTGTGTGTGTGTGTGTGTGTGTGTGTGTGTGTGTGTGTGTGTGTGTGTGTGTGCTGATATTCCTGATGACATTAAAACAGCAATATATGAACACGTTGGGCTATGCTGAATTGTTTTTTTTTCTCTAAATTGGCCCAGATTTTATTTATTTTATTTTTTTTTGCATCATATTCTCACGTAGCTTAATGGCAGAAAAGACAGCACTACGGCTCTACGTCCTGTCCGTTGCACTTCTTCATGACTGGCATCATATTTTAGTGTTAATGTATTCTTATAACTCAGCATTCATGACGGAGAGACGGCAATTTTAGACCAAGTTAGTGTAAAAAAATGGTATTGTTTATGGTAACTGCCTTGGAGAAAAATTTATCGTCAAAAGTCAATATCCTTTAGATAAATTTCCCCTGATCAAGAAAATGGTGAATTTGGTGACGTGCGAGCAGACAGACAGACAGACATGACAGACAGACAAACAAACATACATACATACATAAACACAGACAGACAGAGAAAAATGAAATGTGGTGGCGACTGCAGTACTCCCACGTCGTGCATATTTAACAGGTTCACTACGGAATTCAAAAGCCACCTCTTTCAAAAAATTTTAACTTAGCCTAGAGAGCCGTGTGGGTCGTGGAAAATCTGGAAAAAAAAATGACGTCGAGGGAAAATCAGATACAACAACTTTCAAAACGGTGATGATAGAGGATATTAGAGGCATTAAGAACAAAGTACAAAGGAGATTCTAGCACGGAAGGGGTAAATCTCAAACAAGGAAGTCCCATCAGCGAGATAAATTGAAAGCAAACACATTTCCTCCCTAAGAAGGCCTGCCTCTGTGCTCCCCATTACTGGACCTGACAATTTTTACTGACGAATCTGTACTGACGATTTTTTTACTGACGATTTTTTACTGACGATTTTTAACTGACATTTTAATTGACGATTTTAACTAACGATCTTTTTTCACTGACGATTTTTTACTGACGATTATTACTGACGAACATTTTTTACTGGCTATTTGTTACTGCCGATTTTTTTAACTGGTGATTTTTCCTGACGATTTTTTACTGACGATTTTTTAGGCTCAGTGATTCAACCGCTTCACTCCCAGGATGTCTTTCGTATCTTAATTCTTATCTACAGACGATTATATTTAGCTTAGAAGAGATTTTTCGAACTGGAGGGAGAGAGAGAGAGAGAGAGAGAGAGAGAGAGAGAGAGAGAGAGAGAGAGAGAGAGAAAGAGAGGTGTATGAGGACAAAAAGTTACCTCTATTACTGAGCACTAAAACAACACATAATTTGCCCATAAAAATAATTATAGCGTTTGTGCAGAGGTTAAGAGACATTCCCGCACCAAGAAAGGTAAAGAAACTAGAATATCAGCACAAGAAAATGGAAAGCAATAAAATAATCAAGAGAAAATAAAATAATCAAGAAAAAAGAGGAATAAGGGAATAGAAAAATTAGTCTGATGAAAATGAGGAAAAAAGAGGAAAAATATGAAAGGCAGAACAATATTTTTCGAAAGATTAATTGGTATGAAAAAAGGAGAGAAAAAAACCTTAAAAACAGCAGAAGAATAACACGCGAAATTCAACTAAAGAAAGAAATATGAGAAAATGTTACAGGGATAATATTAGCGAAAAGAAACATTAAAAAAAAAAAAAAATATATGCCAAACTACGAAAATGTAAAAATAATAGTAACAAAAAAAAAATGTGGAAAGTAGTGCCCAAAACAGAAAAATGACAAAACGTGCGCCAGAGACAGCATAAAAAAATGAAAACAGAAACAGAGGAAGAAAATCGAAATAAAACATCAGAGGGTGAAAACTGGGGAAAAATATATATCCAAAAAGAAAAAGAAAAAAAGAGTGTGTAGAACAATGAGAGAAAACAAAGAAGAAAAAAAATGTGTGGAAAACAGACCAAGGTGAAAATATATGTTGTGAAAAGAAAGAAAATTTGAGAAAGGAAATGTGGGAAAAGGCAGTAAAAAGAAATACATATAAAATGAGAGAAAAAGTGAGAAAGGAAGTGTGCCAAAAAGAGAGTGAGAAAAAAATGAGAGAAAGTGTGCCAAACCGTGGGGGCTTCGTCCAGACATAAGCAAGTTAGCAGAGTGGTGAGGAGAAAGGAAGGGAGGCATGCAAGGTGGCGTGAGAGTGGGGTGTTGGTGAGAGAGAGAGAGAGAGAGAGAGAGAGAGAGAGAGAGAGAGAGAGAGAGAGAGAGAGAGAGAGAGAGAGAGAGAGAGAGAGAGAGAGAGAGAGAGAGAGAGAGAGAGAGAGAGAGAGAGAGAGAGAGAGAGAGAGAATAATGATGATGATGATGATGATGATGATATTAAGAATGCTGGGTAAGTACGTATGGTTGGCAGTGGTTTATGTGGTGGTGAGGTGGTGATGCGGTGCTTGTGGTGGGGACAGTCGCTTAAGTGACGGTGAAGAGGTCGTAATGCAATGATGGTGTAGGGTCGTATAAGTAATGATTAAAGTGATGGAGATGTGGTTATCATGTAAAGCTATGTAGGAGTAATGATGAAAGTGGTTGAGAGAGTCGTGTGGATGATGGAGAAAGAGGTGGTGAGTGGTGATGGTGAAGCTGCAATGGTGAGAATTATATGTGGGTCTGTGCCGTGCCTGAGGGTGGCCTGGGAGGGAAGGAAACAAAACGGAAAGGTCACGAGAAATTGTGTGTGAGAGAATATTGCAAACATCTATAGGAAAAGGTCAAGCCTCGTTAGCCATCACATTGACGATACATGTGTGTGTGTGTGTGTGTGTGTGTGTGTGTGTGTGTGTGTGTGTGTGTGTGTGTGTGTGAGTTTTAGTACAAGAAAAGGAAAAGAATTAAGCCTCGTATAGAATAAAATGGAATGTAACAAGTTTTTGAAAATTATGTTAAATATACAAAAGAACACATACATGCAAAATAACACTCACCCTCAAGCACACACAAGGGGATACACAAACACAAAATATAACGATAGGAATACACAAACACCCACACAAACACAAACACAAAAACATAATCTGTCCCTCATAAACCATTCAGTGAGTCCCTTTCTGATCAATATCTCACCCATGCCTCAGCTTCTCTATTATTATATATATTTTTTTTCAGTGACTGACGTGGAGTGTGATACCATATTCTCGCTTCCCTATGACCCCACCACAGCGTCTCTGCCTATGTAATTTGACTGTCAAGGTGATTTGTATTAGAGAGCGATTAAGGAGTTTGTGATTCTGACATATGAAGAGCAAATTATGTACCAAGTCAACACTGAATTCCACGATGATTTCTACTGTAGCACCGTCTCCTTCGTTTTCTAACATACTTTGTCTGAGCAGTGAATTACACATGAGAAGTGGCAAAGTAGTTTGAAATTCTGATACAAATGAGGCTGATAGAAACTCAGACATTTCCACCACTCCAGGGATAATTCAATGACTGACCTTTCCTCCTTTACAGAATTGAAGGTAATCAGTGGTATATATATAGGATTGGCGGAGCAGTCTGGAATTCTGGACAAAAATATATACTGAGTTTGTTCGTGTGTGTGTGTGTGTGTGTGTGTGTGTGTGTGTGTGTGTGTGTGTGTGTGTGTGAGAGAGAGAGAGAGAGAGAGAGAGAGAGAGAGAGAGAGAGAGAGAGAGAGAGAGAGAGAGAGAGATCGTCCTGAAATTCTGTGTACTCATTTAAATTTCCTTTTATCTCTTTCAGGACACACACACACACACACACACACACACACACACACACACACACACACACACACACACACCAGAAAATATAACCTTCACAAGCACCTTAACCCTTTCAGACCAAGAACGTCATTTTTATTTCATATTAATACAGGCAGGACCACAATGAATAAACCATATGAGGTGTATAAACTGTATATCCGTATAATGATGCCTAACAGTGCCGGGATAGCGAACACTCTAGCCTGTATTTCCACTAGTTTTAAATGAATACATATGTGTACAACTCGCTAATTAATTTATGGATTCATTTATTACGCGAACAGGCAATAAATTATTCCCCCTGATGACTTATGACTTGTAAATTATGAACTACACAGGATTGCAATACACACTGTTCCTTAAAAAAAAATCCACTCCCATTTTTTCTTCTCTTTCAAGGATTTGGGTCTCGAGGCTAAGGAACCGTAGTCCAGAATATTAAAGGCATTTTTTTTTTTTTAATGCAAGGAAGAAGGAAACAAATCAAGGAGGCCGCAAACCGTTCCTTCCAAGAAAAAAAAAAAGATAATACAACAGAAAGCCATATTCAAGATCCGTGACCATTTTACGCCTCTCGTGACACTTTTTCCAATTTTGGAGGTAAACAATCTAAAAGCAAAGAAAATTCTGCATGTGATAGGAAGGCAGGGAGTTTATTGTTTCATCCCCCAAGACGATTTTATTCAGCTTAGGATTGACTTCTTGAACTGGAGGGGTTGGAAACGGCATCAATAAATCCTATCAATACGTGATGCTTTTCTCACCTTGAATAAAAATCGTCTTGTAGCAAAAAGAACTAAAATAGGACGTCACTCGATTCAGGGGATTAAGTGGTTGAAAATTTATACCAGACAGCTCAGTCAAGGCGGTCGGAAGCAGGTGAAACGGACGAAAAGTAGGGAAAAATCTGCTGGTGATCTGGATGGAGGGTGGAGTGAAGGGAGCGTGGCAGGTCAATTCACTCCGAGATTTCCGGATATCGATCAAGAGGAAGACTCGGTAATTCCCGCTTTGTGGCCGGAGAGGAGGGGAGGAAAGGTGAGGAGATGGAGGGAAGGAAGTAGAGAGGGAGGGGAAGGAGGGGTGAGGGGAGGGAGTGAAAGAAGAGGGGAGGGAGTGAAAGCAGGGGGGAGGAGGGGAAGGTGATGGAGAGAGGAGAGGGTGAGGGAGAAGGAATGGAAAAGTATTGTGGCAGACGAGAAGGCTAGAAAGGAAAGGTGAGGAGCTGGAGGGAAGATAGTAGAGAGGGAGGGGAAAGAGGGGAGGGGAGAGAGGGGTGAGGGAGGGAAAGGAGGAAGGTGGAGAGAGAGAGAGGAAGATTGAGGGGAAAGGAATTGTTGAAGATGAGGCGGAGGCTAAAAGGAAAGGTGAGGAGATGGAGAGAGTGGAAGTGAGGTAAGTGATGAGGGAGGAAGGGGGAGGACAGAGGGGAGATGGAGTGAGGGAGGTACAGAGGGAGACAAGAAGGGGAGATTGGGGAAGGAGAGAGAGGCAGATACTAGGAAGGATAGGTGAGGAGGAGGGGAGGAGAGGAGGAATTAGCGAGGAAAGGAAGGAGGGGAGGAATAGAGGAAGTAAAGAGAGGAGGAAGGAGGGGAGGAAAAGAGGAAGTAGACACGGAGGGATGGAGGGGAGGAAAAGAGGAAGTAAAGAGGGAAGGAAGGAGAGAAGGGGAGACAGGAAGAGACAGTGAGGGATGATAGTGGTACCATTGGAGACGAGGTGGATGCTGGGGAGGAAGAGAAGGAAATTGAGAGGAGGAAGGAAACAAGGCGAGGAGGAAGAAGAAAAGGAAATGAAAGGATGAAGGACGAAGGGTGAGGAAAGAGTGATAAACAAAGGGATACGTGAAGGGAAGTGGGAGATGGGAGAAAAGGCAAGAGACTAGAGAGGAAAGGTGTGGAGATGGAGAGGGGAAGGAGGGGAGGAAAATAGGAAGATGAGAGAAACAGGGACGGGAAGGAGGAGGGATGGAGAGTGAGAGGAATGGAGACATAAGAGACAAAAAAATGAAGGTGAGGGAAGGAGAGAGAGGCAGAGACTGGGGAGGAAGGTGAGGTGAGGAGAGCAGGAGGTGGGGAGGAAATTAGTAAGAAATGGAGGGAAGAACGGACTGAGGGAGGGGATGGAGGGAAGTGGGATAGTAACCTGATGGAGAAATGGGGGTTGTGAAGGAGAGGTGAAGGTGGGGTAGGGGGAAGAGAGGGAAGGACGGAAGTAAGTAAGGAAGGAAGGGAGGAAGGAAGACGGGAAGCAGATCAGGTCTCTAGAGAAGGGAGGAATGGGTGGGAGAGGAAACCAAGGAGACGGGTGGAGAGAGAGAGAGAGAGAGAGAGAGAGAGAGAGAGAGAGAGAGAGAGAGAGAGAGAGAGAGTGGGAAAAGGATATTGTGAAAGGTGATAATCATCGGCTTGAGGGAAAGGCAGCGAGGGAGAGGGAAGTGAGAAGAGGAGGGGAAAAGGGAAGGAGGCAGGGAGAGGTAGATGGGAACAGAGAGAGGAAGTGGAGGAGGAGAGGGGGACGGAGAGGGAGAAGATAGGGAGAGGAAGAGGGTAGAGTGTAGAGAGGAAGGGAGGGGGAAGGGGGGAGGAGAGGTAGGAGAAAGAAAAGGAGGGGAACAGGAAAGGTAGAAAGGGAGAACAAGAGGGATAGGGAGAGGAGGAGGAGGAGGAGGGAAAGGAAGGAGAAAGAAAGGAGGAGGAGAGGGAGGGAGAAAGGGTGAGGAAGAGAGGGAGGACGACAGGGAGCAGAAGAGTGAGAGGGATCACCGCGTCTGGATCTGACACGAGGCTTAAGCTGACGTGTGAGGCAAGAATAGGCTATTTCAGGGCTAGGACAGGCTATTTCAGAGCTTGGACAGGCTATTTCAGGGCTTGGACAGGCTATTTCAGGGCTTGGACAGGCTATTTCAGGGCTTGGACAGGCTATTTCAGGGCTTGGACAGGCTATTTCAGGGCTAGGACAGGCTATTTCAGGGCTAGGACAGGCTATTTCAGGGCTAGGACAGGCTATTTCAGGGCTTGGACAGGCTATTTCAGGACTAGGACAGGCTATTTCAGGGCTAGGACAGGCTATTTCAGGACTAGGACTGGCTATTTCAGGACTAGGACAGGCTATTTCAGGGCTAGGACAGGCTATTTCAGGGCTTGGACAGGCTATTTCAGGGCTTGGACAGGCTATTTCAGGGCTTGGACAGGCTATTTCAGGGCTTGGACAGGCTATTTCAGGGCTTGGACAGGCTATTTCAGGGCTAGGACAGGCTATTTCAGGGCTTGGACAGGCTATTTCAGGGCTTGGATAGGCTATTTCAGGGCTTGGACAGGCTATTTCAGGGCCTGGACAGGCTATTTCAGGGCTTGGACAGGCTATTTCAGGGCTAGGAAAGGCTATTTCAGGGCTTGGACAGGCTATTTCAGGGCTAGGAAGGGATATTTTGGGTCTGCTAGGGCTATTATAGGCTGTGATGAGCTATTTTGGACTGGGAAGGGCTATTTCTGGGCTGTGAAGGGCTATTTCTGGCATGTGCTGGGCTATTTTGGACTGGGAAGGGCTATGTTATGGCTGGGAAGAGTTGATGCTGGGGATATGAAGGCCTGCTTTAAAATCAGTAAAGGGATATTATTATAAACTGAGTAGGCTAGTCACGAAGAAGTGTTATGGAAAAGCATGTGGTGATCTACTATCGTCTTACCCTGACACTGAGCAACGGGAAATGAGCTGCAAAGGGACGAAAATCTCTGACAAATTAAAAGTGAACGAAGAATAAGGAATCTCAAAAATTACTGCAATAGTGAAGTTCAATGTGGGTAGATAACACACAGTCCCTATTATCCCTTTCAGTACGATTAGATTTTTCTCGTAATATTTCGTACGTGTGATCTGACTGAAGGTATATGAAAAAATTAAGACTATCCTTTTCGAAATTATGACTTTTTTTTTTTTTTAAAGTTTATCTGGCAACCAAACAGACTACACACACACACACACACACACACACACACACACACACACACACACACTCTCTCTCTCTCTCTCTCTCTCAATATAACTTCCTCCATTATCATTTCTCTTTTATTCTAGCTATCAGACAAACTACACAATAAGGAATAAGGAAGACGATGACATTTTCCTCCTTTAATCTATCGAACAAACTATTCTATGAAGCTAAAAGGACACTATTCACGGGGAAAGGTTGCGCCTAGAAGTTTAGATGGGATGTATGTCACTCAGGATGGATGTAGTTACTCTCTGGCTCCTATGGCTCATGTTTAGCTGAAGAAAATCGTCTGGCGTCAGCGTTGTAATAATAATAATAATGATAATAATAATAATAATAATAATATAATAATAATACCAGCACCACCATTTCCTCATAAACTACAGAAACAGACATCTTGGTGCTAAAATGTAAGCCACTTTGCCAGGCTTTACGAACATTTCCCTAATTTATGCACAAAATTAATGCACGATGATTACATTAGTCAAAAAAAATAATAAATAAAAAAAAGGATTGCCGAGGACAGTAGCCACAAATCTGCAAACCAGAAATCTAATTAATCTTTGGCTTCTCGTTAGTGTCAACACGGACTTACTGGGATTTATTATTTTTTTTTTTGTAATATTATTTTGGGGGGATTTTTTGCTTTGAAGACGCAGGACATCATCATCATCATTATTATTATTATTATTATTATTATTATTTTTATTATCTGTGAGGATCTTTGCTGCTAAAACGTGGTGTATCATTATTTCTAGATTTGTATTACTGGAGGGGGGGGGGCTTTGCATTTAAAATATGGCGTATTCTAATTAGTTTCTTGTTATTTATAAATCGAATATTTTTGGGGTCTTTGCATCTAAAATATGGCATCTTTTTATTTACATATTTTTTGGTTCTTTGTTTTTAAAATTTGGTATACTCTTTAGTTATATTTCTTATCCATCTACTTTCATTAATTTTGGTTCTTCATGTTTTTTAAAATTCGTCAGTTTATTTTTTTTTAATACTGTTTTCCTCTACTTTTAGAACATGACATATTTCTTTGTTATTTATACGATTTTTTTTCCTGCTTTTAAAACATGCCATACTCTTATTTTCATTTTTTTTTCTCATTTTTTTCTTATATTTGCTCTTTTTTTCTCGGCTGTACTAGGCTTATGCTGCTGGATTTTCTTTATACTCCCTTCAGTACTATGCCGTATTTTTGTCACATTTTGTTCCTGCTACGGACAGACAACATTTTTAGGCTTAACAGCAGTCCCCCAAGACTCGGAAACAACCTTAACCAAACCCCAAATCTTAAGGAGGAAGAAGGAAATCGTCTGGGAGTGTCAAGAGTAGAATTGAGGAATCGTCACATCAGGGAAGCGGTTACCTCCCTCTCACGGTCGGAGCAGCTCTTGTACTCTATTTCAGCTAACGACAGACGATGTCAATTACAAAATACTGAAAGTTTCCATGACCTATCCCCTGCAATGCACAGTAAGGGTCAATAGTTCCTTTACACCTCCTCAAAACTCTGCAATCCTGGATATATATTACACACACACACACACACACACACACACACACACACACACACACACACACACACACACACACACACACACACACACACACACACACACACACACACACACACACACACACACAGTTTCCGGTATATTACAAAAACCCAGTCACAAAGAACGGTCTCATCCTATTTAATATAATGGCAGTGCAGATGGGGCAAAAGAGACCAGCGAAATTATGATACAGGTGAGACCAGGTGCGCGGTTATTATGGGCAGGTATTCAATTAATCAAGGTAGGCCAGAGGTGTGAGGGAATTAGTACTGGGGTAGGGTGAGTGTCTGTGTGGTAGGTAACGTGGGGGTGTGGGGTGTGTGAGTAGGGTGGGTGTGAGAGTAGGGTGTGTGTTGGTGTGGGTAGGGTGGATGTGTTGGTGTGGATAGGGTGGGGGTGTGGCGGTGTGGGTTGGGTGGGGTGGGATAAGGTGGGATAGGAGAGAGGATTCATTCTGGAGAAAGGTTGATTTGGGGTAAGACAGAATATAACTGAGGTGGATGGGAATGGATGATGGAGAGGAAGGGGGTGTTGGTTGGGAGGTGGTACAACAGGATGGAAGACTTAACAGTGAAGGGATGGGCTGATCTGAGGTGGGATGGGATAGAATGGAATTGGGATGGGTGAGATAAAGGGAGTGAGAGGCGTGTGGAAAATAACAGAGAAATTGGTGTAGTGTGGATGGGGTGGGATGGCGTTTAATAGCCCAGGTGGAATGGGATGGGATAGGATGATGAGGGATAGCATGATGTAGGGTAACGGTGACAGGTGAAATGAATGACAGGCGTTGTGTAATGATAGTGACATTGGCGTGGGGAGGATGGGATGCGATGGGATGGCAATATTAACGGTGGGAGTGGCATGGTATGGGATGAGTGGATAGGATAGGTGAAATGAGTGAATGGGGAGTGGGCTTTCCATCCATCCCCCTCTCTGCCCTTACCACGACCTCCTTTCTTCTCATCCTCCCTTCTTTCTGACCCTCCTTTCCTTCCATCTCCTCTCTCTCTCTCTCTCTCTCTCTCCATTCTACGAACATCCTTCCCCTCTACCCCTCTCTCTCTCCCTCTTACGACCCTCCATTCGCCATCTCCCTCTCCCCTTGCCCCTCCCCCCCCCAAAAAAAAAAAATAAACTGGAGAACTTTAATCAGAAAATAACAAACTTTCTAGAGAGGCTCAGAGTTATATTTAAAAAATGATCTGTCGAGACCGAAGGCTAAAAAAAAAAAAAAGTTTGAAAATGGAGGTCACAAGTCGAGATAAAAACTTTGCTCAAAAAATAATTCATATTGTAGAATGGAAATTGCTCGCTGTGGGTGATTATTTTTTTTTTTAATAAATTTCCACTTTAGGTACAATTTCTTTTCCTTGTTTCTGCTACTGACGATTTATTCATTTATTTATTTATTTATTGCTTAGGAAGAACCTCTTGTAGTAAAGGGGGGAAAAAATCTCCCTTGACCCCTTCCGTGAGAGGACGTATTTGCAATTTCTTGGTGAGGGAGAGGGTAGGGGTGGAAGAGAACACAGGTGGATAGGTGGAGAAGAGAAAAGTGGTGAGGAAAAGGGTTGAGATGGTGGAGATGCAAGAAATGGTGGAGAGAACAGTGATGGAGAAGGTAAAGATGGTGGAGGACAAAAGTGACCCATGGTAATAGTGAAGGAGAGGGAAGTAAAGGAGAAAGTAGCAATGATGGAGATGCTAACAGTGGTGGAGATCATAGTACTGAAGTCGAAGATAGTAATGCTGGAGATAGTAGCGATGGAGGTAGAAGTAATGGCGAAAATGATAGTAATGGTGGAGAAAGCAGTACCACAGTAGAAGAAAGCAGTAAAGCAGCGTTATGATGGAGGGATGGCGGTAATGGTGGTTATGGTAGTAATGGAGAACAGTGATGGTGAAAATGGTAGTAATGTTGGAGACAGTAATGACAGTAAGGGTGGAGATGGTAGTAAGGATGGAGATAGCAGTGGTGGAGGGAGAGGCTGGTGGTGGCAGATGGCAGTGGTGGAGAGATGCATCGGCCTTTATGGTCCCTGATAATGGTGGTGTTGATGACTAGACCTGTTGTAATAATGTAGCTCCACCAACCCTATAAACAACCTCCCTCGCGCCGATCCAACTGGGGGGCCAAGTTGTTTCACCCCCTTGTCCCTATTCTTCCAGTCATTCAATCAGGGACGTAGATGTAATATGACTACTGCGAAAATATTGACTCCAGCAATCTCACAAAAAGTTGGTGACGAAAACAAGGCGAATAATATACGAAGCAAGCATAGAACTCTGTAGCAAAGGTGGCTGGGGAGAGTCTAAAAGTACACACACACACACACACACACACACACACACACACACACACACACACACACACACACACACACACACACACAAAATCGTCCCGCACCTCAACCACACACACACACACACACACACACACACACACACACACACACACACAAAATCGTCCCGCACCTCAACCCCACACACACACACACACACACACACACACACACACACACACACACACACACACACACACACACACACACACACACACAACCCTTCCCCCAGTCCTCCCATCCCCCACACCCCCTCTCCACCCCCCACACAAACACACTCACACACACACAGCCCAGCAACGGAGGTCATAAACGTAAACTTTGGGCCGAGCGACCTCATTCCAGGGACACCTAACCACCACTTCATTAGGCCTTTTTGTCTTCGGCCACACCAGGTAGTATCGTACCGTCCCCCCCTCCCCGTCAGTACCACTTTCTTTGGAGATCGTCCCCGGGTTTGTGTCTCTCTCTGTCTCTCTGTGTCTCTTGGTGGTTCTCTATCTCTCTGTCTCTCTTGGTGGCTCTCTTTCCCTCTGTCTCTGTGTCTCCCTAGTCCCACCTTCTTTGGAGATCGTCCCCGGTGTCTGTGCA
This sequence comes from Coenobita brevimanus, assembly GCF_032717465.1. Lineage (NCBI taxonomy): Eukaryota > Metazoa > Arthropoda > Malacostraca > Decapoda > Coenobitidae > Coenobita > Coenobita brevimanus. Next base: position 12,217,795 of record NC_137027.1, read on the forward strand.
TCTCTCTCTGTCTGTGTTTCTTGGCGGCCCTTTTTCTTTCCCTGTCTCTCCTTTTCTGAGTCTCTATGTCTCTCACTAGTACCACTTTCTTTGCAGATAGTCACGGAGTTTATGTATCTCTGTGTCTCTCTAGGTCTCTCTCTCTCTCTCTCTCTCTCTAGTGCCACTTTCATTGACAATCTTCCTGGAGTTTACGCTTCCGTGTGAGTTTGTAGGTTTATCTCTCTGTCTCTCAGTGTCTCTTTCTTAGTGGTTCTCTTTTTCGTGTCTCTGTCTCTCCCTAATACCACTTTCTCTGGCTATCGTCCTGGGCTTTCCCCTTCATTGCGTGTTCATCGGTGTGGGTTTCTTTCTGTGTCTGTCTGTCTCTTTTTCAGTGGCTTTTTCTCTCCGTCTCTGTTTCTCTCTCTCTCTCTCTCCGTAGAACCATTTTCTTTGGATATCGTCCCAGAGTTTTCGCTTCACTGCAAGTTATTTGGGTTGTGTGTGTGTGTGTGTGTGTGTGTGTGTGTGTGTTGTTTTAGGGGGCACTTACGTTGCTGGTAATGCGTGCAGGATGTGTGGTTGATGGGAGGCGTGTGTAAAGTTGCTCGAGTTATGTGTGTGTGTGTGTGTGTGTGTGTGTGTGTGTGTTTATTAAGATCATTGGTGATGTGCTCTTGATGTAGTGGGGAGCTAGGGAACTGTAGCTAGGACATAGGTTGGGATGTGTATTGGGCTTCTAGGGTGAGTGTGTAAAGGATGCAGGGTTAAGGTATGTGTGGATTAATCAAGAGCTGTGCAATGGTGAGTAGTGAGGCTATGGGCTATGACTGCTTATACAGGCTTGAGTAAGGGAAGCTAAACTGAGATCTTTTGTCTTGTGTTAATCATCATCATCATAAAGGTCAAGATACTAACCAAAATCTAGATGCAATGTTGCTGCAGTTTATAGTGTAGGTTAATACTTTCTAGCAATATTAGGCTCACCTCAGTTTTTGTAAAGACTTTTTGAACTAGAGGGGTTAGAAGCAGCCTTCATTAACCACTTCATTAACAGAGGACACTCCCAAGATGAAAGAAATGCTCTGGTAAAGTCAAGAAGAGCCTACAATATTACATAATCGATTGGAAGGAGTGAATCTGCTGACAGTGAGGCTGAGGAATAAAAACAAAAACAAGTTATCGTAGCGAAGGGGCTAATATATGCCGTCATGGTTGTGAAGAGGTATAAATAAATGACATCACAATGATGGGGTTAAAATATAAATGACGTCAGTGCAGGTAAGGTGTATAAATCAGCGTGGAGTGTGCGTGTAAGAGCAGAACCCATTAAGCGTGGAGTAACGAGGTGGTCCATTAGCCTACACCCCATTACACCAGCCTAAGCACACCCTGCCACCCTCCTCTGTAGAACCACTTAAATGGGTGCCTGTCTTCACTCTGTCTTATCCCTACCTATGCCATTCAGTGCTCTCAGGCACCCATAAATCACCTAACCTATCATTACCTAATCCAATCTATCTTATCCTACTCTATCCTAACCTAACCTAACTTTACGTTGTTATCCTCGGTAAGCGCGTCAATGGATACCTGTCATAACTCTATCCCTACCTAACCTTCTCAACATTCTCAGGTTCCAGAGTTTTAGGTTCTACAACTCAAGCTCCGATGACTTACTAAAACCTAACCAACTCTAACTTAATGTGCGATACTATCTCTATATAAGCACTAAGGTAGGGACGCATCTTCACTCTATTCCCAACTTAATTGATTACATTCCCGTCTTTGGCACTCAGGGTAGGATTAACCCTCTAGAATTCGGTGATGTATTTCCTGTTTTATTCTTGTGCAACACTCACACCCGGACACTACTAACAACACAACGCCAAAACCAAAAACCACAAACACAAGCAAAACCACACCACATCAATAATGTACACCGCTTTAGGTGTGGATTCCAAAGAACCGTAATGGCTCTTGGTAAAAATTGATTATATTCACAGTAGTAACCTACACACACACACACACACACACACACACACACACACACACACACACAAAAGCCACACCCACAAACACTACTATCGGCGTGGATCCCAGGCAACCGCAGTGGCACTTCGTAAAACTTCATTATATTTACATTTGTGGCCTCGTCCGTCTTCGTTATTTCGCGCTAAAAGTCGGCAGATGGCTCGCCCGCCCGTTCTCGCCCGAGGTATGCTTGGGTGGGGTGGTGGAGGTGGATTATGTGGGAGGTGGAGCGGGTGGGGTGGGATTAAGTGGTGGGGGAGCGGAGAAGGAAGGGAAATGGGGAGGGAGGGGGGGGAAAGTGAGTTTGTGTGGAAGAAGTGGTGGCAGGATTAGGTGGTCAGGAGAGGAGCTTGGGGGAAGTTGAGATGGGTAGGGGTGGAAGGCAGAGGGGATGAGGAAGGGATGGGAGAAGGGGTGGGGAGAGAGGGAGTGAGTGCGTGTAGGTGGGATGGTGCTGGTGGTGAGATTAGGTGTGTGGGCGTGTGTGGGATTAATTGGGCAAGAGAGGCACTGGGAAAGGGAAGGGGGAGAGGGGAAGAAGGGGGAAGGGGGAGAGGGGGAGAGGGGAAGAAGGGGGAAGCGGAGAGGGAGAAGGAGGGGAGAGTGGGAGTGTATGTGAGTGTGGTGGTAGAGGATTATGTGGGAGGTGGAGGAGGAGAGAGAGAGAGAGAGAGAGAGAGAGAGAGAGAGAGAGAGAGAGAGAGAGAGAGAGAGAGAGAGAGAGAGAGAGAGAGAGAGAGAGAGAGAGAGAGAGAGAGAGAGAGAGTTACAAGATACATAGATACACTGACCCAACAGACTTAAAGGTATTATTTTGTGTAGGTGATCCGACCGTAATAGAAAGACTTCCCGTAGAGACACTTTGACAGGAGTGGGAAAGAGGTGGAGGAAAAAACATATCAATTTACAGAGCTATACATCAAGATAATACAACTGAAGGCTCTCCCCCACCCTCCAAACTCTCCGGTAATAGGTTGTACAGGAAAATCGGTAATGAAACAGAAGTAAAGGAAAATGCGCATACGAGACACGGACATACAGACATACAGACAGGCAGATAAAGACAGATAAACAGAAAAATACAGACACAGATGAATAGGTGGATGTGTTGGGATTATGTACATTGATAATAGATACAGATAAATACAGACAAAGAAATAGATAGCTCAGTAATTAAATAGACATATCTGTACTGCGCGTGTGTACGTGTGAATGTGTGTGTGCCAGTGTGAGTGTGTGTGTGTGTGTGTGTGTGTGTGTGTGTGTGTGTGACAGTGAGAGTGAGCGGGTCCTCTTGAATGTCCCGATGTCCCGTGTGTGTCCAGTGAGGTCCGGGTCTCTAGGTCAGTGCTGTCAACCGTACTGGGGCAACTAGCGGTGCTGAAAGGTCCGGGCAGAAGCACCTCTATATTGAAGGCCATTGATTCACACACAGTCGAGAGAAAGGACTATTCACGTTTACAAGGTCGTTGCATGAGACGAGATCATTCCAAACAAAATAATTCTATAGCACAATTAGAAAGCGCTCAGAAAGCGCATACCTCCCTCAATGCCATTGCCATTAAGAATGATCCGGACCCGGATCCGTGGAAAAAGGATCCGGATCCGGCCCCAAATTTAATTCTTTCTTGTACAAGGCGCACCTTTGAACAAAATTTCATTGAACTTCATTGAGAACCTTTGGATATATTGTGCGGGACACTCCGGATCCGGATCTGGATCCGGCACAAAATTTAATCATTTATTTCTTGGCTCATGGCCCACCCTTCCACAAAATTTCATCAAAATCCGTTCATTACTTTTTTAGTAATCCTGCTAACAGACAGACAGACAAACAAACCAAAGCGGGGTAACACATAACCTCCTTAGCAGTGGTAATAAACACCGTGAATCGCTTAGGAAGAGATGTTAGGGGTCCTCCTCCTTCCACAAACATACTGCTGCAAGTGAACTCAGACGGCAGGGAATATGGAAACTGGGGTGGGGTATGCTTGTGTTTATGTATATGTATGGCTGGCTGGCTGGCTGGCTGGATGGCTGGTTGGCTGGCTGGAGGGATGGATAGACGGATGACCGGATGAATGGAATGATGGATGGATGGAGGGAAAAAAGGTCAAATATTATTCCACTGTGTCTATTTCATATTCAGGTCATTTCCGGTTTTCCTCCCTGGCACAACATAGCAAAGGACAGTAAGGAGGCTCCCTATCGCATCTTCCTTTGCGATTTATTCTTGGATATGACCTGTTAATATCCTTTTGTACGTTATTAGTACGGAGTATGGCGAAACTGGAAGAATTTATGTGACGAAAAAGAGGACAGGTCGGCATAATAAGCAAAATAAATCGCATAGGAAGAGGTGTTAGGGAGTTTCCTCAACAAACAAGAATACAGGCCAAAGAGCATATTCCACCGGCAGAGAAACTTACTAACCTCTCTCAGCGAAAGAATATTTGCCAGGAGAGCAAGGTGAGAAGTGGGAGAGATAAGATAATAAGGAAATAAAATATTAAGGAAAAATTTGTCTTCTCCACACAAAGCATTCTGAAACTTAGAACACACACACACACACACACACACACACACACACACACACACACACACACACACACACACACACACACACACACAGGGACGCATGGACCACTGTGACGTATACGTTAATAATCCTACTGGCATTTCTTTTTAATACCGAAAATCACATAACACAACACAATATGGAATGCAATACAGTCTGAAGTTGCCAAGCTGTGATGGACGTACAATAGTTGGTGCTTGCAATATGTCCTTGCATATGTTGGCACTCCTGTCGACGTATACCAGTGACATACAACATATATACTCACACGCAGGAATATGGTTACTATAACACTTCCACTTCCTCATGCATCATACTTGCAACAAACACCCTTGCCTCTTCAGACTAGCCTACAAGAGTGAGGATAACGAATGTCCTTGGGTGTCTGTGGAACTGGTGATACTTTTCTGGCGTGTGTGTGTGTGTGTGTGTGTGTGTGTGTGTGTGTGTGTGTGTGTGTGTGTGTGTGTGTGTGTGTGTGTGTGTGGATGGGATAAAAGGAGCTGGTACTATCTTAAATAAATAACAGAAAAGGCGTGTTTTGAACAAATGTGTGCGGTGTTATGACAAAACATGTTATTGCCGTTAATTATGCAATGAAATCAATGGACCAGGGTATTGCTTTGATGTCTCTAAAGTGGTCCATGAAAATATAAACGTGCAGAAACAAACAGCTGGTTATTTGACAGAAAAACACACAAAAGAGAGCAACTAATTTATAACCTCACCTGCTTTACGCATTTTCTCTTCATACGGTCCTTCTGCCTGTCACTTTAAACAACCACTGCTCAGTAAATTCAAGACATCATTATCACCACCATCACCACCACCACCACCACCACCAACACCATCACCACCACCACCACCACCAGCACCATCATTACTCCAATCTTCAAAACCACTTTTACCACTACCACTACCACCACAGTCGTTATCACCATCATGATTATCTTCACCTTTATCTTCACCACAACCATCATCATTCCCACCTCAAAAATCATCACACTATCCCTATCTCCCAGTAATATCGCAAACACTAGCATGTAACCCTGACAAACACAGGGCTCTGTAATGGATGGCGTCACCGGGCCTCGGTTATGAAATTACTAGTGCCTGGGCTATCCGTGAGGCTATTGATCATACACGTGGCCCTACCGAGACAATACATCAGGCCTGTGTTCCTCTTGGCTGGTGTGAGAGGACTGGCTGGGGGGAAGGCAGAGGACCTTGCTCTCAAGACCTTAAGAGTTTGGGGGTTAAGAACAAATGGGTGTGAATGTTTTGTATTTCGTTAGACTTCACTGATCTACCGTAAGACTCACCGACATGTAAAAATACCCCCGTAAATACCAATACAACAGTTCTGTGTGAGATAGCCCTAGCATGTATTCAGTATGGACGGTGGGTGTTAGTGCTGAAGTGGTGATATGCGGAGGTGTGATTTACGTACGAGAGGTGCTGGGTCTCAGGGAACGTGTTGTTGGAAGCATACAAACTCTCTCTACTTATCCAGCAATCTCTTTATCTATCTATCCATCTGTCTATCCATCTAACTACCAATCTGTCCATCTATCTATTCATCTAACTATCTATCTATCCATCTATCTATTCTAATCGGCCCTGGATAAGCAGTGTGGCCACTTATGCCAGATGAGACAGCCGACCAGAGGCAGGATATGAGCTGATGTCTTAAGCAGGCAGGAGAGTATCAAACATGCATTGCTGTCCGTATGTCTGCCTGTCTGTTGAGGTGCTGTCTAATGCTGAGAGGGGGGGATCATAAATGCATCGCTGTCTGTCTGTCTGTTGTAATGATGTCTAAGGGGATCACACGTAAACTGCTGTCTCTCTGTCTGTTCTTTCACTATAGTAAGGTTTTTCTATGCAGAGTTAATAGTCTTTCCTACACAGCTACAAAGGTCATCATTAATGTTGCAAAGGGAATTTCAAAGTGTTGCAAGGCTCTTTCTAGGTTTCTTTATACTGCTGCAAGCTTCCTCTACACAACTGCAACGTTTGTCTACACAGTTGCAAAGCTGTTATATAGACAGAAGAATTTCACACACACTGTTCCGATATTTTACACAGTCTTGCACGAGTATTTCACACTGCTGCAAGGGTCTTGTACATTACAGCAAACCTTTACTATTTCCAGTTTCCTCTTTATTGCTGCAGGCGCTCTTGACACTGTTGCACGGATTCTCTTTACTGTTGCAGATGTGCGCCTCACTGTTGCAAGCGATCGCTGCGCTACTTCCAGCCTCCTCTTCATTGATGCGAACGTCCGTTATACTATTGCGGGCGTCCTCTATAATTGCAAACATCTTTATTCTTGCAATATTCCTTTTCATACCTACAAGGCAAATGTTCATTGTTACAAGAGCCATTTGCACAGTTGCAAGACTCACCTTCATTATTCCATGGCTATTATATACTCCTGAAGGCTTATCAATATTGCTACAAGGCTCCTCTAAATTGCTGCAAAGTTTTCGCTGTTGCAAAGCTCATGCACTGTTGTTGCAATATTTCTTATTTGTTGCAAGGTCAATATATGGCGTCGGAAGGCTCCTGCACATAGTGTCAATGTTCCCCTTCAAATTTGTAAGGTTCCTCTATGCTTTTTATTTTTGTGAAGGAGAGGAAGAGAACGATGAGGGGAAAGGGGGAAGGATGGAAGAGGGGAGGGGGAAGGGGAAGTAAAGTGGATGGGAGTAGGGGGAGGAAGGTGGAGGTGAAGGAAAGATGAAGGGGAGGGGAAGGGAAAGGGGGATTTTGGGTGGCAGAAAGGGAGGTTAAAGGGGACGAAAAAACTAGAGGGATGAGGGGAGGAGAGAAGAAGGGAAACGAAGAGGGAGCAAGAGAGATGGCAGGGGGTTGGAGAGGAAAGGAAAGTGGAGGAGAGGGAATGAGAGAGGAGAAAGAGGAAAAATGGGAGAGAGGAGGGAAAGGAAAGGATGTGGGAGGGGGTAAGGGAGGGATTTGAGATAGAGAGGGAAGATGGAAAGAGGAGGTAAAGAAAGGAGGAGGAGAGCAGTAGTCAGAGAAAGGTGCTGACATTGCGTGACCTTGGCTTACTAAACGAAAATAAGGCTCGTCTCGTAAACCAGCTGGAGCGATCACGTAGTCGGCAGGGTGCGCCTATAAAGACCAGCGGGCAGAGAACGAATGCCCTTTTTCTCACTCTTATTATGTATTTTCCTCCTACGTTCTCCCTCAAATTCCTTCCCTTGTTTTCTGTTCGTTCTCGCTTCTTTCGTTTTCTGTTCGTCGTTTTGCTTTTTATTTTCGGCTTCTTTCCCTGTCTTATTTTTCATTTTTTTTTGTCTCCTGTCTTTTTTTTTGTTTTTCATCGTCTTTCCCTGTCGTATATCTTTAAGTTTCTTGTTTTCCTTCCCCGCTTTTCTTCATAACTTTCTCCTCTTTCCCTGTTAAAAAAAAGAAGATTCACCTACCATAGCTTTCCACATCCCACTGTTTCTCTGATCGGTCTTTCATTTCCAACACTTACGATTTCCTTTTTCTATTTTCCTCTCAAGATTCCCCTCTGCTTGCCTCAAAAACAGAGTAGAACGATTCACCTACTTTCCTAATTTCTCGCTGTTTCTTCCATTTGTCTTTAATTTCTACCCCTTTCCAAATCCCAATCGATTTTTTTCCCACTTCTATTTTCCATCTTCCTTTGGTTGTCAACTTTTCTTCCTTTCCATATCGCCTATTTTTAATCTTTCTTCTGCCTTTCATCCCAAACCCCTACCTATTCCTTACCTGTCTGGAGAATAGCGATCTTTATCTTCCAGCTCATTTCTCTTTGCCTATCAACTAATCTTTCTTCAACTTTCCTATTTTCTCAGCTTCAAAAAAAATCTATAAGTGAACATACAGTATATATAATTAAATATTTCAACCCATCTACAGGTGAAGCATGGGTCAGGACGACGACGACGACGATGACGACGACGATGATGATGATGATGATGATGATGATGATGATGATGAATTAATAAAGTACTACCTATCTATATTCCCACGTCTTGATCTTTATTTTCTATCCTTTTTTCCAAATCCCCTCATCTTCCCCTTGAGAGTGAGAGAGAGAGAGAGAGAGAGAGAGAGAGAGAGAGAGAGAGAGAGAGAGAGAGAGAGAATCTCCAGACAAAAATGAGAAGCTTCCACGTCAAAAATCAATACGTTATAATTACCTGGTCCTCGCGTGTGTTGCAGAGGCGGTAAGATAAGGATGACTGATAACCTTCGCGAATAACAAGTGACCCTGGCATCTCCCTGTGTCATATCTCAAGCCTGCCTATCGCAAAGCAAATGGTGTCATCGCAAAACAAGAGGCGTCATCGCAAAACAAGCAGTGTCATCGCAAAACAAGAGGTGTCATCGCAAAACAAGCAGTGTCATCGCGAAACAAGAGGTGTCATCGCAAAACAAGTGGCAAAACAAGAGGTGGCATCGCAAAACAAATTACTTCCTCTCTATAAACAACGATAATCTTATGCTTCGTTCACTTCAACTACACCCTTTTTACTCTAACCTGGCCTAAAACTGCCATCTCTCCATCTTCAGTGCTTAGTTCAGGCAATAGATAAGTCCTAGAATATGGTGCTAGTCATGAAGAAGTGTGCTGGAAAGGATGTAGGGCCATAACGTTGTCTTATTCTGGATTTAAACTACGTGAAATAAGCTACAAAAAGACAAACTTCTGGGCCAAGTGAAGGAGAAAGGACTGTACGCGGAATATTGCCATTTTCCATCTCGAATGCTGAGCTATAACACTTTCTTCCGGGGTCCTTCCTCATATCCAACCCTTCCATCTCTCCTCCTCTTCCCCTCACCCCCCCTCTCTCTCTCTCTCACTCTCTCTCTTTCCCAGTCTCCCCATATATCTCCCTCACCCATCACCATATTCTGTGATTAATTTCCCTCAGGTATAATAACATGTATGGACTCACGTTAATATACTGTTGTGTCTGTGTTAACGCATAATTGGACGCGAATCCCACGGGGGCGACTTTTCTCTCTAGAGCTGGGGGGCTAATTGTGTTGGAGTACTGGGGTGAATTGTTTTGGGAGCTGTGGGTGAGCATAAAGCGTGCTGTGGTGAGCTTAAGGAAGGAAAGAGAAAGGGTATTAAAGATAAGAAGGCCACAGCAAAAGAAAGACAATCGCTGTACAAAAATAAAAGCCGTAATGAACAAAATGGCCATAAAGAAATAAGAGTGTGTGAAAAGAGACGGTAAAAAGAGAGGAAAGAATACTTGGAAAAGCGCAAAACACACACACACACACACACACACACACATACACACACACACACACACACACACACACACACACACACACACACACACACACACACACACACACACACAGAACAGATAGAGAAAAGGGGTCAGGGATGGGGCAAGGTGCAGAGGTTGTGAACTATTCAAGGCTAAAGAAGAACTGGAGATGGACCCGAGAGAGACTAGATAGAGACTGCTTCATAGTGAGACGTGGACAGGCCGGAGAGGACGAGAGAAAAAAAAAAAGCTTGAGAGAGGCTACGCTGTTTTTTTAAGAGACGCTGTATGAGAACAGGAAACAAGAAATACTGCGATAAAGTAGAGAGAGGAAGCTATGGAGTGGGAGTGTGTTGTTGTGTGTAGGAGCGGCAAGAACACTAGGAAAGGCGTGTCTGTTGGAATCGTGTTATTGGAGAAGGAATTTCGCGAGGAAGGAGACACTGCATGGTAAAACATCGCTACGTCTTCTCCTGTTGCCTTCTTCCTTCCTTCCTTCTCTGTTTTCTCCCTTATGCTTCCTTCTTTTTCTTACTTCTCTTATTCTCATTGTCGTTCTCCCTCATTTCCTCGTCTTCTGCCTTCTCTTACTTTGTGCTGCTCCTTACTTCTTTCAGAGTGCCTCTTTTTTTTCTTCCTTTTTCAGTCTTCTTTCTCCCTATACAGTCTCCTCCTCCCTTCCATCCTTCCTTCCCTTTTCTCCTCTCCAACCCCTTCTCATTCTCCTTCTGCTTCCTTCCACTTTTTCTTCTTCGTCTTTCTCTTTGCCTCTTGTCAGTTATCCATCTCTTCAACCCTTCTCCTCCTCCTCCTCCTCCTCCTCCTCCTCCTCCTCCTCATTCTTTTCCTTATTCCTTATAATCCATCCCTCCTCCTCCTCGCTTTCTTTTTGCATCTGTCCTCCACTTATCTTTCCTCCTTCCTTTTTCTATATCTCTCCCCTTCTCCTGCTCCCACTTTATTACCAGCAACGTCTGAGAGTTAGAGACAAGAGACAAAGAGATAAGCAATACAGAGATACACAGACACACAGGGAGAGAGAGAGAGAGAGAGAGAGAGAGAGAGAGAGAGAGAGAGAGAGAGAGAGAGAGAGAGAGAGAGAGAGAGAGAGAGAGAGAGAGAGAGAGAGAGAGAGAGGAGTCACATGATCTTACCCCTCTGAGACATGCCAGGAAGGATCAGCCTCAGTAAAGCATCAGAAACTTGCGGAGATCGGGGTGTAAGTCTCACTCCCTTCTCCTCCTCTCTCCCTCCTCCCCCCTCCAATAATCCTCTCCATCCCCTCTCCCTCTCTCCCGTCCTCTTCTCTCTTCCCCTTTCTCCAGTCCTCTCCTTTTTCCCCTTCTCCTTCACACCCTCCCCCTCCCTCCCCCATTTACTTCTCTTCCCCCAACTTCGATGTACGGACACACGCATGAACGGAAGCACCCATTCACCTAGGCACCCATCCACCCACCCACGATCTCTCTCTCTCTCTCTCTCTCTCTCTCTCTCTCACACACACACACACACACACACACACACACACTCGGTAATGTAAACACGTTCTGGGTACAATTCAACTCGCTTCATCTCAACTAGCCCCACTCTATTTCCAGAATCTATGGTATATCAAAATCATATAGCGACGGGAAGAATAGCATAGAAAAGGACGTCACGTAAGTATGAAAAATAACACGATTAATTCTTACGGTATAATTCAGGTATCTCCATTTTCTCAATTTACAGGTGTTAAAACCATCAGATAAAAGCGAGAAAATGTATATGAAGGAGCAATAAGAAGAGGAGAAGTAAGCAAATATAAATAATTAAAGAAAGAAGCAGGGGTAAAAACAGAAATAAGGAATAAAGAAAAAGAACAAGTAAAGAAGGAGCAAAGTAAGGAAGAGAAATAAGACGGAATACAGAAAAATATAAACAAAGAAAAGAGAAAGAATAAAAAATAGAAATAAGGAAGAATAAAGAAAAGAAAGAAGTATCGAAAGGAGCAAGAATAAAGACCAGAAATAAGCAAGGATAAAGAAAATAAATAGATAAAGGAGCAAGAGAAAATAACATACAATAACAATGCGAGTAAAGAGAATCAAATATATTAGTAACGAAAGCAGCAAGAACAAAAAGAGAAAAGGAAATAAAGTAAATACAGTATCCAGAACAAAGCAAAGGCAGGATTACAGATAACTTAATAAAGACGAGGTATAATGACGGGCCAGACAGAAAACACCGCGATGTAAACACACTGCTGGAATAATTCAGCCGCTTCATCTCAACAAGTCGCACCCAATTTACATCAGACTGCTTCACTTTTTCTTTTTCACGCCCAAGAGAGACACACTGGCTCACCAGCAATTATTCAGGCAGGGGTAAGGGGGGTAGAAGTGGGGAAAGAAGGGGGAGAAGTGGGGAGGGAAGTTGGGAGAAGACATGGGAGTGATGTGAGGGAGAAGTGAATGAAAAATGTGAGAGAGGTGGGGAAGGTGGGAGACATTTGACTGGAAAAAGGAAGTAGATGAAAAGTGGCGAAGAGAGGCGGGGACAGAGAGTGGGGAAGATGAGGGGACAAGGTGGAAGGGAGAAAGGTGGTGGATATGGAGATAAAAAGAGGGACAGGAGAGAAGTAGGGGAGCAGGAGAGGAGAGTTCTGGAGGCAAGATGCATGAGTGAAATGGGGGGACAGATAGGGGGAAGTGAGAGGTGGAGGTGAGAGAAGTGGGAGAAGCTGGAGGAGGAGGCGGGGGAGATTAGAGAGGTCGGGTGAGAGAGGCGGGGGACAGAAGTGGCGTGAGAGAGAAGTCAAGAGGTGGAAGGTCGAGGGGAGACAGTTAAGAGGAGAGGCTGGGGTTAGAGGAAGAGGTATGTGAAGGGAAAAGAGGCTGGGGAGAAAGAAATGGAGATGTGGAAGGGGGAAGAGAAGTGGGATGGAGAGACATGTGGAGGGGGGAGAGATATGGGGAGAGAAAGATGGGAGAGACATATGCGAGAGAGGGGGAGGGGTAAAAGAGGGGGGGTGGGGGGAGAAGAGATAAAGTGCAGTCTACACATTTAGCAAGTATAATTCACTGATGCTGGGCTGAGGCTGGTGACACAGAGGCAGGGAAAATTAGGCGCGTGGAAAACAAGAAGACTCAATGTTCCTAGCCAGCCTCAGCCATCAACGTCCCCACGCAACGAGTTTTCAATATTCAGAGACAGTACGAGATGGGAGGGTTCAAATGCAATAGAACACACACACACACACACACACACACACACACACACACACACACACACACACACACACACACCAATGAGGTACACCAAGGATGCAAGAGTAACTGAGAATATCTATACCATTTAAGTTCGATGAAATATTTTGAGCTTAATTCATGCTGCCTTCAGACGATATATTTACCTAATGGCTGACGTGTGAGACTAGCATGCTGCACAAATTATTAATGAAAACCGTGTTCCCATCATCATCATCATCATCATCAACAACAACAACATAATCCTAACCTAAATAACACAAATGACAGGAACGCAGAGGATTCAGAAACAGAAAAACGAAAACAAATATAACTAAGCGAATGGGCCACGACATCCACTCACTCATCGCCCAGCCTTTCAAAGTTTTCAGCTCCTAGTCTCCTGGTCACCAAAACTTAAAACTTTCAATCTATTCGCCTCTAATGATTCTTAAACTTACAGGCTTAGGGTTACGCTAGACTCGAAGTTTTCTTTACGTAAGCTGGCCGGAAACACCGATTATATTCCGCATCTACATGATCCATATTTGATACAATGCTGAATTTTAAGTTACTCAGACTTTTCAGACACACTAAGACACACCGACAAATACGATAAGCTCAGGTTCCACGTTTTATCGATGGTTGGGGTTTTGATACATATATATTTTTAAAAAGTAGGGTTATGGACATTAGTCTCGATTCGCTTGAGTACGACATTTAAAGAAACAATGAAAAATGCCTTAGAATCCCAATTAGGCGAACTTAGGACCTCGTCTGACTTCTTAAAATACTGTGACAGAATTTCAAAATTATTCTACTGAAAAATGAAGCTACACTCTTGAACAGAACGATACTCTTTTTACCCTAACTTGGCCTAGATTTTCGTCCTTTTGCAGCTCATCTTGTAGTAGCTATATCTCTTCTTACAGCTAAAACAGTGAAGATAGGAGATGTCAGTATTAGGCCAAGTTGAAGTAAAATGAGGATAGGTATCACCTCCCTAAAGCTGACAATTTTTGGTCAGGTTTAAGTAAAATAAGTATAGGCATCACTTCCTTAAAGCTGGCTAGTTTAGGTCAAGTTAAAGTAAAATGTATTGAGGCATCATTTCCTTTTCTGACCCCATACTATACGGTTTCCTAAGACAGAAGTAATAGTAACAGTGGAGATGACGGACGAGGCCACTTTATACTTCATTTCCACACCACCCCCGTCCTCGTGAATCATGCTCTAATGTTCCCTTCTTCACAAGACCCCCTGACAGAGACGGAAGAGCAAAGATCACAGAGTATACGGTGCGTCTGAGTAGGCTACGGTGCAGTCCCGGGGTACACAGTGGTCTTTAACCCTCACGAAACACTGCCAAAACCTAACGAAATCATCAATGATTATCACATGGACTGAGATTTCGTTCTATGCGTTCGAGTTCCATACACAGTGGGAGAAATGACCACTACTGTACATGAATACTGACGAGATCTACAGGTGTACTAGAGTCTGGGCGTTGTCTTGTGAAATGAAAGGGTGGGCTAAGGGGGATAACAGTACTTTCACCTTAACTTGGTCCGTATTTTCGTCCTGTTGTAGCTTATGTCACGTAGCCCCAGTAGCAGGAAACGTTAGTGCTATGGATGTGTACCCTTCCAGCTGCACTCTTGACGATAATGATGATGAAAATTATGATAACGATGATAGTATAACATTAATGACGATAGCAATGACCGTAACGATAGCGATGTCACGAAGATTATGATAATGAAGATGAAGAACTTACGATGCCAGTATGATAACGATAATGACAATAACAATAACAACGATGATAATGATAACAGGATACCCCAATTACTCACCCATTCCACCTTAAGAAACGTGTCTGTTATTCGTTCCCCACCAGTCAAATATCGACAGAGAGAGAGAATGGAGTGCCCGTTGCAACACTACAATGCGCCACTGCAACTTGCAAGTGGCTGGCTGTCTCACGCACGTAATGTATGATGATAAGATACCGCTGCAAGTCAAGAGCGAGGGAAACAGGGAAAGTGTGGGAAGGTAAAGGAGGTTTTTTCTTTTTCCCAGGAGCCTGATGTAGTTTGCGAGGCGTGTTTTTCAGAGGTAGGATGTTTGATGTATGTTTGCTGGGTGTGTGGGTTTTGGAGGTAGGATGCTGTGTGTGTGTGTGTGTGTGTGTGTGTGTGTGTGTGTGTGTGTGTGTGTATGGGGCCGGTCCTTCGGGGCTGGGGGAAGAAAATTCAATTGTGGGGATAAGAAGGTGGAATTATACAGCAAGCCCTCCAGGGATGCTGGGTAAGAGCGAGTGAGCTAGTGAGTGAGTGAGTGAGCGAAGTTTGTGTGTGTGTGTGTGTGTGTGTGTGTGTGTGTGTGTGTGTGTGTGTGTGTGTGTGTGTGTGTGTGTGTGTGTGTGTGTGTGTGTGTGTGTGTGTGTGTGTGTGTGTGTGTGTGTGTGTGTGTGTGTGTGTGTGTGTGTGTGTGTGTGTGTGTGTGTGTGTGTGTGTGTGTGTGTGTGTGTGTGTGTGTGTGTGTGTGTGTGTGTGTGTGTGTGTGTGTGTGTGTGTGTGTGTGTGTGTGTGTGTGTGTGTGTGTGTGTGTGTGTGTGTGTGTGTGTGTGTGTGTGTGTGTGTGTGTGTGTGTGTGTGTGTGTGTGTGTGTGTGTGTGTGTGTGTGTGTGTGTGTGTGTGTGTGTGTGTGTGTGTGTGTGTGTGTGTGTGTGTGTGTGTGTGTGTGTGTGTGTGTGTGTGTGTGTGTGTGTGTGTGTGTGTGTGTGTGTGTGTGTGTGTGTGTGTGTGTGTGTGTGTGTGTGTGTGTGTGTGTGTGTGTGTGTGTGTGTGTGTGTGTGTGTGTGTGTGTGTGTGTGTGTGTGTGTGTGTGTGTGTGTGTGTGTGTGTGTGTGTGTGTGTGTGTGTGTGTGTGTGTGTGTGTGTGTGTGTGTGTGTGTGTGTGTGTGTGTGTGTGTGTGTGTGTGTGTGTGTGTGTGTGTGTGTGTGTGTGTGTGTGTGTGTGTGTGTGTGTGTGTGTGTGTGTGTGTGTGTGTGTGTGTGTGTGTGTGTGTGTGTGTGTGTGTGTGTGTGTGTGTGTGTGTGTGTTCTATTGCATTTGAACCCTCCCATCTCGTACTGCCTCTGAATATTGAAAACTCGTTGCGTGGGGACGTTGATGGCTGCGGCTGGCTAGGAACATTGAGTCTTCTTGTTTTCCACGCACCTAATTTTCCCTGCCTCTGTGTCACCAGCCTCAGCCCAGCATCAGCGAATTATACTTGCTAAATGTGTCAGCGTCTACTTCGTCTCTTCTTCTCCCCCATCTCTCTCTCTTCCACTTCTCTCTCCCCTCCACATGTCTCTCCGTTCCACTTCTCTTCCCTCGTCCACGTCTCAATTTCCATCATCCACTTCTTTCTCCTCTACATCTCCTTTCTTCTCACCCCCACCTCTCTCTTTCTTCTCGACCTCCCACCTCTCACCTCTCTCTCCTCCCACTTCCCTCCACGTCTCTCACCCTACCTCTCTAATCTCCTTGACCTCCTCTCCCTCCTTCTCTCACTTCTCTCCCCTCCACCTCTCACTTCCCTCTACATAATAACACCAAGCCGTCCCCAGAAGACACAAGGGAGCAGCCGGCGGAGTAGAAGAGGAGCGAAAAATACTGACCACCGTGCACTACGGGATATTACGGTGCAGTAGATAAAATAAATCGCTGAGGGAAGGGTGCTACGAAATCTCCCAAGCTTATGAGATTATAAATCTTAATGGCGTGAAACTGGGGTCCGAAAAAATAGATGGATAAAGATATATATATATATATATATATATATATATATATATAGTTTTATATATATATATATATATATAGATATATATATAGATAGAAAGATAGATAGATAGATAGATAGAGAGAGAGAGAGAGAGAGAGAGAGAGAGAGAGAGAGAGTGAGTGAGTTAATCCCCCATGACCTAGTGACCCAGAGTCTAATAACCCACTTAATGTTGACTGATATGCATACGACAGATAGCAAGCCGCCCTGACAGGACCCCCGCCTGATAAAGACATAGCCCCAAGCACACATGATGAGGTGATTACAGTAGTAGTAGTAGTAGTAGTAGTGTTGATGATTCGTTATTTACAAAGTTTCTTGCGTCTAAAATGTACATAAGATTCCGTAATCACATATTTTTTTCACTTATATCGGTATATCGGCAGTAGAAGTTGTATTATCGGATCCATGTTTACAAACTTTCTTGTGTTTGAGATTCCTATGCCCTTTTTGTTTTAACCTGACCAAAAACTGCCATCCCTCCACTTTAAATGCCGAGTTATATCAGCAGTTTAATACTAGTCACGAAGAAATGTCATGGAAAAGATGTAGAGTCGTAGTATTATCTTTCCTGCCGCTGAGCTACGTGAACTCAACTTCCTAAGTATGAAAATCTGGGACAAGTTAAGGTGAAGAGAGTTTAGTTTAAAGTTCTGTCGTCAATCATACACCTACCGTACACTTCACAATTAACGCAGAAAGTATGAAAGCAAAAAAATGTATATGATTAGAGGAAACGGCGATGAAGGCTTGCTTATCGTGACGACTTGCTAACCTTCTCATTTTCGAAACAACGCCATTATATTATTCCAGCTCAGGTCAAACACTTATGTTCACGTGAGCCATGGGTGCACTAGTGTGTTTAGAGACATGATGGATATGAACCCTGGCCCTCTGCTGTCAAGGCGTGAAGAATGTTGCTAATTAGGTTATCACGCTAATAGCCAGTAAGGTGTAGCCACTCACAGATGCAAATTGTCCAGGTCTGTCCCCCCATTTCTCTCTCTCTATCTCCTTCCTCTCTCCCATCCTCTCTCCCTTTCCTCCCTCCTCCTAACTTCCCTAGCCTCCTCTCTTTCCATCTCTTCCACTTCCCCCTCTACCCCTCTTCTTTCCCTCTTCTCTTCCCTTCCCCTCTCCTTATCCCTCTCCCTCCCTCCATATCTTCCCTCTCCTCCTCCTCTCCCACTTCTCCCACAGTTCCCTCCTTTCCTCCTTTTATTAAGGAGTTTGGATGGGATTATAAATATTCAGAGGCGCTTTGGATAACTTAATTCTCCTGGCAGTTCAATTTGCATGGCTAATAAACATGGATAGAATTACAAGGATATACCAAGGCTTGATTGTAACTACGGGTTCTAACTACGGGTTCCAACTACGAATTCTAACTACTAAGGGGGCAGTGGTGTGTGGGCTAAAGTCGCGTCCTTACCAAATGCTTGCTGGCGGGAGTTTTGTTTTACAGTAATTCGTATTAGGTATGTACAGGAGTGTACAGTACACCCGCCCGCCTCCAGTGGGGCCTGTTTCTAGGGGTTACTGTAATAGATATAGTAGATAGTCACTGTAACCCGCCTGCACTCGCCCGCGCCAACAAGCATCTGGTATGGACGTAACCTTAGTCTCCGTTCATGAAGGACTCAACAGTTATAGTTTGGCTGAGAATTAGTATATATAAAAGGAATTACAGTTCAACCACTGGACAGCTAAAGATTTGTTCAAATCAGTAAAATAATAATGACAATAACAACAACAACAACAACAATAATAATAATAATAATAATAATAATAATAATAATAAAAATAGTAATAATAATAATAATAATAATAATAATATAATGATAAAGATAATGATGAAGGTGAAAATGATGATGCAGAAACGAAAAATGCTGAAGAGGGAAGATAAAAGAAAAGAAAAGATGGAAGCCACTATACCACCGCCGCCACCACCACCACCACCACCACCACCATCACCAACACCATCACCACCACCACCACCACCACCACCACCACCACCACTACCACCAGGAACATAAATATCAAAAACAACAATTACAAACCCACAGCCAGCGAGATAGACCGCTAGTTTATTTAATCCTCGTCTGGTCTTTAGCGCCAGGGAGAAGAAAAACAATTGAATTTTGTCCATCGTAAGAAATAAATGAAATTCGACAGTCTTCATCTAATATTTACTCCCGATTCCAGTCCTTCTTCCATGAGTCGCATGAATAATTTAACCTTTTTCGCCATGGAGGAGAGTTTTCTTTTTCTTATCATACACTTGCTACATCCAGACGATTTTATTTAGGAACTGAAGGAATGAGAGATTGACTAGGAGTGTGTATGAGGTGGAGGGGGAGAGGTAGACCGAGAATGAGGTGGTGGTATATGAATAAAAAGGGTCTGAACTGGAGGGAGGGCAACCTAATGGCATATGACAGGGGGGGACATGGAGACGATTGATCTGTGGCTATCTCTTTCGAGATTAAGGCACCAATACATACATACACACATACATACAATGACATAACTGGATAGACGGACCGACTGAGAGAGAGAGAGAGAGAGAGAGAGAGAGAGAGAGAGAGAGAGAGAGAGAGAGAGAGAGAGAGAGAGAATATGAAGTCCGGCAAACACATATAATATTAACTCCATCGGCCAGGCGTCAACCCAGGGTACCGCCTTTCTATATTCTTCTTTCTGTATATAGTTTATTTTGTTCTTTTTTCAGGCGCAGTGTCAAGTCAAATCTCACAGTGAATTAGCTCTTTCACTACGAATAACTCCTTAAAATTATATTCTTGCTTTCCTCAGACGATTTTTTTTTTTTTTTTTGTGTTTCATTCCTGCTCCTTCCTCATCAATTTATGCAGCTTAGAGCTTTTGGGGAGTTTGAGACAGGGTTCATTTACTTTTTTTTTTTTTTTTTTACAATATGTCATTAAAATGCTAAATAAAATCGTCTGAGCTTAAAAAAGAGTGACAACAGTATATCTATAACATTCGTCATATTTTCCACTCCGACTCTAAGCAAGCATTTCTGGTTATTTTTAGTGTGTGTGTGTGTGTGTGTGTGTGTGTGTGTGTGTGTGTGTGTGTGTGTGTGTGTGTGTGTGTGTGTGTGTGTTGGTGAGTGGGTAGCAATGAGTGTGTGCGTGAGAGGGAGACGGGACAGAGGTGTGTGCGTGTCGCGAGGAATGGAGAAGGGAGAGGCGAGAGTGTGTGTGCATGTCGGTGTGTGCGTATCTATGTGAGGAAGAAGTGTGTGCCTGTGTGTGCATGCATGGGGAGTATATGAAGGTGTATGCGTGTGACAAGGAAAAGTGAGTGCATGTAAGCGTGTGACAAGGAAAAGTGAGTGCATGTAAGCGTGTGAGGAGAGGTATCTGCGTGTGTGCATGTGAGAAGGAGAAGTGTGTGGTTGTGGGCATATTAGAAGTAAGTGCTAAGGTGCATGCAAGGAGTGTGTGTGTGTGTGTGTGTGTGTGTGTGTGTGTGTGTGTGTGTGTGTGTGTGTGTGTGTATGTGTGTGTGTGAAGGGGAGTAGGAGGGGGATGTATGTGCGTTTGAGAAAGGGGAAGAAAGTGAATGAGAAGGGGTGAGTTTCTGCGTTTGAGGTGTGCACATGTAAAAAAAAGCAAACAGCAAAAAGGTGTGTGTGTGTGTGTGTGTGTGTGTGTGTGTGTGTGTATGTGTGTGTGTGTGTGTGTGTGTGTGTGTGTGTGTGTTTATGCATCTCGTAACACTCCGGTATGCAACTCCACTCCAAAACTTGCACTCTTGGCCTAACCCCGCTTCATTAACCAACAGTTTTTCCCGGGGTAAATGGAGGGAAGGATCATTATGTAAATATCATGGATTGCTGAGATTGCTCCAGTATATGTAAAGAGAGGAAGAGAGCTAGAGAAAGAAAAAGAGATAGAGAGAGCCAGAGGAGTGGAGGGAAGAGAAGAAAAGAGAAGAAAAGAAAAGGGAAGAGGAGAGAGAGAGAGAGAGAGAGAGAGAGAGAGAGAGAGAGAGAGAGAGAGAGAGAGAGAGAGACCCTTTTTTCCCTCACTCTTGTAATAATCTAATGCATTATGTAAAGGTGATATTCTCTGCATATGCTGAGAGTGTATTGGAGCACATAAACGTTTGCGTCTGCGGCAATGAACGTTGATATTAAAAACCATTTCTCCTTTTTACCCCATTTTCGCTACGCCTGGCGATTTTATTCCGCTTTATTAAATTCCGTATTTCTCTTGACCTCATTCTTGTTATGCTAGACGGTTTTATTGCACTTTATTATTTTCCGTATGCACTTTATTAATTTCCGTATCTCATTCTCCATGACAACCAACGCTTTCTTTTCAGGATAATGGTGGATAATATTACTGTTAATATCCCAGCATCTTATTTTATTTTTTTCAGTCTTGCTATCAGTAGACGATTTTGTCTCTCTCTCTCTCAGTGAAATTCAACCCTACAAATTTCTCTCCAGAACTGACATTTCCAACACCATATCCCATTACAAATACACGAAATAAATAAAATAAATATATAAATAAATAAATGAAGAGGAAAAACGCCAAAATTAAAAAAAAAAAAAAAGAATGAATGAAAAAAAAACGAAAGAAAGAATGAATGAATTAAAGAACGAAAGAAAGAAAAAGAGAGAAAAAAAGAAAGAAAAAGTCAAAAGGTCAAAACGAAAGACCTCCACACCGACTATCTTTCTCCGCTAAGCACTTGGAGGCGGCCAGGATTAGTATCAGTTTCAATCTTCCCTCCAGCCATGAAAAATGAAAGCAAAAGGGCACCACGTCCACCTTTCAGACCGACGCATCTTTTTTCTCTCTCTCTATTCTCCCAGGACGACGCTTGAAAAATGTCCTGTCCTTCAGTATTGCTCAGCCTTGGTCAGATTTTTTATTTTTTTTTATCCAGGGGTTTCTGAGGCAGTGGGATCTCTGCTGCTATGGTCTATTCACTTTATATTGGCTTTAAAGTGTCATCTCTCTGTCTTGAACGTTTCGCTCTAACAAGGGATTACGGTAGAAGATGGTGTTAGTCATGATGAAGGGCGAAAGAAGATATAGAGACGTAGTATTGTGTTATTCTGCAACTGAGACGTAACATGTGATTTACTCTAGAATATAGTCCTAGTCATAATGAAGTGCTGCGGAAATGATGTGATGCCTTATTCTGTCACTCATTTCTGACAAGAGAATGTTAGAATATGGTGCTAGTCACAAAGATGTGCCATGGAAAAGATGTGGAGTAGCAGCATTGTCTTATTCTGCCACCGAACTATAAGAAGAAATTAACACTCAAATATAATGTCAGTCGCAAAGAAAGACTATAGGTAGGATGTAGAACCGTAATATACACTCATTTTGCCACTGAACTACGAGAAATAAGCTACGGAAAAGAAAAAAAAAAGAATATGAAAGAAACGAGATTGGGGAGTGCTCTGATGGAGAATATTATATGAACACAAGAGTAATCGCCTCTCACTCTTGCCCCTACTCAGCGTTAGACGGGGAAAGAATTTGATTATATATTTGTTGGGATATGTGTGTTTTCTCACTGAGGAGGGCTATTTCTGAAGACCAAGAGGTTTTCTGACGATAACGTTGATAAAACTGATAATGAACGCAAAAAGACACACGTTTATAAAGACCGATAAATCTATGGTAAGTATTTTTTCTTTTTCAACTTTTTGCATATTAAGTAGTTTTTAAATCTTTCCCTATGAGGATGTCTTAATAACCCTACTATCTACAGACGATTTTATTCAGAATGGATGTTTATTAAAGAAAGGGTTAGAAGGCAAGCTTTATTAATCTCAGTAAGGTGATGTTTTATTTATCTTCTTATTAATACCTCAGACGATTTCACTTAGCTCAATAAAAATCACTCGTAATAAAGGACTTTAATAATCAAAACCCAGTCTCCTCCTCTTCCAGTTAAAAATATATATAAAAAAACAGATGAGTGATAAATTTTTTCGCCGATCAGACTGAGATTACTGACAGCCAGAGACAGGACGAAAATTTATTACTGAAATCTGCACGATGCATATGAGCCGAGTGACGAATGAGGACAGGCGGAAATGTAATATTGGTCGGTCTGTGGTGGGTGATGATGATGATGATGATGATGACTAACATTTTATAATTATGTGACATGATGATGATGATGATGATGATGAAAATGGTGATGATGTGGGTATTGTACTGTACAGATGACATTACTGGACAACAGATTTTTCTGGGAGATGTGTAGTACAGAGTAGGCTTTGTGTAATGCCCAGTGCTGTAAAGTAAAATACAGCAGAACAGAGTAAAGCAGAGAGCAGACTTGTGTAGTGTGTGTGTGTGTGTGTGTGTGTGTGTGTGTGTAGATCTGCTGTAACATCTATGCAATTAAGCCCTAACTAAAGTAATTTCATCACATTACGTCTCCAGCTCAACCTCTGTCGTTTCCTCTTCCGCGTTGACGTAAAATTTCAATAGAACATAAGATGGTGAAGGCAAAAGATGTTAGGACGAAGCGAAACAAAATCCAAGAAAACACACACACACACACACACACACACACACACACACACACACACACCATCCATCCATCCATCCATCCCCATACTCACTTCCCAACCTCACCCACCAACCCACAACCACCCCTCACACACACAACCCCCACCTCCACCTATTCCTACCTACTTCCACCATTCCATTACTTAATTCACACACACGAGTAAATTATTTCACATCCCCTATAACTATTACCCTCACGTTCCATCCAATATTGCTCGTCCATTATCAATGGTATTTTTTTTATGCATTTTGTGGGTTAAACTCATCCATCATGTAATATTACCTAGATTGATGTTTTCATTTCGTCGTTCCCTCCCCCCTACTCTCTCTCTCTCTCTCTCTCTCTCTCTCGTTCTTGCTCCTTCTTGCTTTTTCCATTTATTTTCTCTTATTTTCTTTCATACTCTTTTAACTTTCTTTCTCTCTCTCTCTTACACACACACACACACACACACACACACACACACACACACACACACACACACACACACACACACACACACACAAAACCACACACACAAAAAAAAACAATAAAACAATGTACAATCAATCGTAAGAGCCGTCAACCACGTTTAATGGATATAATGCATGCTCTCTTTGTCTGTCTGTCTGGTGGGAGAGAGAGAGAGAGAGAGAGAGAGAGAGAGAGAGAGAGAGAGAGAGAGAGAGAGAGAGAGAGAGAGAGAGAGGAGAACAAAAGGATGAGGAGCCAATGGGTTTTATTGGGCTGAGGTTCAATAAATGAATGATGAATGGTGTGTTGGGTAACTGATGGGAGTGAGAGTGGATCAGAGGGGGAGGGAGAGAGGGGAAGGAAAGAGGGGGAATGAGGGGAGGGGGAGGGGAAAAGGGAGAGTGAAGAAAGGGGGAGGGGAAGAGACTGAGTAAGGGGAAGGGAAGGGGAAGGCGGTGAAGATTTTAGATGAGAGGAAGGGATAGGAGTTGGGGAACAGGAATGGTGGACAGGTTGGGGTAAGAGGGAGAGAGAGAGAGAGGTTGGAAGTGTGGGTGTGTAGAGTGAGAGAGGTGGAGGTAAAAAAGGTGGAGAGGTAAGGGTTAGGGGGAGAGAAAGTAGTGGGTGCATGGGTGGGTGAAGGAAAGACAGCGAAAAAGGATCGAAAGTGGAAAAGATAGAGAGACAGAATTAGGAATGAAAAATGGGAGGGCGGGGTATAATTCTAGAGAAGGAGGAATGTACTATATATAGGTAGGTACGTAGGTAGGGAGGTAGACAAAAGGGATAATGGGAGCGGAGAGAAGGGGGCAGGAAGGGAAGGAGGAAGAGATGGATGATGGAAGGAATGGAGGGAGGGAAGGAAGACTACTCAGTTAAAAGGTAAAAAGTGAAACAGTTACATGAATAGAGACAAACAACAGATCAAAAAAAAAAAAAAAAAAAAAACATTAACTTACGTAGGAAAAAAAATAAACCCACCTACCCACCCACCCCCACACCCACCCCCACACACGAAACACTACATCTACAGCCCCCTCAAACTCCATCAGAAAATCCATACGGTCACTCCCACAAGACTACACACCAGCTATGGATCTTGGCCTGATGGATTGCCTGTCAGCTCATCCACCACTGAGATGAGGGGCCCAGTTGATGGTTTCTGGGAAGTAGGTGGAGCTGGAGTGAATGGAGGAAAGAGGGAAGGTGGAGTGAAAGGGGGGGGGGAAGGAGTGGAGGAAGGAAGAAAGTATGGAAGGAGTTTATGGGGCAGAAGGAGAATAAGGGTGTTTGTTGACGCCTGTGTAGAGAGAAGAGGAAAAGAGAAATATGAATTTGTTAGTGAAGGAAGAGGATTAGATGAGAAGATAATGGTGCTAGAGAGAAAAAGAATGGATTGATGGTAAAAGAGAGGAAAGAGGAAACTGAGAAAGTGACGAGGGAGGAAAGGAAAATGAGTGTGTAGGTTGATGACTGTGGAGAGAGAAGGCAGGTGAGGAATGGGTGTATAGCGCAGATGAAAATGGCAAGAGATGAGAAATATGGTTGATGGAATGGATAAGAAGAGACAGGTGGTACAAAAACTGGAACAAGTGGCAGTAAGAAGACTTGTGGAGAAAGGAGTGTATGAGGGACTTGGTTGATGACTGTGGAGAGAGGAGTGAATGTGAGGACTGAATTGAAGGTAATGGATGAAAGTTAGACGAATAAGAAGATGGAATGACGCACGAATATAAGCTTCACTCTTTGGTCTGAATTATATGGAACAGCTACCACAGACATGAACAATACGCACACAAGGCAACTACAGAGATCCGAAAAGTGTACATAAAGTGATATACTAGAAGGAGGAAATCAAACACTAGACAAGGTATTAAGAGGAAAAAATGGAGTCTCTTCAATGAAAGCCAGACGAAGTGACACAATAATGCAGTATTTATATATTTACAAAAGATGCATTAATGTTAAAGGAAGTGCTAATCCCCAGTAACTAAATGAGAAAACGAAGAAAAAATATTACATGAGTTACACTTCAGAATCAGCAATATTTTCAGCTGAGGGACACAAGAATGAACCTACAGATTGGGAACTACGTAAAAGTCCTTATGAAGACAAAGCTCATGTTCTCTTGATATGCTATAAGATAACGCCACTTAATTCTCCCTTCTTCCTCTAACAACATTACACACACACACACACACACACACACACACACACACACACACAACCTCCCTGCAGTTACCTTCTTCCATGAACCCTGTTAACGCCTACCTCCTCACCCTGTCCCCCTCAACCATCCCTCTCACCCTTACCCTCCTCCTCCCTCCCTCCCTCACTACTCACCAGTAACACCACGTACTCAGACATGCCTCCCCCTCACCCTCGAGTCACCTTTCTAACCCCTCCATATATTCTACCTCTCCTCCCCTACCCACCTATCCTCTCCGTAACTCCCCTCCACAAAGTCCCCCTAGCCCTCATTCACCTCCTTCACCCAACCTATCCCCCCCCTCCCCCTTCTCCCCAGTTCCACTTTGCACTCACTCCTCTCCCTTCCTTCCCCCCATCCCTCCATTCCCCTAGCACCCACAATATTCCCCTCCCCTCCCCTCCACCATTCCCCCATCCCCATTCCTCCAACTTCCCCTCTCCCCTCCCCTCCTCTCCCCTCTCTCACCCCTCTCACTCGTCTACCGCGACACCACCTCTGCATTTTCTAGCCGGCTCCCGGGAGAAAATTGAATCCATATTAACTTACCGCCTCCCAGCATTACCATAATTCCCCATTCGAGAGCTTCCCAGTGTTCAGCGAGGGGAGGAAGGAGGGGGAGGGGGGAGGGGGAGGGGAGAGGAGGGGAGGGGAGGCGGCAATTCGTGAAGCAGAAATATTCGCTCGCTTTTGCCATCAGAGGTGTTGGGACCTTAACGTTTTTCTCACAACAAAGGTCTAAGTTACGGAAATGAGCAAACGTTTTTCTCACAACAAAGCTCTAAATTATGGAGGTGAGCACCGTGGACAAGCGCCTCATCACGTATGCTCCTTTATCTACTTACCAATTCTTTTTAGTGTGCTCAGTGAAATCAAGGAGCTTAGATAATACCTTGGATCGTTACGTCTCATCGTTAAATAAATCGCCATTCTGTCTTTAATGGACTCATGTGGGTATTTTAATAAGCTGCCTCTAGCGTATTTTATTCGGCTTAGGGAGTGACTTATTTACGTGTCACATGTCGATGGATTAGCTTGAAATATAGACTTTTTTTTTTTTATTACAACTGGACAATATGATAATGTGAAGGTCCGTCATAATCAGACCTGAACAATTTAGGAAGAGAATTGGAACTGTTTGTGCTTTTGCTTTCGGATGATGCACTACAGATAGGAGATAAAGAAATTGAAGTTAAAGGTACTGGTAGACGTAGGAGATAAAGAGTGGAAGTTACAAAGACTGGTAAAGGAACAGGTGATAAAGAGTGGAAGTTGATGAGATAAGATAACAGGAGATAAGAGTGGAAGTTAGCGAGACAGAGTTAACAGGAGAAAAAGAGTGGAAATAAGAGAGACAGAGTTAACAGATAAATAGTGGAAGTTAGAGAGGCTGGAAGACATGACAGGACGTAGTGGAAGTTACAGAGACTGACAGCTAAATGTAACAGTGGATAGAGCGTGGAAACTACAGAGTGTGACAGAATTAACAGATAAACAGCGGACTTAGAGACTGACAGCAAGAGACAGCAGTAGGTAAAATTTATAAAGAAGAGAGAATGGTAAATGCATCAGGGAATATATAAGCAACAAAGAATTAAAGAGCAATACCATACTGCAAAAAATAAATATAGACCTCTTCTCCCCAAGGAAAAAAAAATCTCCCATGTCCTTTCAATCACGCTTTTGTGGTGTTCGAATATGACTGGTCTTCGCACACCCTTTTTCTCGTATTTCTCTCAACTCTTGGCCTTTTTATATATGTACAAAGGGGGAGGTGGTGGAGAAGGATGCAGGTTTGTGTGTGTGTGTGTGTGTGTGTGTGTGTGTGTGTGTGTGCGTATAAAACCGTGTGACGAAAACACTAATCACCATAATTCTTAAATCACCTCGATACAGTGGCTTTCCCTGAGTTAAATAAAATCGTCTATCATTAGTCAGAATAAAATGGAATGTATATGGCGACCAAAGAGTTAAAGGGACCTCTCCTACGCTGAATAAAATCGCCTGAGGGAAGCAAAACAGAAGACACACTAACGTACAGAGTGATTTAATCCCTTTACTAAGATGACGCTTAATTCTTGCTACCTCCAGACGATTTCCCTCATCTACTTTTCGATCTTATATTGCTTCCATAAACCCCCTTCAGTATGAGGAGTCTGCCCAAAGCTGAATAAAACCGTCTTATTGTATGTATGTATGTATGTATGTATTAATATATGTATGTGTATGTATGTACGTATGTATGAATGTATGTATGTATGTATGTATGTGTACGTGTATATGTATGTATGTATGTATGTATGTATGTGTGTGTGTACGTACTGTAGCGGCCGGTTTGCATATGCCTGACAATAGTAGGCATCTTTTCTTGTACAGGTTCAGAATGACAACTAATCCGCAGGGCCGAGAAACACTGGATTTTATCACTGGAGAAGTGTTCCTCCCCCACCCAGTACATCACGCATGGGAACAAGCGTGGAGTATCTTAGAGTGCATTGTGAGAGTGAAGGTGGCAGTAGTGTTAGAGTGATTGTATTTCGTGCGTGATATTGTCATAAAGACTTTGTAGTTAATTGTAGAGAAGTATATTTTAGACTTGTGGTCGAGCGGCTTTTATATCTTGTAGTAGTTTCCCCACCAGATGTCATGTAGTGACGGGAGAGGTAAAGAATAGTATGGGACTATCTTTATTTGTCTTGGAAATATTAAACAGGTATAATAGTATAAGTCCTGGGTAGCTACCTCCCTGTCTCGCTATCTCTCTCTCTCTCTCTGTTCTCAAGCTAATCTCCGTCTCGACCTCTCTATAGGGTCGCTTGTCTCCTTCTAAACTCTCTTTCCTAAAATCTCGTGTAGTAGGGTGTGTGTGTCCCGCACCTTCCTCATGGCAACAGAACCTTCTCACGAGAGGACTGCTGACAGCTATGAATCATCTCCTTACTGGCCGCTGTCGTCAGCTTTCCCCCGTGTAAGCGTTTAGCGCTGCTCGCTTCTCGCAAACACAACACCTTCTCATCATTTGACTTCCTGCTTCTATCTGTCTCTCTATCTATCTATTTATCTATCTATCTATTATGTAGTCCTATATTTGCTCGGCCGCGCGAAAATGACGTACCATCGTCATTTAATAGTTATAATATATTAATACATACTACATACACATTATAATGAACTTATAAGCTAATTAAGTGAAATACATAATATTGTAAAGTAACATAATTGTATGAATATTGTATACATATATTATGCATAGTAAATAGTGATTATTCAGTAATATTACATTTTAAATAAGTTGAATACATATTGGAATAAATGCATTAAAGTAAATTATTTAACTGTAATACAGTATGTACTTGGGTTATTATAGTGAATTGCATACATGCAAGAATAAAAATAGTTTAAAATTAAGAATATTGTAAGAGTTACTAATATTTCATTTAAAGATAATGGTACTGGTCTGCCATATATGGGTCATTCTTCTTTGTGTTATTATTATTATTATTATTATTATTTTTTTTTTTTTTTTTTTTATATATATAATTAATACTATATACAAAATATATACACTTCATTCAGGGTGGTTAACTGTGATGTTAACTCTCCCCCACTAAACAATGACTCCAAATTAGCAATTCTTGCATGCATTCTGTGCATGGCCAACAGCAATACTGCAACAACAATGCAGATAATTATGAAGACAGAAGGTGCTTGGCTATACACATAATATGGGTTGAACATACTCAAACTCAAATCTTCCCAGGGCTTCATTGTTTCATTGATCAGCTGCATAGTTTCAAACTTAGGTGAAGTCAGCTTAATACTTGTGCTCATGTTTAAGTCCATATCAGGCAGTGGGTGGAAATGTTTGTGTGTATGATTGAGGATGGCGTAGTGATTGATGGTGGAAAAAGTAGACATGGATGGTGTAAATACCGCACAGTAGTCTGGTGCTATGTATAATCCTGAGGCTGATGTATGAGATGGTGGTATATCTGGACAGACTATGTAAACTGATGTGTTATGAGGGAAATAAAAAAACTGCGAGTGTCCAATGCGTTGATGGTGTACAAGTTTATCTGGAGCAAAAGTGAAGTTGCAATGATGATGAATATTGTTATTGCTGATGATAGCCATTTCACAAGGGACCGTATCAGTAGGCTGAAACGTGAAAATGTACGCAGGACAAAGATGAACAGCATGTAAGGATGTGCGGCACTTTCGCTCAATCGTTGACTCACTTGCGAAAGTGACAGTGTCTCGTCTCTTGGAGACCATGATGAGTTCGGTGTCTGTGTTGATGTTGATGATGACTAAAGTGTTGTTGTTTCTATAGGGGAAGGTGTATTTGGTATACTGTGAACAGGTCTTCCGTGATGAATGGTACATGAACTATCACTGATGTTGGTGTTAGTGTTGCTTCTAAGTACGGGTAATATTGCATAAATTCCTACTGCGGAACAATGGCTTCAATTTATGTTTATGTATGCCTTGACTAACTATCTGACGTAGCTCATGAACTGGGAGTAAGTCATTTGTGATCTTGCCATCACCAGCATTCGAAATTCCTTGCATAAGTGCCCTGAAATGATCTCTAGTGTTCTCTAATTGTAGTAGAATCGTGTCAATATGTTCTGTGATGATGGAGAAGCGCTGGAAAAGGGTAACGTTACCCTCCAAGTTATTTATTTTATCTATACTCTCGAGAGCTACGTTTTCTGCTTGTTTCAGATTTTTCACAATTGTTTTCATTGCCAAGTTCTGTCCTGTGATGAATTTATCTTGGTATGTTAGTACCTGAGCTATCTTATTAAATTTTTTGTTTATTTCTTTAAGGTCATCCTCTGTAGCCAATCCAAAGATGTTCCCAAGAATTGCGCCGCCCAGATCGAACAAACCGCGCTTTTGGCGAGTACGTGTGATGTTGTTCCTGTCGCTCAGCACCTCTGTTCCATAAGATGGGAGATCTTGGATCATGACGAGCATAGTTGACTTCGCCTGTTCTAGTTTCCATTTCGCTAACTTCACCATTTCATCCACCTCCTTGGTGATATGTGATTGTGAAACATAATTCCCTATCTTGAAGTCCAGAGTTCGCATCGGCGTCGCAAGTCTTTCTATATAAGTAGGTAAGTCATACAAGTAATCTAGACTTATTTCAGTACTCATGACATCCTTGACGATTGTAGTCGTGGCCGTTGGAGCTATGAGGCATCCTTGTCGTACTATATGCTTGGGGTCTAGGTGCGCATATACCTCTTACTATGTATAGGAGAATCCATAGCATAAGTCCTTCATCGTAACCTACCGAAAAAAAAAATCTATTAATTTCCTATAAAGCTGTGGTTGATGATAGTGATGATGTGCGTTACGGTTGGCTGTTATTTCATTTTATAGAAGGAGTTTAAATCGATATTTAATTCTCGTAAATGATGTACTGTAGATTTCATTGGAAATAGTTGCACCTATGTTCGATTGTTTGGTATATGACCTTAATTTCTTTTTGTAATCATTGTTGTGTTCTTGCTTGGTTTCTTGAGGTACGTTCACCTGTTCGGTTGTATCCGAGGCTGAATAATTATGTGATAATTCCCTTGAAACTCGTTTTAAATGGTCAATATGAACTTGTTTTTCCTCGCCACTTGAAAGTGACTTAATTAAAACTTTGTTTGCCTTTATGTTAATTACTCTGTATGGGCCCTCAAATTTAGGGGATAATTTATTGTCTCTCGTATGAATGACTCCGTAAACAATGTCTCCTAAGCTGATAGGTGAATCTTTTGCCTTTTTGTTAAATGCCTCCGTCATTTCTTCCTTGGACATCGTTAATTGTTTTTGCACTCTTTTGTGTATGTCCTGGAATTCACGTAAACGGAGTTTAGAGTAATCATCGTAATTGTATATAGGCATGCTGTCACCTTCTAGGAGCTCATATGGTAATTTTTTATCCGTGCCATATATATAATGAAATGTGGTGTGTCACCAATGGATTTATTTATAGACCCATTAATGGAGGCCTCTACTCTGGGAATCCAATCATCCCAGCTTGCATAATTTTCACTGAGAATGTGTCGTAGCACATCTAATACCTTTTATTTTGTCTCTCTACCAACCCATTCGATGCTGGGTGATAGGCCAAAACGTTAACCTTTTTAATGTTGTATTGTTTACATATTTCTTGTAAGATCTCAGAATTAAATTCTCCTCCATTATCACTTATTAATACCTTTGGGGTAGTAAAGCGACATATTACATTATCTGTTATTGCCTTTGCTACTGTCTCTGCTGTCTTATCTTTAATTGGAGCTAAAATGACATAACGGGAAAAATGATCCGTTGCTACGAATAAGTATAGGTTATTATTGTATGATAATGGCATCTTGAGTAAATCAACAGCGACAACGTCCCATGGCTGATGTGGTACTGGGTAATTACCCATCGGTGCAGGTGTGATTGGGTATCCTTTGTGTTTCGCACATGATTCGCATCTGTCTATATGATTGTGTATATCTCTTCGTAATGAAGGCCAGTAATATAATAGCTGGGCTTGGTTGAATGTCTTATCCTTTCCAGGGTGTCCTGCATGTGGGCTGTCGTGTATCATTCGTAATACTTGGGTATCATGTCATTAGGTACTACCAACTGGTTAGTATTTCTTTGGCGTTTTGGTTGTTTAGAGTTAATTTTGTATAATGTATTATTGACCATTGTGAATTGTTCAAGTGGGACATGCAGTTTGGGTAATTGTATGTCATCTCCACTTTCTAACTTGTATATTACTTTTGACCATACTGGGTCAAGTCTTTGTGCCTTTGCGATATCCTCGTGGTTTGGGATATTTCCTTTGAGATCTAACGCCGCAACCTGAATTGTGTTCGGGTTCCTAGATAATGCGTCCGCTACTATATTCATTTTACCTTGTATATAATGTATTTGTACATTGTAGTTTTCAACTGTACATTTCCATCTTGTCTCCTCCCAGAAAGGAGTTTTCTTTAAACATACCCACCAGTGGTTTATGGTCGGTGAATAAGTGGATTTCGTAACCATATACCAAATCTCGAAACTTTTGTAATGCAAAATCACTGCAAGTGCCTCTAAGTCTGTAGTGCTATAATTTTTCTCCGCACCTCTTGTTTGTCTGCTGGCAAATGCAATTGGTTGATTCTTTCCTCTTTTATCTTCCTGCATCAGTACAGCCCCTAATCCTTTAACTGATGCGTCTGTACAAATAAGAAATGATTTCGTGTAATCTGGATATGCTAAACAAGGTGCATTCGTTAGTTTAATTTTTAGATTGTTAAATGCCCTTTTTTGTTCTTCTTCCCATTGGAATACAGCATCTTTTTTGAGTAGTTGGAATAGAGGGAAGGCTATATGAGAGAACTGTGGTACGAAGGACCTATAGTACCCAGCCAGACCTAAAATTTGTCTAACTTCGTCAGTCGTAGTGGGTTCAGGAAAATCTCTCACTGCCTGTATTTTGTCATCAGTGGTGTGAATACCATCAGAGCTTAATTTGTGGCCTAAG
This sequence comes from Coenobita brevimanus, assembly GCF_032717465.1. Classification (NCBI taxonomy): domain Eukaryota; kingdom Metazoa; phylum Arthropoda; class Malacostraca; order Decapoda; family Coenobitidae; genus Coenobita; species Coenobita brevimanus. The sequence continues at coordinate 12,251,499 of NC_137027.1, forward strand.
AAATTTATTTCCTTAAAGCAAAATTTGCATTTAGAAAGTTTAATTTTTAATCCAGCATCACTAAGCTTTTGTAAGAGTAAGTCTAATTTCCTGAGATGATCCTTAATATTCTTCGTTGCGATAATAATATCGTCAAGATAAACAAATATTCCTTGTCCTAAAATTCCGGACAATACGTAATTCATAAGACGCTGGAACGTACCAGGGGCTGTCCTCAGTCCCATTGGCATTCTTGTATATTGATAATGGCCTCTGTTTGTTGAAAAGGCAGTGTATTTACGTGACTCCTGAGATACCGGAATCTGATAGTATCCGTTTAGGAGATCGATGGTCGAGAATATATTATTCTCAGGACCAATATTCTGTAGAACATCACTTAGCAATGGCATGGGAAATCTGTCTGGGATGGTGTGATTATTTAGTTTACGGTAATCTACTACCGCACGCATTTCTCCATTTCTCTTGGGCACAAAGAAAAGGGGAGCGTTCCACGGAGAAACTGAAGGCTCAATAATTCCAAGCTTTAACATTTCATCGACATACTGATTTGCAAGTGTACGTTGGGGAGTGTGGTATGCGATAAGCTGGTACGAAAATTGGTGGTGTTTCTGGGTGCACATTAATCATGTGATTAATCAAGTTAGTACACCCTAATCGTTCTCCGGGCAAGGCTACGGTGTCCCTGTGTGTTTCCAGCAGGGTTAACAAATCATTTTCTTCGTCAAATTCACCTGAGTGAATTAAATTCTCTTTTATTCTTTCTCTATCCGTAGATTTTATCTCACTTGTTACTCCACCAATATTTATTTCCTTCACAGGGGCTAAACATTTTTCAATATTAACTATGCAAGTTCCCTTCTTCAACTGAACTTCACCATTCATGTGATTAATAATGAATATCTGAGTTAGCCCTTCGTCGTTCGTATGACATAAAGCGTTTTCTACTGACAATCCTTTTACTTTACATAATTCTTCTAAGACAAGAACAGTACTATTCCGTAATTTGCTCTTTATGGTAACCTTCATGTATGAATTAGGTGGTATAACCAAATCATTAGTGAGATGGGCTGGAAAAATTGATAAATCAGTACTGTTAGCTGGGTCACTAATTCTGGAGGATGGGGTTGCTGGTGTAAGTGGATCTATACACTCATCTATTTGTGTATGTTTGTTTAAGCCTTTAATATTACCAATTCTTTTTGGCTCTCTTCTACCAATCGGTGAGGGCTCTGAAGTTATTCCTCTATAAATTCATTATCAAAGTCTATTCCATTCATTTGTGGGAGTATAGTTATGTTCTCAGTTCTCATGGATCTTAAGCCCAGTAACATATGAGCTTTAATTGCTAAGTTTTCAACGATATAGAACAATGCAGAGAATGGTCTTGTAGTTTCTGTGAAACTGAGATTTAATCTTATCATACCTTTTACTGTAATCTCTTGACCATCTACTGTGTTTAATTCTAAATCAGCTTCATCCAGAAAAGTTACTTTCTTTTTATTTTTAAGAATTCTATTTAGTTCTTCATGTGTTATTAAGTTCACTGGAGAGCCTGTATCTAAAAATAAGGAAACGTTTTGATCTCACATACAGCTGGTATCAAGATACACTCATTTCCCAACATGCCTCCTATGTGAAGTTTAACCTTGTTCTTTTTTATGTTTGTTCGTTTTTTGTCATGACTTGGTCTTCCTCCGATTTGAACATAGACACAATTTTTTCTACTGTTTTGCAATCACTAGTCCAGTGCCCTTGGTATCTATGATGCCTACAGTAAGGACCAAACCCTTGTGTCTTTTGATTATCCTCTTTTGCCTTGATAAAGCATTCATACCTTGTGTGTCCTGGTTTTGCACAGTAATGACACAGAATGGACCTATCCCTTGACTGTGACCTACGAGGTGATTTCCCATAAAGAGTGTTGTTTATAGCGCGAGACCTACTCGGGCTGCGCGAAAACTTATGAAACTGCCTGTAGGAAGGCGTGTGGGAACGAGGTCTAGGCGTCTTTGCTTGTTTGGGCTGCCTCATTTCAGGTCGCGATCGATTTTGTTCTCTGTTTGGGGTCGGTGTTGATGTTTTCACAGCTGATACTGTCTCAGGTACCCTGATTCTACCAGAATGTGCATGTGTGTCGACCACACCTGCTTTACTGCACTGCATCTCTACCTCGTTCATTAAGTCTAGTAAGCACATTCCAGGGATGTACGCGATTGTTTTGGCGATCTTAAGGGTTCTATCAGGTAATTTACACAAGGCAGCTACATAACCAATGATGTCCACGACGAGGTCTGGGGACATCTTTCCATCATCTGTTATCCACTTAGAATTCTCCAGAGTAGCTAATAGGGTTCTCTTGATTGTGGAGACATCAGCAGTTATTTCACTGAGCACATGGTTTGTAGTGTGCTCCCTTACAAGATCTACAATTTTATGTAATTCTGGAATTATACCTGGCAAGAAGTTCATACCTCCAGAAAATTTCTTCAGAAATTCAGTTTTAAATTCATCATATGTCCTAGCACGATGTAGCTTATCGGAGCGCAATAAATTGCTTGCTGGACATCTTTCCTGGCTTATGCAAGATGAAAAAATAGCAATTTTCTCTTGTTCATCTAGTATATGGCGCTTGATGAACATTTGTTCGCACTGACTGATTAATGAAATGACATCAATGCGATCCTTGTCTGTGCCAGAGAATTTTGGGGCAGTCTTATCCTCGTGATACACAAAAACGTGAGGTGTGGTTTTTAGATCAGCAGTATTTGTTTCTTGATTCATCTTTAATGATTGCCCTGTTAATTCAACTTGTACGAGTTTATCGTTATGTGAGGGAATGGTAGAATATGTATGACCGGACCGGTGAACCCTGTTAAGTATATTGGCATACGTATTTAAAGCAGCTGCGAAGTCGATACTCTCAACATCTGAAGGGGTTTCCCACTCATCATCCGAAACTCCCGTATTTGTTTCCTTATCTATAACGTGTGGTGTGGGTTGTACAATGGGTGGTCTGTCTCTTAATTGTGAGTCTGATGTTGTGGCAATTTGTGTGTCATCTGGTATTAACGTGGGTGGTTGCGAAAATATTCCTGTCATTAAGATATGATGTTATGAAATACGCCTCTTGTTTATTTATGTCCTAGCAAACTAGATGATTAAATAAGTTGAATATAGCTAATTTTAGCACTGAGAAGAAATGAGCAAGTATAATTTTACCCACTTGATACAGATCGTAGAGGTGTGTCGATACAAAAGTCGATCTCGGAAGAAAATACAGGTTTGATTGAAGATCTCTTGATAATTCTAGTGGTGTGTTGATGGACGATATTACTCAGGAAACTCCATGGCCTGGTATTTGTAGTGGTTAACGGCTGTCCCAGGCAAACCTCAATATAGAACGTCGAATTTCCAACTTAACTGTGAAAATAAGTGAATATGAGTAGGAGCTATGTGAATAATGAGTAATGAGTATAGGGTGAGAAGTGCCATGTGTCCGTCACACGTTGCTTGGCATGGCAGACTCGCGTTGTGATGTCATCTCAGCACATGGTGACGTCGGCTTCCCACACTGGTAGCTGTGGTGAGTGAATGAGTAGCGATGAGTAACTTGAGTGAAGACGAGTGAGTAAGATGAGTTGTAAATCGTGTCTCACTCTTCGTTTGTTTGTTCCCTTTATTCTATGTGGAAGTTTTCTCTGTCCTTTTCTCTAGTGATTTATTCGGTGTGGGATGAAGACCGCCGCTACTTGTAGGTGCGTGTAGAAGATTATACAGACGACGTAGAGTTGTTAATTGTAGTTGATTGTAGATGGCTGTAGACTTTGTAGAACTGGAGCTAACCTTGTAGTCTCGGTTGCTTTTGTAGAAATTTGCTTTTAATTCGGGACGATGTCCGCAGATTTGCTGATTTGTCGTTAAGCTACTTGCAAGGCGTCGAGTGATCTCTTGACCTCTGCATCAGCGTAATGATCTGGGAGACGGAGGGGGCAGGAGCTGATATTGTTGGTTGTTGTCAATCTTGATATTTTGTAGGAATTTAATGTTGATTCGTAGACGAGGTTCGTATACGTTCGCTGCCACCAAATGTCATAAAGACTTTGTAGTTAATTGTAGAGAAGTATATTTTAGACTTGTGGTCGAGCGGCTTTTATATCTTGTAGTAGTTTCCCCACCAGATGTCATGTAGTGACGGGAGAGGTAAAGAATAGTATGGGACTATCTTTATTTGTCTTGGAAATATTAAACAGGTATAATAGTATAAGTCCTGGGTAGCTACCTCCCTGTCTCGCTATCTCTCTCTCTCTCTCTGTTCTCAAGCTAATCTCCGTCTCGACCTCTCTATAGGGTCGCTTGTCTCCTTCTAAACTCTCTTTCCTAAAATCTCGTGTAGTAGGGTGTGTGTGTCCCGCACCTTCCTCATGGCAACAGAACCTTCTCACGAGAGGACTGCTGACAGCTATGAATCATCTCCTTACTGGCCGCTGTCGTCAGCTTTCCCCGTGTAAGTTAGGCTTTTAGCGCTGCTCGCTTCTCGCAAACACAACACCTTCTCATCATTTGACTTCCTGCTTCTATCTGTCTCTCTATCTATCTATTTATCTATCTATCTATTATGTAGTCCTATAATATCTGTGTATGTCAATGAAGGAAATTAGACAGGGTGCGAAAATGTGACACACATGTAAGGACATACTTCTTCACCCTCTTCGATGTCCGCCTCAATTTGGGATTGAACCCAGAACAGAAGGATTAATAGGAACACGCAGGAAAACAAGACGAAGACGCCATTTATCTCACGGTGTTATCGATAAAAAAAAACACACACATCATCATCCAGACCATAATTCTTCTTCTTCAGGGTCTGTTAAAATTTATTCACAGGTGCAGTGAGTCAAATTACATTACCCAGCAGACGACACACACACACACACACACACACACACACACACACACACACACACACACACACACACACACACACACACACACACACACATTCACCTTTTATATTCCCGGCGGTACGTGCAGGATAATATCTTTATTTTAGAGAGGGGGAGGCGGCTGTGGGCAGAATGACAAGTTCGGTGGGCCGGAAGAGGTGGGGTGGCGGATCCTGTTGGGTGACGAACGTGTTTTCATATTTCACACCAACATTCGATAAAACGACAGGGGGAAAACTACACTGAAGGGTGGCAGAAAAGATGACAAAGAGCAGGAAAAAGGTTGTTAAACTGCTGAATAACAGGAAAAATAAAATACAAAACAGAAGACAAATGAGGCCCTCCGCGTTATCTGGTAGATTTCAAAGCAACCCTCGAGAAAACTAGAAGATAAAGTTATAGTCTAAGCTGAATGAAAAAACTTAATTGGCAGAGAAAAAATAATGAAGTTTGAAAAAAAGACCCTAAACAACAGATTTTAAAAACCTTGCTTGCTGGTGAGCGTCTAAACAACTGGTAAAGGCGTAAGAAGACAAGACGTGGAAGGCACAAACTTTGGAGGTAAAAAAAAAAAAAAGAGGTAAATGGCAGGTGACCAAAAATAAGGTTGCCAGAAAAGGTTAACCAGCAGAATGACAACGTGGGTGGGTCGGAAGAGGTGGGATGGCGGATTTACGTGACAAACTTTTCATTATTTCACACCAACACTGGAGAAAACGGGAGGAGGAAAACTATACTGGTGGTTGGTAGGAAATAAAAACAGCAAAAAAAAAAAAAAAACTAGAAAATGCTTGGTAAATGGTTCAACAGGAAGAAAACTACAATTTGGAAAAGAAGCAGAAGATAAATACATACAATAGTTTGGTACATTTCACAGCAATATTCGAGAAAATAGGACGAGGAAACACTCTACTGAAATTTGGTAGAAAGTGACATTCTCTTTAAAATGCTAACGCCTCTTTTCAATCAAGCTGCGACCAAGTGATTTTATCCAGTGTAAGGAGAGGTATATTGCAGTAACATGGAAAAAAATTAAGGAGCAGGGGGGAAGAAATCAGCGTGACAGAGAATGGTTAAGAAACAGAAAAGGCAGGGAAAAGACATTAGGAAAAAGTTTGGCTTGAAGATGGAAGTTTTTTTTAAATATCACACACAAAAAGAATCGGTGGAGAAGGTCAAGCAATTCGGTGGGCTGAAAGAGGTGGGTTGGCGGAACCTCTCTGGCTACGAACTCGAAGCTCTATTTTACACTGACATTCAAGAAAACTTCAGGATAAAAACACAACGTTGCTTGAAAATAGGTGAGAACTGACACTAAAATAAGCTTGTTGAAAGGCTCAGTGACAGAAAAAGCACTGCAAAAAGAAGCAGAAAGCAGACACACAACCTGATTGATATTAATCCAAAATTCAGGAAAACAGGAGGAAAAAGTATACTGTGGGATGGTAGAAAACAGAAGGGAAAAAATAGGAAAATCACGAAGGTTTAATTAGAAAAAAAAAAGCATGACAAGAAGTCGAAGTTTAAAGCACAAAATTTAGCTCGCCAAGGAAACGAAAAATAGCATAAAAAAAAAAAAATGTACCAGTTGGCAAAAAGTGCTTAAACATCAAAATGAAGAAAGGCAAACATTAAGAAGAAAATATACAGGTTGGTACAAAAGGTTAAAACATCAGAAAGAGAAGTTGGGTAAGGTGTATGAAAACTTAAAAAAGTCAGATCCTGTTGGTGACGAATATGTCTGTAAACTTTTCACATGTACAGTGGACATTAAAGAAGGAGGCAAAAATACTTCACAACATTCTTAAGCGGGAGAAAAGGTCGGGAGGAGGAGGAGGAGGAGGAGGAGGAGGAGGAGGAGGAGGAGGACGAGGACGAGGACGACGAGGAAATGTTAATAATGATGATGATAAAATGTGGTAAGGATGATGATGATACTGATGATAATGATAATAATGATGAGGAGAGGCCTTAACCTGAGAAAACCATTGGAAAAAAAGAGGAGAAAAAAGAAAAGGCACATTGAAAAGATTAATGACTATAGTTTTAATTCCGGTATCAGAAAATCTCTCTCATAAGAAATAACACACCCTATAACACGGCCCAGTTCTCCCTAACAACAGCAGGCACTTCTATTGTTAAGACCAGAGCTAAGCAAAATGTCGCGTGTTGGGCCATGCAAATTTAATTACACTGATTTCGTCTCTCTCTCTCTCTCTCTCTCTCTCTCTCTCTCTCTCTCAGACGATTTTCCTCAGCTTCTCAACTTGCGGGACTGAGATAAAGGGTCGCATTCTGAGTGGCATAGACGTCACTATCACTAATTAGGGTTTCCTGACTTTGAAAAAAAAAAATAACAATAATTCTTTAGCATGAGAAAAATAATAATAAAAAAAAAGCTTACTGTAGAGGTGGAAGGTAAATGTTAGTAAGGAAGGGTTGTTAAAAGGTGATATGGTTTTTGCACAGTAAAGTTAAAAAAATAAAAATAAAAAGCTGAAGAAAATCGTTTGCCACTAGCTGAAATAAAACAGAAGAGTAGGCGCGTCCATGAGAGGGTTAATACTGACTGGAATAAATCGCTTTTACTCACGCTTAGCAGGTGACGTTCATTCGCTCTGACGGTACACCACTGGGAGGGGCACCAATAAGCTCCATAAGCACCATCACAGGACCAGGGTGTGCACCAGTAGAGCTTCGTGTTGCACATTCATAGTTCCGTTTTGCACCATGAGTTCCGTTTTGCACCATGAGTTCCATTTTGCACCTTCATAGTTCCAGTTTGCACCTTCATAGTTCCATTTTGCACCATAAATTCTGTTTTGCACCTTCATACTTCCCTTGCACCATAACAATTCCGTTTTGCACCACAAGTTCCTTTTTGCACTATAAGTTCCGTTGTGCATCATCAGTTAGTTTTGTAGCGCAAGTTTCATTTTGCATCGTAGGTTTCGTTTTGCACCATAACAGTTCCGTTCTGCACCGTAAGTTCCGTTTGGATCAAATTTCAATATACAGTATTACTAAAGTTCCGCTTGCACCATCACAGCACCAACATCCCCTGTACAATTCCGGTAATCACCATCGCTAGCAATGTCATCAGTAAAGCTCCGTTTGCACCATCCTAGTATCAGCTTTATCTTCAAAGTTCAGTAAAGCCCCATCCCAGCATCATCATCATTAGGTACCATTTGCATCATCACAACATCATCACAATTAAGTACCATCTGCATCATCACAGCACCAACGATAAAGATCCGTAAAGTTCCATTTTGCACCGCAACAGCAATATAAAGTTCCTTAGAGCACCGTCACAGCATCAGCATCACCAGTCAAGTTCCACTTTGTGCGTATTACAGCTCCGGTACACACTAAAACAGCTTCACATTTGTACTAAACACAGCATCAATGTATACTTGAGTTCTTTTTCGTATCACTATAACACTAACACGGACATACACCACCCACACTTCAACATCTTAGTGTTAGTAAGCCTCCGTACTGTGGCAGACGTGGAAGCTGTGGTCGTGAGACGCAAGTGACGTGTGATAGACTAGGCGGCCGATATGGGGTTTGCGGTGGAGTTGAAGAGCTGAAGCCAGGATTAACAAGGCGCACGAACTCACACCGACAGATGGCACTCGCGTACATCTCTCTCACCCCCCAACCCGCGGCCATAGATGACGCCTACCTCCCTCCTTCCCTCCCTCCCCATAAGCACACACTAGTACTCCAATCTCACCACACTCATCAGTTACCATCGTTCCACATCATCGCATACAAATTAAAATGCAAACTATACCACAGTTCACATTACCGCATAAGTATCACACATCACCCTGGGCCACACACGTCTCACACCACTACGCGCTTATATCAAAATCGCATTACAACACTCAGTCTCATTTCACCTCAGGACTGAACCATACACCAAGACATACATAGACAGACACACGAAGCTGCATACGAGGACTCAGACACACACGCACGTTCATATATTTGGCTCCAGACGACGACAGCGAGAGTGGTCGTCGGGATGGGAAGCCAGACGCGGATGCAGACGAAGACACCGACGCGCGATTTGGCAACTCAGCATCGCTACGTAGCCAAGCGTGACAAGGAAGGCAGGGTAGTGTGAATAATATTGCTGTTGTGCTTGTTTTTGCTCCAGTTGGACTGGATTTCGATTAATATGAAACGGATGGACAAAAATACATTGCAGCAACTCAAAATTCAGCTACCTGTGTGTGTGTGTGTGTGTGTGTGTGTGTGTGTGTGTGTGCTGCCCTCCCGGCCCTACCTGCCCCGTACCCGTGAACAAAGGTAAGTTGCCAGTTAGCCCTCCGAGTCACACACATACACTTACAGCTTCCAGGTTTACATCTTTATATGGAGCCTTGTATATACAAACATATTTACACACTCATACATGCTGAAAACGTGAAAGATATCAGTAGGTACAATTACTAACACTTAGAAATGGTGCAATCTGACGCAGTTTTTGTTGAATTGGCACCCGTTTCCTGACATCTCATCTGAGAGAATGGGCTGCCAAAACCCCGTAATAATGGCGATACCACAATGCTGGAGATTCCTAGCCCATGTTTGGTATATGAAGTCTGTCCATGCGTAGTACACCCAGGCAAAATAAGGCGTAAGTGCTTGTAATACATTATAGTTGGATATTGGCGTGTACAGATGGAATAGGTAACTGCGTCGAAGCATGGATCGTGTTGGAGCGCTAAAGGAATACAGATAATGAGTCGTATTTTTAAACTACCCTTTTTTTCTGGCTAGACGCTCGTACATTGCTTAATATAAAACTCAAGAGTGTATTACGGTGGAGATTTTGGGCTATATACCACGAACTGACCCAACGTCCGAGGGTTTTTGATGGACATTTTTGTTTGGGTTCTGGACACGCGCTCGAACATCAACATCAGGTTCAAGCCAAGGAGTCATAGTGTACGTTCCTTCATTATGCTCTCCCCCCAAGCAGTTCATGTGAAATATTTAAGTGTTTATACCGATTCCTGGCAGACAAGAAATGGTCATACTACCAGGCAAGGAGGGTGATTTACTGGACGGCTCCCTTAACCAGCCAGCACGACCAGAACAATACTACAAGGTGTTCAGTGCGTCACTGCGGTATTGGATGGGCGTTGCGGCAGCGTGAGGTGAGTTGAATACGATTTTGTCTTTCCTTGCTATAGTTTCATTCGTGTTACCATCAGCCGATTATATTTAGCTAAGCAGATAGTAAGGTAACTCGGGTAGAGTTTTATTTAATGGTGGTTCTGCCTGATGTTCTAGCGATAAATTTACCATGGGCATGAGTTCAGTTCCAAAAATATGAGGTTTTCCGAATATGTAATGCCACCAAGGGGAGCAGACTGGCCATCTACTTATAAAAGTGTTGGACTATGAAGACCCCGGTCCCTACACAACGTTGGGGTGAAAGGGGACTGAGTGTTACACATATCTTTCTTAGCTCCACATACAACTGAGTGACCCCCAGTTGATATGTACCTTTTTGATGACCTAGAAAACGATATCCCAGCTTGTGTTTATTCGCTGATGCCTACCGCCTCCCTCACAATAGTCTCAACTCCACCCTCATCTCACCGTTGTTGTGGTTACTTGGCTTTTTGTCACGGTTGTTAAATAACCACGACTGAATTCCGTATCTACACACGATGTATGCGCAGTATGCAGTATGTTGGTATACACAATACTTATTGATCACGTTTATTGATGGCTGAAACTGTACTCTTATGGTAAAATAGATATCGTAAGTGCCGTTTGTGTATCAAAGTGTGTGTATACACAATAACACACATTATTGCTAGTTAGGGACACCTTCATGTGATGGCACTCATATATGCGATCAGCGCAACTGTTCGGTTATGCAGACGTCCCTCAGCTTCCCCCTATCCCGCGAAAGGAGGGTGGTGGCTGCAGATATAGAGCAACTTCACCCTGCAGTCCACCGGGTTCACATCCACATGAGCCTGGAATTACAGTTGCTTTTACTAATGCGCTACTTTCTGTATTAAAATGGAATGCGACTACACATAGACAATTTTATTACATTCAGCTAACATCATAGGTACGTAATAATAAATGATCACAGACATAATCGTGTGCGCATTTATATTTAATATGACAGAGTACGCCGTGTTGAATCGTACCCAAGTTTAATCAGTGCAAGAGGAATTACCTATATATTATGCAGTACCAGACCATTTTGCGACCATGGTCAACATTTGTACCGTTGTCGTGATCATAGGTCGAACGACAATAAATATATGACTTGGTGCCAGACTATTTCACGACCTTGGTCAATATTTGTATTCTTTTCGTGATCCCAGTGCGGAAAGTGTACTAAATACATTATGAAGTGCCATGCTGTTTCACGACCTATGCCAACTTTTATGCTCCTGTCCTGATCCTTGTACGAAAATTATTATATATACCGATACAGTATCTTGTCTGCCTGACTATTTCACGACCTTAGTTAATTTCTGTATCCTTGTCCTGGTTCTCTACATACGACACAACAGACGCGGCGGTGGCTTGCACTAGCGTCGAGTTACCATAATAAAGAGTGGTTAGCTAGTGATTTTGTGATGCTTCTGGTGGCGTGTAAGGTTACAAAGGGTTGTGTTACCATACTCTGCCCTACTTGTGTGTGTGTGTGTGTGTGTGTGTGTGTGTGTGTGTGTATTCAATGTGAGGCGCCTGCAAATGGAAGAAAAATACATATATATGCGCGGATGGTTATGACATGTGAGGTGAAGCGTATATTTTACATTATGAGTGTTATTATTTGAGGTGTGAAAATATTTTAACTGTCTAGGTATATTTTCACAACCCTACACCACTACTGCATTTCCCTCTCTTCTTCCCCCATACTTTTCCATTGCACTTCCCTCTTCATCCCTTTCCCCATATTTCCTCTTTTCTCATTCTCCTTCCATCCTCAATGTATTTTTCCTCTACTTTCCCCTTCCCTCCCCTTCCATTCCCTTTTCCCACCTCGCTTCCTCCCTCACTCGTTCTTTTCACCCCTCTTTTCCCTCCTCCGTTCTCTTCCTTTCTCTCCTCTTCTCTCCTCTTTCCTTCTCTCCCTTTTTATTCCATTCCCTCCCTTCCCCTCCTCCCTCCCTTCCCCCAGAGTGGACCCTGCCACCAGCATTCAGTATTTAATTTCCAGCAGTGAGCCCTCGAGGTCCCCAGGGGTGGCACAGTGGAGGTCATAATACCAACACTTCCAACACTGCCACCACCAGCCAGCATTTTTCACATCGCTGTTCACATTTCCAACACCAAAAGCCGTAATTTTTCACACACCCGCCAACACTTCCACCACCACTCACGCATGACTGCCAACATTTCCACCACTTACGTCACCACCAGCAGTTCCACCTCTACCGTCAGCCATTATTTTCACATCTCTGCCAACATTTCCACCACCACTAGCCACTGTTTCTACATCACTGCCAACATTTCCACCACCACAACCAACCACCCTTCTCCCTCAGGTCACTGCCACCGAAGCACACACTGACCTGCCATTTATATATCATACTTTCCACTCTTTTTCATTGCTGTGGCTTCTTTTTAAACACCACTGACCACTCCCCTCCATTTAGCCTTTACTGACGCGCACATATGACTCTCTTACTTTTTTTGTTTTTGTTTTAAATGATACGCATAAGTAACATACATTTCCCGGAACGATGACTACGACGATGATGTTGATGGTGATGATGATGATAACTGTTATTATTATTATTAGTAGTGGTAGTAGTAGTATTATCATTATCATTATTATTATTATTATTATTGTTATTATTATTATTATCATTATCATTATTACTATTACTACTACTGCTACTATTACTACTACTGCTGCTACTACAACTACCATTACTACTACTGCTACTATTACTACTACTACTACTACTACTACTACAACTACTACTACTACTATTACGGTATTATTAACAAGAGGTCTGTTTCTTAAGTTCATCACCGTAATGGCCAGAACGAAATGTTAAATATAATCCCTGGCTAAAAGGATTAATCTCTTCGACATAATGCGCTGATCTAACACACACACACACACACACACACACACACACACACACACACACACACACACACACACACACACACACACAAGCAAGCAATCAAACACAACCTCAAACACAAAAATGACTGTTGAGAGAGAGAGAGAGAGAGAGAGAGAGAGAGAGAGAGAGAGAGAGAGAGAGAGAGAGAGAGAGAGAGAGAGAGAGAGAGAGAGGTGAAAAAATGGAAGTGACAGAAAAATGAGGAATAGAGAGAGGGTGGAAATAATCTATGAAGGTGAGGGTTGGAAATGAGAGTGATGAGTGAGAGTGAGGTGTGAGAGTGAGAGGTGAAGGTGAAAACAGGAGAAGGAAGAAAGATAATATGTCTGAAAGTGAGGTAAGAAATTCATGGAGAGAAGAAAGGTGAAAAGTGAGAGAGAAAAATGAGGAGAAATAGAGGAATAAGGAAAGAGTGAGAAGCAAAGATGAGGGACGTGGTGTAGGTGAGTTGGTGGTGTGAATAGGGAGTCGGTAAAGGAATTAAAGATGGAAAGGAAAACAAGAAAAAAAAAAAGAGAAATGACAGGAGAAATGGAAGTCGAAAAGAGAGTGTGAGACGAAAAGGATTATGAGAAAGAGAAATGAGAAAAGGGAGTGAATTTGAGGGTGGAAGTGAGGGTTAGGGAGGGTGGGGAGAGGGGGTGGACGTTAGAGTGAGCGAGGGAGAGAGTGAGAATGAATGAGGGAATAAGGAGAGAAGGCGAGAGAGAGAGAGAGAGAGAGAGAGAGAGAGAGAGAGAGAGACAGACAGACAGACAGACAGAGACAGAGAAAGCGAGGCTGAACGAAAGAGGAGACGAAAGGGAGGGAGTGGGAAAGAGAGAAAGAGAGGCAGGACGAGAGTGAGTGAGTGCTGGTGTGGCCATGTCATCAGTCATAATGTTAAGAGTCAACAAATGTGGGTTTTCGGACATAACCACACTACCACACTACCACACTACTACGTCACCGCACTACCATACAAACCACACTACCACACCACCACACTACAACGTCACCACACTACTACGTCACCTCTCGACCACACCACCGCACTACTAGTCTACTATACTACCACACCACCACACTACGTCACCCCACTTCCATACACACACACACAAAACCACACCACCAGTAAGGTACAATCTCCCAGTAAGGTACAGTCATGCAATACAGTACAGTCACCCAGTAAAATAAAGTTCAGTTACCAGGTACCCAGTAAAGCAGTAGTCAATATAGTGGTCACCCGTTAGCCATCCAATAAAGCTTGATCCCCTTAGTAATGTACAAGTTCCAGTAAAGCACTGTACAGTTACCCGGCGCGTGGGTGAATTAACAACAAGCTTATTAATAAAGCATTAGAGTTGAAGAATTCTGTAAACAATTCCCTAACTTTTATTTGTATCGTTCCTGGTCCTGAGTCCCTCTAGGTACATGTATAGGTGAGAAGGAGAGAGATGATGACGATAATGATGATGATGATGATGTGATGATGATGATGATGATGATGATAATGGTGATGATGATTAGGTTGATGATGCGTTCGTAAATTAATACATTCCAATACATTACGATCGCTACGTGCACCTATAAATTCCCTCACATATACTGCATTCACAAGGGCAGCTGGAACTACATATAGATTCCATGGATATAGATCAGAGTACAATATGCATATAGCGATACGTTTCCAGACCAAAAGGTGACCGGATGGTGTTTCTAGCAGCGACGTAGAATGATCTCCTACGGCCCCGATGATCTGGATTACGGATGCTTAGTTTCGGGTCATCCTACTCCTGGTAAAGAGGCAATATGATTTTTTATTTAACGAAGATCCCTAGCTCTCTAAGTTCAGATAATGGTCATGTGCAGTCAGATTAAGGGATCGATTGGACAGGTTAAGAGCCTCATTTCTGCCTCAGAGGATCATTAGATTTCATGCAACTACGACTTAACATTCAACATCTTCGAGTGGTCCAGTCCCTTCCGGTAAAGAAATAAATAAGATGAAATAAAACTGACTATGGTGACCCCCGTGTAACCATGACAGGCCTCCAGATTCCAGACCCGCATCTTCCAGCCTCCCAGTCCAATCCATCACCCAATCCATCACCCTCATTACCAATACCTTCCTTAACAATGACCAAGGCGCAGCACAAAAGAACACACCACGATCCCAGTCACGCATTCATCGCAATCAAGATATAAACCCATTGTTGCCGCTATTCATCCAGGGCACAGTGTAGAGCAAAAGTTCGTCAGCTGTGGCAGGGGAAGGTGTAACACGAACTATTCTTTAATATAACAGCTTTACAAAACACTCAAGAACAGGGGAAGGATGGATACTTTTTGCAGTTTGGGGAGGAATGGTAAAAGTGGAAGTTAGACACAGCACTGGCAGAGGATTTTTCAGGGATTTTTTTCTTGCTCGCGCTGTACTTAGTTGGCGCTGAGCCGTGGCCTTCGTTATAACCTTCCACTGCAGCTTCACGTAACAATAGGTTGGCCTGAAAAAAACACGCCAATGGGAGTCGCAACACCAGGGTCTGTATTTCTAAAGCCTTGTGAACCTGAGTTGTGTGTGAGATTGCCCTATTTTTAAAGTCTTCTGTGCTTGAGTTGTGCGTAGGTTTGTTCTGTTTATAAAGTCTTCTGAGCCAGAGATGTGTGTGAGATTACTCTGTTTATGAAATTTTCTAAGCTTGAATCGTTTATAAAGTGGCTCTATGAAGTTTATTTAGCTTGAACTGAGGGAAGAATTGCTCTACAAAGTCCACTAAGCTTGAACTGTGTGTAAGATTGCTCTGTAAAGTCTTCTAAGCTTGAGTGGTGTGTAAGATTGCCCTGTTTATAAAGACTTCTAACCTTGAGTAGTGTGTGGGAGTGCTCGTTTTGTCACATACTTTTGTCACTTTATACTTTTGTCATTACGGTTCGGTGCAGAGTCACATTATAAGAGTAACAAAGTGAAAGATACTGATTATAAAGTGATATATGATGAGTCTTAACTGTGATGGAGAGAATAAAGGAGGAGGGGAAGGACGAGGGGAGGGGGAAAGAGAGGTGTACATGTAAGAGAGGGGAGAGAACGAGTCTTGGTAGGAAGACGGAAAGAGCATGAGGAGAAGGAAGGGAGGATCACTGAGAGGGAGAACAAAGATGGAAGGAAGAAGGAGACAGGGAGAAGGGTGAGGGGAAGGAGGGAGATGTGTTTGAGAAGAGGGAGAGGAAGCGGAAGAGAGAAGGGTAGAAATAAGGTGACGAGAGGGCATGAGGGGGGAGTTACTGGTAATAGATTAAAAAAAAAAAAAAGGAGAGAAGGGCAGAGAAAGGGGAACGAGGGGACGAAGGGGGAGGACTTAGGTAGAAAGAGGGGGACAGAGGAGGAGATGGGGAGAGAGAGGAGGCGAGGGTGGAAAGAGAAGAAGAGAAGGGAAGAAAGAGAGGGAGGCGAGAAGGAAGATAGCGGGGCAGAGAATGGAGGTCGAGGGTAAAAGAGGGGAGAGAGTGGAAGGAAGTGGAGCGAGGGGCAAAGAAGAGGGGACGGGGACAGAAATTGGGGGTGAGGAAGAAAGTGGGAAAGAAAGGAGTAGAGAGTGAGAGGAACGAAGGGAAAAGGAGGGTGGGGAGAGGGGGCAGACAGAGGAGAGCGGGAGGAAAAGAAGGGAAAAGAGAAGGGAAGCGAGGAGAAACGAGGAGGGAAGAGACGTGGAAAGAGGAATAAAGAGAAGGGAAGTGAGGAGGAAAGAGGAGAAAAGAGGAGGGAAACGAGGAGGAAAAAGAGGAGAGTAGGGAGCAACGAACGCCAGGCATAAAAAGAAGGAGAATTTTCATGAAGTTTCGCCTGGTTATTCCCCGATACTTCAAGACAATGGATAAAGTGGCGGTGAACTGAAATGAGTCGGGGATATTCCAGCAGAGAACCCAATGCGCCTCTGACTCCTTGCCTCAGTCTTTCCTCACCTTTGCCTCATCTCTACCTCACCCTGCCTCACCCCTAACCCTGCCTTACCCTTACCTCACCTGTACCACAACCTACTTCGACCCTGCCTTCCACCAAGCTCACATTTTATTCACCCTGCCTCACCACTACCCCACCCTCCCCACCCCTGCCTTACTCCTACCTCACTCCTGCCTTACCCTACACCCTACTACTCCCTCCTAGCCTTCATTCCCCCGCCCCCTCCGCCGCCTGGGCTCATTCACGCGTGGTTACTCCAAGAACTGCTGATGAAATTTCCCAAAAGAGGGCAGCGCCACTCAAACTCCTCGCCCTGCTATTTTTCCCCAGCATATTCGAGAGCGAGCGAGAGAAGCCACGGGGGGTGGGTGTGTGTGTGTGTGTGTGTGTGTGTGTGTGTGTGTGTGTGTGTGTGTGTGTGTGTGTGTGTGTGTGTGTGTGTGTGTGTGTGTGTGTGTGTGTGTGTGTGTGTGTGCGTGCGTGCGTGCGTGCGTGCGTGCGTGTGTGTGTGTGTGTGTGTGTGTGTGTGTGTGTGTGTGTGTGTGTGTGTGTGTGTGTGTGCGTGCGCGTGCGTGCGTGCGTGCGTGTGTGTGTGTGTGTGTGTGTGTGTGTGTGTGTGTGTGTGTGTGCATCTACCCATATTTTTATTTTTCTACCTACTTCTATTTATCTATCTCAGTAAACCAATCAATCAGTAAAGATAGATAGATAGATAGATAGATAGATAGATAGACAGACAGACAGATACACCGTAGATATGGACGACGAAATAAATGCGAAGAGCAGGTATAAGCAAAAAAATGACAACTTGCCCAAAAGAACACAGGAAAAATGGAGAGGGAGAGTGGAAAACAAGCAGGAACAGGAAGCACATAGTCTACAAAAACAGGCAGAACACACACACACACACACACACACACACACACACACACACACACACACACACACACACACACACACACACACACACGCACTGGTTAAAACAAGAAAAGAAACTAACTGGGAGAACGGGAAAAGAAACTGGAAAAAAAAAAGGGAATAAAAGGAAAAATAATACGAACCAAAAACAAACAAGAAGTCAAAGCAAAAAGAAATATAAACAGAAATCTCGAACAAAAACAAACACAAACAAACAGTGACTGAGAGAAAAAAAAAACAGCTAGGACTCTCAGGCTCCTATGATTCCCTCTCAGCTGAATAAAATCGTCTGGCGCGAGCTGGAAAGGAATACTTGAGTTGTACTGACCATGAGAGGGGTAATAACTGTCGGATCAGGCCAAAAAGACGGGAAAATTCGTAGGAAAAAAGGAGACAGAGGGAAGGTGAAAAGTGCAAAAATATCAAACGTGTAAATGCCACAGAGACTGGATTACTGGGGAGATAGATAGATAGACAGATAGATAGATAGATAGATAGATAGATAGATAGAGAGAGAGAGAGAGAGAGAGAGAGAGAGAGAGAGAGAGAGAGAGAGAGAGAGAGGTGAGTAAACCATCAATTGAGAATAATAGAGGAACCGTAGATGATGAAGAGGAACTGCGAACAGAAATTTAAAAAAGTAAAAAGCATAAGTATGAGATGACTTGAAGATCGAGGAAGTTTTTAAGTGGCTGGAGAAGAAGTCTGTTGTCCTATGAATATTAGGCCAGGGCAGGAAACTATTTGATAATTTGATGATTTATATTACGGTAAACTAACTGAGCTGGTCTGCTAGAAGACCCACCTACATGTCGTAACAACACCCCTGGTTTTCCATTTATCAGGCCTTAGTGAGACAGCTCTAGCAAGTATTTAGTTTGCGAGGTGGGTATTAGAGCCAAAATGGTGATATGTGATGATCGCTTGACCTCAGAAACCGGATTGTCAGGTCTATGTCCAGAGTCGGACACACAATAATATAAATGGACACCAGTTGAAAGCAAGCGTATCTGGGAAATGATGATCTTTTCCTCCTCCTCCTTCTATTCATCATCAGTATCATCATTTTTACCATCTGTTTTCGCTCTGACTCATGACCTTTAGGAAGTAGGTCGAAATAAGTACCACAGCAGGGAACACAGGAATGGGGCAACATAAAGGGCAAGGGAGCGTAAAGCAACAACAAAAGAGCGTAGAGTGGAGCAGCAGCACGGAGAAACAAACTCTACCTGACAGTATTTTTGCTGTGGCGGCCAGGGGTGGGGGTAGGGATGAAGAGAGGGGGTGGCATGGGGGTGAGAGAGAGAGGGGGAGGGAGAGGTGAGAGAATGGGGAAGGTATGGGGTGGAAGTGAGTGAGAGAGAGAGGGGGGGGAGGGAAATGACAATGGTGGACGAAGGATAATAGAGAAGGGGAACTGTGAGGCAAAAAGAGGGGGAGAAATTGAGAGAGGGGAGAAAGGGAGTAGAATGACAAGAAAGATAGGTGGGTAAGTGGGTAGGTAGACAGGTAGATGGGGAGTGGGGGAGAGGGAGGTAGAAAGAGAGCGAAAGAGAGAGAGAAAAAGGTCGACAACAGAGCGACACAGTCAACCCTTGCGAGAGTTTTATGCAAATTCCACCATTCTGCTCGACACAAATGTCCCTTTTACAGCTGGGAACAAATAACAAATGCCCCGATGTTGTTATAATAGAGGTTTACAATAGCTCCCCCCGGCCTTGTTGTGTGTGCTGAGGGCTGTGCTGACTCTGCTGACTGAGGTTTATTCTTGGTATCAGTTGGCGGTTTTAATCAGCACAGCAAAGGGACCGATACTGAAGGGGATAATGATGCTTAGGGCTATTTTTAACCTCACTAGTTTCGCGCTTCTTTACCTCTCTAGTTTTATGTATCTGTTCTTTTATTTTAGTAGAAAAATCTCTTATAATGAAGGGGAATAACTTGGGCTTTTTTCTGTTTTTTGTAGTTTCATAAATTTTTACTAGGCTAAACATGAACGTCTGAAGGTAACAGGAACATGTTAGAGTGGGGAATAGGAGGAAGAGGAAGGAGGAGGACTGGGGGAGGGGAAGAGGAGAAGTGAGAAAGAGGGAGGGAGGGGAGGAGGCAAGAGAGGAAGTGAGGAAGGGGGTACAAGGAGGGAGGAGTGGGGAAGTAGGAAGAGACGAGAATAAAGGGGGGGAGGAGAAGTGGGAAGGGAGAAAAAGGAAAATGAAGAGGTAAACTAGAGGGAGCGATAGAAAGAGAGAGAGAGAGAGGGGAAGGGAACAGAAGGGAAAAAGGGGGAGGGTGAGAAAGGAGGAATGAGAGAAAAGGGAGGGACGAGAGGAGGAAGAAGTGGGAGATTTAAGGAGGAGTGGGAGAAGTGGGGGCGAGAGGGCGAGAGGAAGGGAGAAGGGAAGGGAAGTGACAGGGGAGAAGAGAGGGTAAGTGAGAGGGGAGAGGAGGGGGGAAGTGAGAGGGGAGAAGAGAGGGGAAATGAGAGGGGGAGACGAGAGGAAGTGAATGCCAAGTGTTATTTAAGTCTGAGCATAGGTTACAGGGTCAAGCCTCCCGTGTGACCTACCAGCACCGTCGTATTTTCAGCTCTTTAGCCAGTCGTGTCAGAGAACCATTTTTTTTAACACCTTCCTCGTACAATCCGTAATTCTAAAGCTGTGAATACGAAAATCTAGGGCCATTTTACTCCCCCCACCGCAATGACTATAAATCACACTGAGGGGGTTGTGAGATTTGTGTGTTCTGTGGCTGTATGTGCTCTGGCCACAGTTCTGAGTAGTGTTCTTGAAGCTCTTAACAGTTGATGCATTATATAGAGTCTGTTGTAAGATTTCACCTTCAAAATTTCACGAACTTCAGCTCGTTCCCTCTGTCTGTTTGTCTGTCCGTTAGTCCGATTGTCTGTCTGTCTGTCTGCCTGCCTGTCACATTTTCTCACAGGCAGTCACACACCCACGCTTATTCCCTCTCTCAGTCTCGCTCTAAAGTGTGTGTGTGTGTGTGTTTGTATGTTTATTTGTTTGTTTGTTTGTGTGCGTGTGTGTGTGTGTGTGTGTGTGTGTGTGTGTGTGTGTGTGTGTGTGTGTGTGTGTGTGTGTGTGTGTGTGTGTGTGTGTGTGTGTGTGTGTTAAAATAGAATAACTCGAACAGTTCTGGCACAGTTTGGACAAGACTTGGTGGAAGTGTTAAAGGTCAGCCTAGGAGTTGATCTTTTGGTTTGTATAATAATAGGTCAAACGTCATGTAACACTGTAAGATAAACTTAATTTTAACCCATATAGACCAAACTTGGTGGAAGGGTTGGGGGTCAAGCAAGAGTGAAGTGATTCGATTTTCAGAGCAATTATTGAAAAATTAAGCTTATAGTTCAAGGTCAAAAGTTGTATCCTAGAACTCATACTGTTTTGTTTCAATTTAGACCAAACTTAGAGGAAGGGTTAATGGTCAGCCAAGGATGAAGAGATGCTATTTTGCGAGAAGTAGGTTAAAGGTGAAGGTCAAAGGACAAGGTCAACTGTACTTTGATACGAGTTCAACCAAACTTGGCGGATTGGTTGAGGGGTCAGGCAAGGATGGAGTATTTTGATTTCGAGAACAGTTGGTCTAAAGTCAGTCAGAGAGCAAATTGAAATTTTCTGCCATCTAAAGTCAGTCAAAAAGCAAAGTCAAGTTTTCTGCTGTGAGATCAATTGCTATGCGTGAATGTTGCTCTCTAATTGCTCCTTCATGTTTATAAATGTTTCCTCAGATAGCAGTACCATTTATCACAAAAAAATATTCACCCGCGTTGAGAAAAATATATATTAATGAATCTTTCTTTCTAAATTGGCAATCTGTTTTGAGAAAGTGTATATGAACAGCAAATTCTTCATCCTCGTTGAGTTCATCGCACTTTAATGCATCTCGTTCTACATGTCACATCCACATTTACGAGTATCACACATTGCACTAACCAGCATCATATCACCACAGTCTACCCTCCCCTCTGTACTTATCACAGAAAAGCACACATAGGCCACAAGTTGAAACTCTCTACCTACCTACCTACCTACCTACCTACCTACCTACCTACCTATCTCTCTCTCTCTCTCTCTCTCTATCTATCTATCTGTCTACCTACCTAGTTATCTATTTATCTATCTATCTGTCTCTAACCATTTACCTATTTATATTTGTCTACGAGTATCTATCTGTCCGTTTATCTGTCTGTCTGTCTTTCTGTCTGTCTGTCTGTCTCTGTCTCTGTCTGTTTGTCTGTCTGTCTGTCTGTCTCTGTCTCTGTCTCTGTCTGTCTCTCTCTCTCTCTGTCTCTCTCTCTCTCTCAGCAGCCAGGAGGTGGAGTACTAGGCAGGATCATACTCCTCATTCTACCTGTCCTCGAGCACCTGAAGAGGGAGAGAGGTGGGGGAGAAGTGGCTGGCAGGCGTAGGAGATGAGCTGTGAGATGGAGAGAAGGAGAGGCCGGGGACGAGGGAGAGACGAGAAGTGAAGGAGAGACGAGAGACGAGGAGACGAGAGGGACGAGGGAAGAGAGAAAGATACTGTATGGAGGGAAGAGGAGAGAAGAGGGAGACAAGAGATGAAAGGAAAATAAATAGAAGAGAGAGAGAGACGTGGGATGAAAGGAGAGGGAGAGGAGAAGACTGGAGAGATGAGGGAAGAAAGAAAGACGACGGACGAAGGAAAGACGAGAGGAGAGGGAAACAGAGATGTGCAGCTGGGAATGAAATGATTGAAAGGGACATGAGAGGCTTAGAATCACGTTAAGAGCTAAGTTGTTGAAGGGAAGGCGTGAGAATAGAGCGTTGTGCGCGGAGATTAAGGTGTGATGTGATGCAATAGAATAAGATATGAGCAGTGAGTACCACGATGAGGGGAGATATGAGAAAAATAATGGTGATAAGTTTCTTGATGGCTTGTGATAACGTGGAAACTGAGAGATTGAAGAGAACATGTGTGGATTCTCGACAGAAAGATGTGTGCGAAGATTTATGTGTTAGGAGTCGAAGGAGGACGAGGTGTATCCAACTCAATGGAAGACGACTGAGGGAGGTATGAGATCGACCTTGTAGATGGCATTCTGTGAGGGTATTGACGGCGTGGGAGGCGAGGCGTTGAAGGCTAGGCAGGGAGAGTAGTGCGTGAGGATTAGGATCTTATGTGACGCTGGGGAGTAAGATATGAGGGGCCGTGAGCAAGATGATGAAAGGAGATGGCAGACGCATTGTAGACAGCATCCTTGAAGCCTTGTGATAACGTGGAAGGGTGGGAGGCTGCAGGCAGGTGTGTGGACTGTAGATGAAGATGTATCTGAGTTGTACAGAAACGAGGAAAGGCAAGTCAGTGTAAGATGAGATAGGAGGATATGAAAGCAGAATTGTGGGTAGTATTTTGGAGAGCTAAGGATAGGAGGAAGCGGTGCCTGAGTCGGTAAAGAGGTGGTTTATTGTCCCAGTTGGGCGGAAAACAGTTTAAAGAATTTGCATTTCGTTAAAGATTTCCGAGAAACAAGCCGACATGTAAAAAATATCCCTGCTAATGCCAGTACACCAGTCTTGTATGAGATCTCATTAACATGTATTCACTATGGACGGTGGGTGACGGTGTTAGGAATGCTGGTTCTAGTAAGCGGCTTTTAAGCTTGTGCCCATAGTCGGACATAAACAAGATTGAGAGCAGAGCAGACAGGAGTACTGAGGCTAGTAATATTGCGCGTTTACTCTCACCTGACAAAGATTCCTAACCCCTTTTTAGCATAGTGATGACCAAGAGTATACAGACTGGAGGGTTGATTTGGCAATGCCCTTTTTACTCTGATCAATAGATTAACACTAGAATATGCTGCTAGTCATGAAGAAGTGTACTGGTCATCATGAAGAACCATAGTATTGTCTTATTCTGCTGTTGAGCTAAGTAAAATAAACTACAAAAGGGAAAAAATGTGAGCTAAGTTAAGGTAAAAGGGCTATGGTAACCACGAGGACTCATTCATACGCCATAACTAAGGCGTCTTGAATATCAGGCCACCACGATTTAGTATTCAAGTTGAGGGAGTGGCCCAGTTCTGCCAGATAAACACAAATCGACCTTAGTAATGCACTCGTTCTTGCATGAAGCTTCCGGCCACTCACCCCTCTCCTGTTATTTCAAGCAGGGCAGTAAGGTTAGGTTAGGTAGGTTAGCTTAGGTTATATTCAGGTTAGGTTAGGGTAGGGTCGGTTAGGTTCAGTTTGATGAGGTTAGGTTCTTATCGGTTCAGTTAGGTTAAATTAGGTAAGTCTAGACTGAGTTAGGTCAGGGTAGATATAGGGACCTGACTGAAGGTGTGTTAGTGTTTGCAGAAGTGAATGAATAATTAACCCCTTCAGTTCAACGAGGCATTTTTAATTTTTCCTTCCCATCTCAGGTGGTTAGACTCAGCTACGATTAGCAGTAGAATCATGCACCTATTTATGCCCTTAATCCTGCATAAATCTGACATGAGCATACCCTGTGTCCTGGTATTTCAAGCACTAACCGCAGGCAATTTGCATGTGGATTTGCCAAGCAGGGGAGGAGACATATAGCCAGGCAGTATGCAGGGTGGTCATGCGGGGAGGGGGGTCATTACTCCGCATGACGGGTGGTATTTAGGCCGCTTGCTGCCAGAGGAGGGTGGGTTGAGGAGTACGTGAGGAATATAGGAGGGTTGAGGAATACTGAACCGAGGAATAAAGGAGAAACACAGAAATATGGATCGAATAAATGGGGTGGATTGTGGAGCAGAGGAGAAATATTGGAGGATTGAGGAGTACTGAATTGAGGAATATGGGAGAAACATATCAAGATGGGTTGAAAAACATAGGGTGGGTTGAGGAACAGAGTTGGACAGAGGAATATAGAAGCTTAGGTTGAGGAATATAAAGCATGGATTGAGGAATATACAAGAATATTTAAGGGTGAGTTGAAAAGTATGGGAGGAATGTAGGAGAATGGATTGAGGCATATAGGAAGGTAGACTGAGGAAAGACATAATATGGGGGGGGGGGTCGGCTGTGGAATTTAGGAAGAATGTATTAAAGAGTAGAATATTTTGACTGGTAACACCATAGATGATGCCCTTCGAGATAAATAGCCCTTTACTTCTTCTTTAGCATTTAACTCTCTTTGATTCACGTTAACGAGAGAGAGAGAGAGAGAGAGAGAGAGAGAGAGAGAGAGAGAGAGAGAGAGAGAGAGAGAGAGAGAGAGAGAGAGAGAGAGAGAGAGAGAACCATATCTAGCCTTACTCCTGGATAGTTATCCTTATAAACGGTACCACAGCTAGCCTTGCCACTGGATAGTTATCCTTATAAACGGTACCATATCTAGCCTTACTACTGGATAGTTATCCTTATAAAAGGCATAATTAACTAGCTATATTTACAGCAAATTCAGCATGTTATAGGTTATCTCACTTTACCTGAAGCATATCTCTCCATATCAACATGACTTTCACAGTCAGCTGAAGCTGGCATTAGTGAGACTAAATTACCAGTGATGTACGAACTGACACATTGCAGCTCTAATATTTGAGTTTTCCCAGTGAGTAAAAATAGTCTGGCGTTACAGACTGACAATCCAATTAACATTTAACAAGGCGCTGGGTCCACGAGCAGAGTCATTAATAGCGAGTTATATCAAGAGATCGAGCCTGTGCAGTTTATTCCCTGTCATCTTATAATATACACAACTATAAGTCATACATAGACATAAAAAGTAAATCAAACATATAAAAAAGAATCCTGTGGTGAAATCTGTCCAAATTCCGACTAACTTTTGCTCAAATAAATTTCCCAAACCAATAATTTACACGATTTCTTACGTGGCTATGGAAGCAATGTTATGCAGCTTTCAGATATGAGTTATTGCAGTGCAGGGTCAGGCAGGCTAGTGTCAGGCTGGTTAGGGTACGGTTGGATGAGGTAGATAGGGTAGGGTAGGGTTGGGTATATAGGGTAAGGAAGGTTGCGTTCCCTAGGGTAAGGTAAAGTCACACGTTGCAGGTAACGTAAGGTTATAGTGAGCAAGGCAGAGATAGGTTGGGTAGGTTACGCTTAAGTTTGGTAGATCAGAGTTAAGTAATTTGGGTATGGTAAGGCAAAGTCAGGTACAGTAAGATATCTTTGAAAAGTGGGACAGGTTAGGTTAGGTGGGGTATGACGGAGTTAAAGAGGGTAGGCCACGTTGCGTTTGGTAGGGTGGGGTCGAATCAGGTAAGGTAGGGTAGATAACGTGCTGCAGGGTAGGGTTCAGTAGGTTAGGTTAGACTGAGTACTATATGGTTGGTAAATCATATTAGGCAGGGTTGGGTGGGTTAATATACAGTATGTTATGGTTGGGGTCAAGTCGGTAGGCTAGCTTAGGGAAGGATAGGTTGGATCAGAATATGTAAGGTTAGTTTAGCATAAGTTAGATTCGTTAGGGTAGGAAAGGGTTAGGCAAAGCAAGGCAAGGCAAGGTAAAGGAAGGTAGGGGAGGATAGACTGGTTTGATCAGATTTGGGCAAAGTGGGATAAGTTAGGATTGGGTAAGATAAGGGAGAGTTGCTTAAGACATAGGAGGATATGACAAGGCAGGGCAAGAGTAGATTGGGGGGACGTAAGATCAAGCAAGATAGGTTAGGCTAAGCTGCATAACAAAGCAAACTGGATATGAAAAATTCCACAAAGCAGACAACTTCTTCCGATCATCCTGTAAGACTTTTTTTTACTTCTAAGCCCAAATATTTACTGATCAATGAAAACAGAAAATACAAAAATGAGAGTCTGGAAATTAACTTTATCATCAAAATCTGGACTGACTTCACAGCAAAAATATTCAAATAAGTCATATCCTATGCTTGAATCACATGTGCAAATCTGATAAAGTTTCGTTTTGGTTTAAGAATGGAAAATCCTTAAATTTTTAGCTGTGTGTGTGTGTGTGTGTGTGTGTGTGTGTGTGTGTGTGTGTGTGTGTGTTTAGGCATGGCTATGTGGAAGTGAGGCAGTGTATGTGATGTATGTAGATTTGTGTGTTTGTTTTTGTTTGTGTGTGTGGTCGCATGTCTATGTGTGACAGTGTGACTCTCTGTGTGGAAGTATGGTTGTCTATGTGTGAAGGTATTGCTGTGTATCTGTGTGGAGAGGCTGTATGTGTGCGTGTGTGTGTGTGTGTGTGTGTGTGTGTGTGTGTGTGTGTGTGTGTGTGTGTGTGTGTGTGTGTGTGTGTGTGTGTGTGTGTATGTGTGTGTGGAGGTCTGTTTTTCAGTTTCCATACCGTCATGTGGTGATGAGTGTATGAAGGGGCTGTGAGGTCCCCGAGGCCGCCACCCGCTGTCTGTCCTCTGGTCCTCAGTGTGAAGGTCCTCGCCAGCACTCTCGCCTCCCTCACACAACCACCTGGGGACAAAGAACCATCATCATCATCATCATCATCATCATAATCATCATCATCATCCATCCAGTATTATCAATGAACAGGGTACGATCCAGAAACAAAGGAAATCACACGAACGTAAGAAAATGAAAACTAGAAGGCAAAGAAATAGGCAAAATATCAACTTCCTTATCATTCAAGCCTTCGGTAGTCAAGTGAATGTAAACATAACCTTCATTTACCCCTTCACATGCAAGGTGTCGCCCTAAGTTGAATACAATTATCTGGTAGTTGCAGAAATAATAAGAAAATTACCTCCGCAAGCTGAAGGGGTCGAATGTCTTTAATATGTCTTAATCTTCAGGTAATATTTAATACCCTAAACAAAGTAATTAATTCGTTAAGCAATATTAATACTCTATAGAAAAGGAATTCAGTATTTCAGCTTCTTCACCATGATGCTTCTCTCCTAAGATGAACAGTATCGTCTTACGGCATCATGATCAAAATTAAGTGAGGTTAATTCATATCACTCAGACTTTGACATTATTTTACGTTCATTTTGCGATTGTAAAACTATGATATAAATGTGTGAATTAGTTGCATGACAGAAATTTGGTATGAATTTTGACACATTCCGTAGTGTATTTTATATCATTGTGTGTGTGTGTGTGTGTGTGTGTGTGTGTGTGTGTGTGTGTGTGTGTGTGTGTATGATGAAAATGGCAACAAGTGGCTAATAAAGACAGCATTAACACTAACATGAGTAATCAAAATAAAACACACATTCAGTCCACCATCCTCCCTTCGTGAGATAAGGAGGGAGATTCAAATACTGAAGGGGTAAATGAATGGTATATCCAACTCTTAAAGAAAATTTTGAAAAGGTTTGAGCAGAATAAAATCGTCTGGAATTGGGAAGAAAAAAATGACAAGACGTTACAGGAGAAGGGATTAACTAGTGACGGGATCAACGCTGTCTAATAACGGAATAGATATTAGTATTGAAAAGGGTATTAACGATGAGTGGTAACGATGATGGTGAAAATGATGGTGATGGTGATGATGACAGTAAAGATAATTATAGAAATGGTTGTGGTATCAGTAGTGTAGTAGTAGTAGTAGTAGTAGTAGTAGTAGTAGTAGCAGTAATAATAATAATAATAATAATAATAATAATAATAATAATAATAATAATAATAGTAATAATAATAATTATAATAATAACAATAATAATAATAATAATAATAATAATAATAATAATAATAATAATATTAATAATAATAATAATAATTTTAGGCAAGCAATATGTCCCTCGGCTCTTGATACGTGAATAAAGGTTTGAATTAAATATAAATTAATAAGTTAACAGTAGTAATAATAAAAATAATATTCATAATTATAATGATAACATTGCTATAAGTTATGAAGGTGGTAATAATGATGGAAATAATGGTAATGGTAATTTGGTAATGGGCAATATAACTGAGCAACAACAACAACAACAACAATAATAATAGTCTATTTATCCATCTAATGCCAGACGCCTTAATCTCGTAAGGGATAGCTACAAACAAATCGCCTCTATGTCGCCCTGTCCCCCGCTATTTCATTGCCCTTCTCCCAGCTCACCCCCCCCCTCTCCCATATACCTCTCCACTCCATCCCTCCATCTCATCCTTGGCCTCCCCCTCTCTCTTCCCCCCTCCACTTCACTCACATACACCCTCCTCGTCAGTCTCTCACTCTCCATACTCTCCATATCGCCAAACCACCTCATTGTGTTTCTCCTAAGGCTTGCTATCACATCCACATCCACACCACAACGCTCCATCACTTCCTCATTTGTCAGTCTGTTTCTCCATGTGACTCCACATACTCCTCTCAATTAACTCATTTCATATAAAAATAATAATAATAATAATAATAATAATAATAATAATAATAATAGATGTAGTAGTAGTAGTAGTAGTAGTAGTTGTAGTAGCAGTGGTAGTAGTAGTATAAAATTGGAGATGCTGATGCTGTTGCTACTTACGTGGTCTCTCTCCGAATCTCGATCTCCAGCCTTTCTGTTATCTCTCGTTTTCTGTCTCCTGGAAAAAATCGACGACGGAAGGAATAAGGAGAAAGAAAAAAGTAATGGAGAAGGAAGCATGAAAAAAATGGTGGAAGGATTAAAGAAAAGATAAGTAACTGAGGAGAGAGAGAGAGAGAGAGAGAGAGAGAGAGAGAGAGAGAGAGAGAGAAAGGAAACGCGTGCACTCTCCACAAACACAAGAAAAAAAACTGACCTCCAAAGATTCACAAGTCTCGGTTTATCTCGCGGATGCTCGAGTCTTTTTCGAGGCTCGGCGATGTCACAACCAATCAGAACCCAAGACTGATCTTACGTCATTAGCAGTAGATAATCAGAACTCAGAGTTGGTCCTGCGTCACACACGGTAGCCAATCATACCAAGGGAAAACAAAGATGGCTAAACTTAGATGCTTGCCTAAAACATTGGTCAACTTACTCATCATCGACTTTGTTCAACTCTGTCATCTGTTTCCTTAATCTTGACGTAAAATTGACCTCTCTCCATACTGAACGCTAAACTAAAACAAGAGATTAACACGAGAATATGATGCTAGCTACGAGAGGGTGCAATGGGACGGATGCAGAGCCGTATCATTGTATTACTCTGCCATTGAGCTAAGGGACATTTGTATCAAAAGTACAACAATCTCATCAGGTTAGGGTGAATGAACTACAGTATATATGAAAAAAAATTCTTTAAACTATATATAATCGTTAAAGTACGACTTATTTATCTTAAGCCGAGAGCACCTGTCCCGGATGTAGCAGGAATGTGGTGGAAACTACGTCTCTCTCTCTCTCTCTCTCTCTCTCTCTCTCTCTCTCTCTCTCTCTCTCTCTCTCTCTCTCTCATCCACCCGTTAGCATGAATCAAAGTGAGTTAAATGCCAAATATGAAGTAAAGAACCATTTACAGTATCTTGAAGAGCATCATCAATGTGGTTACAGTCAAAATCTTCTACAATATAATACATTCTTCCTAAATACCACAGCCAACCCTCTTACTGTATATTATGCCTTTCCTTCTCAGTCTACCTTCCCATAAGTCTTAAGCCATTCTCCTACATTCCTCCCATATTTTTCAACCCACCCTTATATATTCTTGTATATTCCTCAATCCGCTTTATACAGTATTCCTCAACCTACGCTCCTCTATTCCTCAATTCAACACTTATTCCTCAACCCACCCTATGTTTTTCAACCCATCTTGTTATGTTTCTTCTATATTCCTCAGTTTAGTCTTCATCAGTCCTCCAGTATTCTTCCTTCACTCCACAATCCATCCTATTTTTTCAACCTATTCTCCTATGTTTCTCCTTTATTCCTCGGTTCAGTATTCCTCAACCCTCCTATATTCCTCTCGTGCTCCTCGACCCACCCTCCTCTGGCAGCAAGCGGCCTAAATACCACCCGTCATGCGGAGTAATGACCCCCCTCCCCGCATGACCACCCTGCATACTGCCTGGCTATATATCTCCTCCCCTGCTTGGCAAATCCACATGCAAATTGCCTGCGGTTAGTGCTTGAAATACCAGGACACAGGGTATGCTCATGTCAGATTTATGCAGGATTAAGGGCATAAATAGGTGCATGATTCTACTGCTAATCGTAAGCTGAGTCTAACCACCTGAGATGGGAAGGAAAAATAAAAAATGCCTCGTTGAACTGAAGGGGTTAATTATTCATTCACTTCTGCAAACACTAACACACCTCCAGTCAGGTCCCTATATCTACCCTGACCTAACTCAGTCTAGCCTAACCTAACGTAACCTAATCAAAGAACCTGACTTCATCTAACCTAACTTAATTAAGTCGACCCTAGCCTAACCTAACCTGAATATAACCTAAGCTAACCCACCTAACCTTACCACCACTGCCCTGCTTGAATTACCAGGACAGGAGTGAGTGGCCGGAAGCTTCATGCAAGAACGGGTGCATTACCAAGGTCGAGTTGTGTTTATCTGGCGGAACTGGGCCACTCCCTCAACAAGAATATAAATCGTGGTGGCCTGATATTCAAGAAGTCTTAGCTATGATGTATGACTGATTCCTCGTGGTTACCATAATCCTTTTACCTGAACTTGGCCCACATTTTTTCCCTTTTTTTAGCTAATTTTACCTAGCTCAGTGGCAGAATATGACATTACTCTGATTCTCCATCATTTCCAGTACACTTCTTCATGACTAGCAGCATATTCTAGCGTTAATCTGTTGGGCAGAGTAAAAAACTTATAGTCAGATCAATCCTCTAGTCTGTATACTCTTGGTCATCACCTGTGCTAAAAAGGGGTTAGAGATCTTTGTCTGTGAAAGTAAACGCGCCGTATTACTCGTCTCAATACTCCTGTCCGCTGTGTTCTCAATTCGGTTTATGTATCCGACTCTGGCCATAGGTTTAAAAGCCCATTCTCTAAAACCTGCAGTCCTCTTGCGTACCATACATGTCACCACTTCGGCGCTAACACCCACCGTCCTTAATGAATACATGCTGATGATATCTCATACAAGACCTGTGTATTGGCATTAGCAGGGGTATTTTTACGTGTTGGCTTGTTTTTCGGAGATCAGGAAAGTCTACTTTAACGAAATTCAAATTCTTTAAACTTTTTCCTGCCCAACTGGGAGAGTAAACCACCTCTTTACCGACTCAGCCACGGCTTCCTCCTATTCTAAGCTCTCCAAAATACTACCTACAATGCTACTTTCATATCTTCCTATCTCATCTTACACTGACTTGCCTTTCCTCGTTTCTGTACAACTCAGATACATCTCCACCTACAGTCCACACACCTGCCTGCAGCCTCCCACCCTCCCACGTTATCACAAGGCTTCAAGGATGCTGTCTACAAAGCTTCTGCCATCTCCTTCCATCATCTTGCTCACGGCCCCCTCATATCTTACTTCCCAGCGTCACATAAGATCCTAATCCTTGCTTTCAACGCCTCCCTTCCCACGCCGTCAATACCCTCACAGAATGCTATCTACAAAGTCGATCTCATACCTCCCTCAGTCGTCTTCCACTACGTTGTATACACCTCGCCCTCCCTTGACTCCTAACACATTAATCTTCGCACACATCTTTCTGTCGAGAATCCACACATGTTCTCTTCAATCTCTCAGTCTTCCTCGTTATCACAAGCCATCAAGAATTTTATCCCCATTATTTTTCTCATATTTCCCCTCATCATTGTACTCACATCTCATAACTTACTGTACTTTATTTCATCACATCACACCTTCATCGCCGCGCACAATGCTCTGTTCTCACGCCTTCCTTTCAACAACTCAGCTCTTCACGTGATCTTAAGTCTGTCATGTTCCTTTCAGTCATTTCATTCTCAGATAGCGAGAGAGGAAACCCTCAAAGCTCAGAAAACTCCGTAGATTGTTCATTGGCATGGCCAAATTCTGGAAAGCATAATCTTGCGAAAATAAATTTCAACCATGCAGAGATAGCTGCTGAAACTTTGTTGAGGTATGTACAAAAGCAGTTAATGATTGGAATTCGTCAACTGTGATTCAAATACTTGGCAGTTCCTAACCTTGTTTAATAATGTGCTACTTTAGCAGCTACTTCAGGAAGACTCAAAACACCGCGAAATTAAGAATGCTGAAGAAGTGAGCCACCCCTCCCCGTTCTTAACTTTTAGTAATCAAGGTATCATAAACTTGTAGATGCTTTCAGAGAAAGATATGAGCTTGGTTTGGAAATCTTTAAGGGGATATGTGTACCAGTCTCGAAATCTGATATTTTTGTTGAGGTACAAGCTAATAGAAATATGTGGATCGACTTTGTTGATAGATTAGAAAAGGTATGTTAAAAACTACCTGCACTGACAGCTGAGCATACATTAGAAACTGATGAAGCATGTACTGTATTTACTTACCATAAAGTCCAGTCCACACTAGCGGACAGTGACAGGCGGGCACGGGTGAGAAGTCCGTCATCGGACCCGTACAGTTTACCCTAAAACAATTGTGGTTCCAGTATATTAAGTCGAAACCTGGGTTTTACATCCCTAGATTTTATGCCAAGCGTCAATGTACAGAAATATTTTAAGGTGAAATAGGGATTTTTCGTCTACAGAATTTCAGCCGAAACTTCTAAGACGAAATAAGGTTTTTTCCCTCCCTAGATATCTCAGACCATTACAGTTCAAATACCTAAGTTGAAATATGGGGTTCCCATCCCTTGATTTTATACCCTACTCCAGTCTGGGAAAAATCTAAGTTGAACTGAGAGTTCTAGCATCCTTATAATTTATACCCTAGTCTATATATCATAAGTTGAAATATGATGTTTTGCACCCCTAGACTTTACATAACTTTAAATGTGTACGTTCTATTTCTGATGTAGAGTGCTGTTTCGATTACATGACTACTTGTATCCAGCAGTTCAAGTGCAGCACTGTTTTTTTCTCAATCATTTTATTTCACTTTGTGTAATCCCTTTAGTTGTTCTTTTAATTCATGTTCATACTCATACCATTAAGGCGAAAATAAACTTTATATACAACTTATTCTTTTATTATCTTAAGCTTCTTACAAGTCTAGCCAATACATGTTTACACAGTATATAAGTAGCAATGACAGCTCTGGGAGGAGATAGTTCTATATATATTAGTATATTAAAGTATCGCAAAATAAGGTATACTGCAATTAATGTACAAAGTATTATCAGTTTCTCAGTTACAGAATTAGACTACGTTACCTTCAGCAATTAAAACAATGTAAAGCGCCTACTCCAGCTCTCCTGCTCCCCTCTCTCGCCATCCCGCTCACTCTAGAACGAGAGAAAATGATCAATGCACATAAAATGAAAAGACAGTGAAGAGAAGGGAGCACTAGAGGAGACGGACAGGCACACCATCCCAGCACTAGGCCGCGCTAGGGACAGGCAGACAGGACAGATGGAGAGGAAGTGAATGGAAGCCCTTTTTTCCCCGCATCCTCCCACCCCACCTCCATCCCTAAACCCACCTACCTGTCACACACACAACCTGGTATGCTGGGAAAAACACACACACACACACACACACACAGACACACACACACACACAGACACACAGACACACAGACACACAGACACACAGACACACACACACACACACACACACACACACACACACACACACACACACACACACACACAGACACACACAGACACACACACACACACACACAGACACACAGACACACACACAGACACACAGACACACACAGACACACAGACACACACAGACACACAGACACACACAGACACACAGACACACACAGACACACACACACACACACAGACACACACACACACACAGACACACACACACACACAGACACACACACACACACAGACACACACACACACAGACACACACACACACACAGACACACACACACACACAGACACACACACACACACAGACACACACACACACACAGACACACACACACACACAGACACACACACACACACAGACACACACACACACACAGACACACACACACACACACAGACACACACACAGACACACACACACACACACACAGACACACACACACACAGACACACACACACACACAGACACACACACACACACAGACACACACACACACACAGACACACACACACACACAGACACACACACACACACAGACACACACACACACACAGACACACACACACACACAGACACACACACACACACAGACACACACACACACACAGACACACACACACACACAGACACACACACACACACAGACACACACACACACACAGACACACACACACACACAGACACACACACACACACACACACACACACACACACACACACACACACACACACACACACACACACACACACACAAAGAAAAAATACAAAGAAAAATACCTGTCACCTGTCTTGTCCGGCGCTCCTATCTCGTTGCAAGGTCTCTGGTCTCTCCGCAGTCTCATCTCTCCCTCGCTGCCGTCTCTCCAACGCCTAGGGAAATACAGGAACATTAAAGGTGCCTAAGGAGAGCAATGCCTACCAGAGTAACGCTATACAGGTGCCGCCACAGCTGCTGCTATCGTCCCTACCACATCACCTACCAAGCCACACCCAGGCACACACCGATGGCTTTTGTGGGCGCCATATCGTCTTAGACTGCCTTCTAGCTCTTCAGGGTTGCCATCTTGAACTCTCGGTCTGTCTAGTGCTCGGGGCAGCCATCGTCTTTTCCAAGGTCATCGTTTCTTTCTCATGCGTTGCCAGTTCGTAGTCTTTGGTTGCCATCTCGTTGTCTTCGGCTGCTGTCTCGTCTTCCGAGGTAGCCGCCTCCTTGTCAAGGAATGACTCGTGCTCTGCGTTTGCCATTATTCTCTGTGGGGGGAGGGGAATACCAATTAGGGAAACGAAAACATATAGGCAGGTCTTTACACAAACATTATTAAAAAAGTAATGTTAAATATATAATGACAGCAATGAGAGGAAATGGGGAGATGAGCGTCAAACCACAACGTAGTCTGAAAAAATTATAGGAAAAACTATAGATCAGGTAGAAGGGAGACTGGAGAGGCTTCAGGGAGATGATGGCAGGAAGGAGTTGCTATAGAGCCTCACGATCAGCTCTGAGGAGGAAAATGTTTAGAGTTTGTGCTGCAAGGAGGTAAGGTTCAACTCTGGTAGGGAAAAATTCTGCATGCTCCTAGCCATATTTACTTTCGTGTGTGTGTGTGTGTGTGTGTGTAGAGAGAGAGAGAGAGAGAGAGAGAGAGAATGTTTGTGATGAGTTAGCGTTTTAAAGGTATGAACGTATAAGCAATGAGTAAAGTTTGTCATGTGTTGAAAAGATAAAAATTCACAATATCAATAATTCCAAAATTAAAAAAAAAGCAAGGTTCACAGGGTGCAAATAACAAATACCTGTTCGTGATCCAGGTAAGAGCACGTCTCCTGTGATTGACGGTGGTAGTGGTTGCTTGCCTTCCTCACTGCTGCTCCTGTCTGTCCTCATTTATTTTGTAGGTGTCCAGGTCTACATCAGTCTGAAAAAGGAAGACGAAATTAGTCTGGAATTCAATCACTCAATAAGAACAGAATATTCGACTGTTTGTTAAACATCCTAGTAAAAATTTTCGGTAAACTTTGGGTTCTGTTACTTTTACAGTGAATGTTTTTGTAACCCTCTAAACTACATCACTGAGGTGGGTAAGGCATTGCAAGGGTTCTCAGTGATATGGGTCAATTTTTTTTTTTTTTTTATGCGAGGAAGAAGGAACCAAAGGCTGAGCCCGCATGAACGTTCCTTCCAAGAAAGAAACAAAAACAATACAAAAGAAAGCCAAATTCGAGATCCATTCATTTCGAGATGGCTGGACACACTGCGTTTGGAAGACTGGAGATCATAGGAAGTACGAAATACAGACAGAGGGAGACAGTTCCAGAGCTGACCTGTTGCATAAATCAAGGACTGAGAGTAACGGTTAAATCTTGCATTAGAGAGTTGGACAGCAAAGGGATGAGAGTTTGTTGATAGACGGGTGTTACGCGCCCGTCGCGTCGTAGAGGTGGAGGGAGGCAAGCAGTAATTAGGTTATATCAGTTTTGTCTGCTGTATCTTCCTCTTTCCAACAGTTGTGCAGTGTGTGTGTGTGTGTGTGTGTGTGTGTGTGTGTGTGTGTGTGTGTGTGTGTGTGTGTGTGTGTGTGCGTGCACGTTCATACGAGTTAAAACGTGTGCTCTTGGACGTAGAAAAAAACAAATACTTGGATGACTTTCAAAGTAAGGTTCACAACTACAAATGCTTGCATGAAGACCCAAGAAAGCCAAACTTCCCTTGAGTGTCGGCGGTGGCGGCAGTGGTGGTGCTCTACGGCTCCTGTAGTTGGTTTGTCCATCTCTTTTTCAGCTGACCAGGTTTATTTTCTGAAAATAAAGGCAACTCAGTACTGAAAATCAAACAGCACCAGCACAACTGACCATATGAAAGAGGAAAGTTGCATTCATTAGCTCGCGAGACAAGGGGTAGTAGATGCAGGACAAACGGACCGGGGGGGGGGAGGTGGAGGGGGAAGCTAGTTACCCTTCACAAGCATTCTTAGTCGTCAAAGAACAAGAAAAAAAAAAAAATCTCTGCAGAAAATTCTGAGAGCTGTGGCTATTAACCCTTCCACTGCAGCTTATTCACTTTGGCACTTTATTCTTCCCAGTGGTAGGAGATCTTGTACAGCCGGGAAATTCCATCACTTGGAGGCTCGGAAAACTACCTCGTCAGCCTTCCAATACAATTAATATTTCTAAGACCCTACTTCGGCTAACACTTGTGACAAATATTAACAATCGAAGGGTTAACATCATCAACAATTTGAGCTTTAGAGAACAGTCCGAAAATGGCCAAACGACCAAAGCCGGCCACAAACCTTCACCGGCTGTTTGCATTCCAGAATCACTATCACATCTATCATCCTGGCTTAAAATAATCCATAACAGCTTACTTACACATCAAAATTATAATAAGTAATATACCATGATACTATATACAAATACTCTACCTTTACGAAGAAAAAAAAAAAAACAACAACTCTTCCTCTTCCTTCCCCCCTCACAACACTGCCATCACTAACGCGGTGATTGGAAATCCTCTCTGGCTGTGACGTCATTACATCTCGTTTTCTCTTAGTGATCTGGGTGATAGAAAATGTGATGCTGTTAAGCTTAAACTAATAGATAGTACATGTGTGTCGTAAGCAAACCTACCAACTTACCCACCAACATAGATACATACATACATAGGCTACATACATACATTAAACATACATATATAAATAGACAGACTACATAAACACCCTCCACCAGATGTTGCAGGCTCACCTCACCCAATGAAACACGATATTAAAACAATAAACCCTTTTTCATTTCGCAATTTTTTCACAGTCCGTCCACGCTCGCTGCATCTTCGACCTGTACTACGTTCCTGCCACATACCCAATAATTAACTGTTCTCTCCGGCCCATAAAACTGTCCAGACTTTAGAATGAGAGACGTATCTATTTTCCGGACACTAGTTAACTCGACTTAATTGTTTTGAGGGAGTCGGGAATTTGGTGGACCCTGAATAATGGGTGAAAAGATGCATGGCCCATTTCTCTGAGTTGTAGTGTGCCTTGCTGAGATCGCCTAATGTTTTGTATTTTCTTTTATCTTATCCCTTTTCTCTTTCCTTTTTTCTTTCCTTACTTTTTTCTTTAAATTCTAGTACTGTAGTGTATTCTAGCTAACGCCAGACAATTTTAGTCGGCTCATTACGAGAATAAGGCGTCTGGCAATAGATAAATAGATACTGAGAGCGAGAGAGAGAGAGAGAGAGAGAGAGAGAGAGAGAGAGAGCGTCAACGAATCCCGAAAGAACTGACAAACAGAATCTATCTACAAAATACCAAATCTCTCACGTGCAGTCCCAGAATCGGCAACCCTATTTCCTCCGCTTTATTTATTTATATTCTCTTTCTTTCTTCGCATTGGCTCTAACATTCCCTGCAGTTAAAAAGGCATGCTCCCAGGAAGTCGAAAAAATTTGGAAATGTTACTCCAGTGTCTGTCAACTACGTATTTGGGTTCTTGTGTTGCTGTTGAAATGTTGAAAATCACGGGGAGTAATTCCTGGGATCCTGAAAATGAGAGCGTACGTACACAGACACATGCACAAGAACAGACACACACACACACACACACACACACACACACACACACACACACACACACACACACACACACACAACTTCGTTCTCTCAATATACCAAAATTCATGTCTACATCAATCTAGTTATCAATCTATCTATCAATCTATCTATCTATGAATAAGTAACTAGATATATTGACATTATTTCTTCATGTGAAAATTAACAGTCCTTTCTATTCCTCTTTGGGTGGGATATACCGAAGTTTACATTTTAAGGATGGCGTTCGACTCTCGGTTTCCAATGCATAAATTAACAGAGGAGGACACACTATGTTTATATTCTCTTTTCCATTAATATGAAGACAAATTTCGATCGGTCATGAACTTACTGTGTGTACTATAAGCCTACCATCCTGTTCCCATTTCTTCCTAGATATTTTTGTCATTATCTGGTCTTGTAAGAAGTGCCAACCCTACCCATGTACCGCGTATTCCCTCCGTGTTATAACTTCTACTACAACTCTCACATCTACTAGTGTTCTTATTCCTCATACCCCTCCTATTACTACTACTACTGCTACCATCGCCACCACTATTACTACTACCCTTCCCACTCCTACTGCTACCACCACCACCTCTATCACTACCACTTCTACTTTACCCGCCCCTCCAAGGATGCTATACGGCCGCCTCCATCACCTCGCCCGATATTCTAAACGTGGCTTCAAGGTGCCGGCAACATACCTTAGCCGGGCTTATCATGACGAACACACACACACACACACACACACACACACACACACACACTTCTCTTCCCCCTTGTACCCTGCGGTTTTATGCTCATAGCTTTCCCTTTTTTTCCTACAGTCTGCCTTTCCTACTAACTGCATTTTTACTGCTTCTACACTCTGCTTCATATGCTTTTGCTGTTTCTACTGTTTTTTTTTGTATTTATTGCTTTACTTACACACTTCTGTTTATCATTTTACTGTTTCCACCATTTTAACCCACTGCATTTTTAATATATTATTGTTTTTATCATTTTTCTCATGTTTCTCGTGCAGTTTTTTTCTTGACTATATATTTTTTTCACTTCATTCTGTTCTAAGTATTGTTCTGTATAAGTATGCTTTTTTTTTCTCTCTCTCTTCTGTCATCTGTCGCATCTCCTATTCTATTCCTTCATAATAATTTAGCAATGTATAAAGTTTAGTTAAAAAATTCTTAAATATCCATCTCCTCTTCATATCCTCTTTCCTGGTTCTTCTCTTACTCTTCCTATCTCTTCCTCCTCCTTCTCTTCATATATCCTCCTCCATCTCCTTCTCCTCCTCCTCTTCATCTCTCCTCCTTCCCTTCCTCTCTCCGTCTCCTCCTCCTCTTCCTCTGCTCGCTGTCTTTTTCTCATCAGATTTACCAACACAAACTCGCTCCACACACTTTACATATCAACATATCTCGCTCCTCCTTGTTTCTACCGTGTGACACATTCACTGATTTACACTGATTCAATATTCACACTACACACACACACACACGCACACACACACACACACACACACACACACACACACACACACTCTCTCTCTCTCTCTCTCTCTCTCTCTCTCTCTTTCTCTAAGGTGGAAGGAAAATATCTTGTTGTGGATGGGCGTAGGTTCTGGCTGACCAAGAATGAGATGCCGAGAGTATAGGCTGAGCGAGAAGGAGTGAATGGAGGGGAAAGAGAGTTTGCTTTAGAGGGGAGAGAGGAGGAGGAGGGGAAAGAGAAGAAGGAAGAGAGCAAAAAAGTTTGAGGAAGGGGAAAGAAAAGAGAGCTGGCTGTAGGAGAGAGAGAAAAGGGGAATGAAGCATGGGGAAGGACAGGCAGGAAAAAAAGGTAGTTTTAAAAGAAGGGATAAATGATGAGAAATGGAGAGGGAGAGAGAGGGAGAGGAATAAGTTTGCTTTGGGGAGGAGAGAGAGAAGGAAGGGGGAAAAGAACTGTTTTACGGGGATGAGAGGAAGGGAGACAGGAAAAAGAAGAGGATGGGAGAGGGAGAGGAAGGAGTGTCGGCTTCCGGGAAGAAAGAATGTAAGGGGATAGAAAAGAGCTAGTTTTACGGGTATGAGAGGAAGGAAAGAGGAAAAAGAAGAATCTATTTTTGGGGAGAACAGTGAAATTTGAGGGAGAGAAGAAAAAATACCTGGTTCACAGAAGAGTTATTTTTGGATGAAAGAGAGGATGAAAAAGGAGGAAAAAAAAGGATATGGCTCAGGAGAAATAGAGGGAGGAAGAAAGAGAAATTAGTTTGATTTAGGCGGGGGAGAGGCAGAAAAAGGGAAAAATTCCTAATTTTTAGAAGGAATGAGCAAGAGGAGGAGAGTAAGTGGCTTGGGAGGAGAGAGGATAGAGAGATGAACGTGAGGGAACCGGAAGAAAGAAAGGAAGCGAAGA
This sequence comes from Coenobita brevimanus, assembly GCF_032717465.1. Lineage (NCBI taxonomy): Eukaryota > Metazoa > Arthropoda > Malacostraca > Decapoda > Coenobitidae > Coenobita > Coenobita brevimanus. The sequence continues at coordinate 12,292,999 of NC_137027.1, forward strand.
GGAGAAAAGGTGACGTTGAAGGAGGGGTGGAAAGAAATGAACCTGAAGAGAAAAGGAAAAAAAAGGGGGATGAAGGCAAAAGGGAGAGGAGTATGAAGTGGAAAAAAGTGTAAAAAGGGGAGAGAGAAAGTGGGGATGAGAAAAAAGAAGAGCGAAATAAGAGAAGGGAAAGAGAGAAGGAGGGGAGAGAACAGGTGACGGAAAATACAAAGGGGTGAACATGAGAAAAGATAGAAGAGTAATGCAGGAGAAAAGAGGAACAAGACAGGGAAACATGAGAGAAAGGAAGGAGAAAGAGGGAAGGGGGAGAGGAAGGGGAGCATGTCAAAGAGAAGAGAAGGGTGAGGGAGCAAAATGACGGAGAAGTAAGGTGAGTGAAGAGAGAAATAAAAAAAAAAGGAGAGCGAAAAAAGGAAACATAAGAGACAGAAGATGCAAACATGTACATCTATACATATATAAAAGAACAAACAGAAACAAGAAATCGAAAAGAAGAAGTAATGAAAGAGAATGGGAGATGATGAGAGGATTTGTCAGCAAAATTGTAGACGTGAAAGGCTTGTAAGGGGGAAGAAAGGAAGAAGATAGTAATGACGGAAAGAGGGGAAGAGGAACATGGTAAGGAGGGGGTAGGAAAAGAATTAGGGAGGAGGAGAAAAAGAGAGCCGTGGGTAAGGGGGAAAGAGAGAAATGAGAAAGTAATGATGAAATGAGACGAAGAAGAACATGGAAAGCGAGGACGACTGGGAGGAGGGAAGAGGAGAGGGAAGAGAGAGCAGTGTTTATGTGGAGAAGAGAGGAAGCAGAACATGGAAAGAGAGAAGGCTGAGAAGAAGGAGAGAGCAGGAAGAGGAAGTAAGGGTTGTAGGAGAATATAATAGATAATTGTACGGTAACTGCGGGTCCCATTTTGCCCCTTTCGAGTGTAGAGGCCCGAGGCAAAAGTAGTCCAGAGCATATAAGGACAGGAAACCGACCTACGCACCTGGTTGCATTTACATGATAGAAAAAAATCTGGACTATCTTTGAGACTAGCCGGAGCGCATAGGCCACAGCGCTTTCCAATGCAGGAGCGCCACCAGGTGTGTAAGTGAGAATATGGTGTATAAAGTAGGTAGAGGAGGGAATAGGGGTAAGTGTGAATGATGAGAGAGAGGGGAATGAGATGTGGTGTGTGTGTGTGTGTGTGTGTGTGTGTGTGTGTGTGTGTGTGTGTGTGTGTGTGTGTGTGTGTGTGTGTGTGTGTGTGTGTGTGTGTTTCTGAGCGAAGAGTGGCGTGTTTGTCCCTACTGTACACATGCTATTCTTGCAACCACTGATTTTATTCATCTCAGAAGCCACCATTAATAACAAAGGGAATAAACCTTTGAATATCAGAAGCTTATATCAACTAAAATAAAGGAATAATTTGGTACTATCTACAATTAAACCCTTAAACAGTGAACAGCAATGAAAAATTAATTGAAATAGCTTTTAAAACTTTGAGTGGTGGTGTTTTTTTTTCAGCTGAATAAATCACGTATCATTTAGCTTAAAATGGTAAAGTGAAAGGTAGCAGTGAAAGGGGTAATTGGAGAGTGGGGGGAATGAGTGAGGGTTGTGAGTAGGGGAGTGGGAAAAGAGGATGAAGTGGGAGAAGGAGAGGGCAAGAGGGTGAAGAGAAAGAGAGGAGAAAGAGGGAGAGGTAAATTCTAATGAGGGGAGGGTGTTGATAGGGAGAAGGTAAGATTGAGAGAAAATGAGGGGTAAAGGAGGAGGGTTAGAGACGGAAAAAGTCAGGCGAGGAGGAGGAAGGAGGGAGATAAGTCTAAAGGGAGGAATGATGAAGAGGAGAGAAACAGAAAAAGGCAAAGGAGGAGGAGGAAAGTGGGTAGGCAAAGTGTACAGGGCAGGTGTAGGGAAGGGAGACACAGAGGAAGGTAGGAGAGGGGGAGGAAAGGGAGGAAGTAAGGTCTGAAAGAAGAAGGGGAGTGGGGGCGAAAGGTGAGAGGGGAAGAACGCGAATGGGAGGGGAGAAGGTGAGGAGGGGGGAGAGGAAAAGAGGGGGGAGATGATGAGTGGAGGGGGACAGGAGAGAGGGGGGGAAGGTTAGGTGAGAGGGGGGGGGTATTAGAAACCGTGTAGCGAGAACTTGTGCCGAGTGATAATGCTGTTTACAGGGGGTGGTTATCTGAGAGGCGGGACACGAAGGCAAACAAGACCAGCTGTTGTTACATGATGAAGGGCGTGGCAGGTGGCGCCGTAGTAGTGCCTGAAGGTGACACTTATGGCGGCTGATTGTCTTGAAGGTGAAGGAGCGCGTGTTTCGAGGGCGAGGTGGTTTAGGAAGATCTGAGGGAGAAGGAGTGAGAGCTTCGAGGGTGAAGTGGTAGGATGGCACTATGCAGGATGAAGGAGGGTGAATGTCAAGGATGAGGTGGTTAGGAAGATTTGAGGGTGACGATGAGGGGGTAGTATAACTGTGTGAAGGGTGAAGGAGTGTGTCAAGGGTAAGGTGGTCAGGGTTGAGATTTGAGAGTGAAGGTGAGGTGGTGGGATGATTCTGTGAAGGGTGAAAGAGTGTGAGTGTCAAGATGAATTGTCTTGGAGGAGATTTTGAAGTTAAGGTGATTTGGTGAGGATGGTGCTAGTGTGGTGAGATGATTCTATGCAGGGTGAAGGAATGTGGGGATGAAGGGTAAGCTAGAAGAGTGAATGCAGAGGGTGCAAGGTGAGTTGGTTGATGATTTTATTGAAGAGGTGCTTTTGAGTGTCAAGAATGGCCTCTCTTCCTCTGTTTGTCCTCACTTCCTCTGTTTGTCTTCACTTTCCCCTTCCTTCCTCTCTTCCCTCTTAAACTTCCAACTGGCCTCTTCTCCCTCTTCATTTTCTCCCTGTAGCCTCTTCTTCTCTTCCCTATCTCCCCCTCCTTTCCTCTTTACTTCCGTTCTTTCTTCTCTGTCACCCACTTCCCTCCTCCCCTCCTCCCTGTCTCCTCCTACTCTCCTCTCTGTCATCTCGTCCTTTCCTCTTTACCTCTTCTTTTCCTCCTCCCTGCCATCTCTTCCTCTTTTCATTCCTCTAACTTTCTGATCCTCCTCCTTCTCCCTTGCCTCCTCCTCCACTCCCAGAGCAACTGTTTACTCTCCACTCTAACATCTCGCTCCCTCTCTTCCTCTTCTCCCTCCGTTTCCTTATCCATCTAATTTCCGATCGTCTTTCACCCTCTTCTGCTTCCTCTCCCTTCTTCCTTTTCTACCTCCCTCTCCTAGTCTCTCTAACTTTCGAATCCTCCTCCTCTTTCCTCTTCGTCTATTCCTCCTTCCCCTTCCTCTCTTTTTCCTCCTCCATCACTCCAAGATCTACTTTACCCTCCTCTCCAACACCTCTCTCTTTTACCTCTCCCTCTCCTCTATCTCTACTTATCCCTCTAAATTTCAAACCTGCTTCCCTCTCTTCGTCTTCCTCCTCTTCTTCCTTGTCTCCCATCTTCCTCCTTCCTCTTTCTCTTAGTACCCATACCTTTTTGATCTTCCCATTCTCTCTTTCTCCTCTTCCTCTTCTTTTGCATCTTCCCCTCTCCCTTTTCTTCCTCCTTCTAACTTTCTGATCCTCCTCCTCCTTCTCCTCCTCTTCTTCTTCTTCTTCTTCTTCTTCTTCATTTCCTCCTATCCCTCCTCCTTCTCCCTCTAACTTTTTGATCCTCCCCTTCCCGGCCCTCTTCCTTCTATTCCCCCTCCTCCTCCTCTTCCTCTTCCTCCTCGTCCACATCTAGAGCAACTATTTACCCTCCACTCCAACACCTCGCTCGCCCGCCTGCCTGAGTGTTGCCCTTTTAAATCAGAAGTTGTCTAGGTGGGGTTAGGACTTGTTTTGTTTTGTTTTGTTTTGTTTCGTTGGGGTATAATGCAATATTGACTTGCTGTGAAGAGGAGGAAGAGGAAGAGGAAGGAAGATGGAAGAGGAAGAGGTTGAAGTGGAAGAGGAGGAGGAGGAGGAGGAGGAGGAGGAGGAGGAGGAGGAGGAGATCGATATAGGAATATATGTGTGTGTGTGTGTGTGTGTGTGTGTGTGTGTGTGTGAGAGAGAGAGAGAGAGAGAGAGAGAGAGAGAGAGAGAGAGAGAGAGAGAGAGAGAGAGAGAGAAACCTAATTATACTGTTCACTACTGCCTGTGTCAAATTACCCAAAATCGCAGGAAGGAGCAGGTAACTACAGAGCTCGAAAATTCGTCATGGGTACTATGCATGAGCAGGTGTGTGTGTGTGTGTGTGTGTGTGTGCATAGACATTATTCACGACACCTCGGCTGTTTCTGTAAGTTTACGTCAGCAGACAAAAAAAAATTTACCTAGTCTTTTTTCTGGCATAATTTTCTAAGTATTTTTTTCATGAATGACGAGCGTAAAGTTGTGGACTGACCCCCTAATTTCAAAAGTTTTCATTTATTTTTCGAAGAACAGGTTATATTGTAAGGACGATTTTCACGACAATGGCTTCGTATATGACCTTTGAGAAATCCGGAAGCCATAACCAATCACCACGGAGGGAATTTGGTCTATTTCTGAGAAGTGAAATTGAGGAAGCAGTAGAAGTGTAGCTTACAGTGCTTAAAATGCCAGTTCGAGTGCTCTCTCTGTCTGTCTGTCTCTGTCTGTCTGTCTGTCCGTCTGTCCGTCTGTCTGTCTGTCTGTCTGTCTGTCTGTCTGTCTGTCTGTCTGTCTGTCTGTCTGTCTGTCTGTCTCTCCCAAAAATACTGAATAAAAGATGTAAATGAACATAACACTAACCCACTGAACAAAAAGAGTCCCAGAAAAGAGTGTTAAAGAAAAGATGAATGAATTTTGATATGCTGGACACATTAAATTTACATGGTTATTTGTTGTTAATCGAGAGAGGGATTAAAAGGTGAAGAGATTTTCAGGGTTTACCAGCAGTTCAATAAAAGAATGAGAATGCGGTGTTAAATTTTGTCTAGCTGGATATAAACTGGGTGAATAAGGCCCTGTGTGGAGTCATTGTTGGAGAAAATATAGTAATAATAATAATAGTAATAATAATAATAATAATAATAATAATAATAATAATAATAATAATATAAATAATAATAATAAGACACGGCAGAGAAGTTGTCTTTGGATGAGAGGTATTGTGAACTCATCAATGAAAGTAACACAAAACTTAATTATGCCAAAAATACCAAAAGATGACGAAGGACTGAGAGGACAATTCACATCATAACAAGTCCGCTATACAATATTTAGATTTTTTTTTTTAACACATTAACATCCACTCCACATGCACCAAGTTAGCGTTCTATCTGTTTCCTCATGACCTATCTCACATCGTCACTCCACACCACTGAAAGATGACGAAGGATTGTAAGGACAGATGAAGAAGGACTGCAAGGACAAACCAGATCAATGCACCTCTGTTTATATTTCCAGCCTACACTCCACATCCATCACTCGATAGTTCACCTGCCTGGTTATCACGTCAGGAGTGGCAGTCGTATTGATTAAAGAGACTACCTGGAATCCCATCCCCTCACGTTTAATCTGTACATTGTGTCTTATTTTCTTGTATGCTTTATCACTTAATCTATGCTGGAATTAATGTAGATATTGAAAAAAAAAAAAGAGATAAACAAAAGGCAGGCGGGCAGTAAGACGTAGCATGTAAAGGAAATAGACTGAGAAAGATTGCTGAGAGGAAGAACGTGCAGAACTCAAATCAGTCAGCACTATTGGAAGGTGACGAAGGAATAAGACCACAAAAACGAACTTCACTTAATATTTCCTACCACATCAGTTTCACGAGTATTCGTCTCAGCGTTCGATCTATACATTGGTCACATCAAAGTAGACCACATCATGTTTCTCACTACATCATTTTCAACTCCCCATCCATCACCACAAACTTCGATCCAAACAAACCACATCAAATAACTTAACGCCCAATATCCAGCCACACAAACACCATATCAAGGAACACAACTTCCTGTTTCCTACCACATACAAACCACAAAAAACTACTACCTGTTTCCTACCACATATAGACCACATCAAAGGTCTCTACTTCCTATTTCCTACCACATGCAAACTACATATATATAACCCACTCCCTAATACCTACCACATACAAGCCACATCAAAGAACTCAATTTCCCAATCCCTACGACATCATATTCAACTTTGCTTACATCACCTTAGTGTTCGATCTATCACGCCAAAGTCACTCTTTGCACCCAGTCAAAGGCTTAATTTCTCCAGCCTGATACGTTCCCCGACACACCAGCGACCCGCAAACAGATGAGGCAAAGTGAAATGTAATTATCAGAAGGTGTGGTGGAGTGAGGTGGGTGTAAGTGGAACGTGGAGGACGATTGTGGGACCATGGCGTGCTTATTTTTTATTATAGTGATGATATATATATATATATATATATATATATATATGAGAGAGAGAGAGAGAGCAGGTGAGACGTGAAGGGCAATTGTAGTAGTGAGGTCTGTTTAATTACACTGATAAGATTTCGTAATTGATTTGTGCCTGCCTGCCTGACTGTCTGTCTGGCTATCTGGCTTCACTTCTGTCTGTCTGGTTCTATTTCTGTGTGTGTGACTCAGTTTCTGTCCATCTAGGTCATTCTCTATTTGTTTATCTTCCTCATTCTCTATCCAGCCTGAAGCCCTGTTTCTGACGCTCCGTGAGTTTGTCTTCTATATATTTTCCATTTTCTCTTATAAGACTGCTCAACTGGTAAATGCCTGTCTGCTAGATTTTTTTCCCCTCATTTTTTTACTTGTCTGTCTGCCTGTTTGCCTCCATCTGATTGTCAATTTCCTATGTGCTTCGGTTGGTGTTATTTTTCCACATTTTTAAAAAATACGCTGATAACACTACAATCCTGGATTATAACTGTCTCTTCCTGTCAGGTTCATTCTCTTATTATATTTTACTTTTTACTCTCCTTCTGCTTGCCTCAATCTCTATCTCTCTTCTTGTATCTCTGTCTCTCTGTCTCCATCCCAGTTTTTCCTGATTGTCTCTTCTGTCTGTCTCATTTTTTGGTTTTAGATCTGTGTTTGTCTGTCTTCCTGTTTGTCTGGCTATCTCTGTTTCTGCCTGTCCGGTTGTCTGTTGTGGCTGCTTGTTCTTCTCATTCTCTGTCCGCTTCTCTGTCTGCTTTGTCTTTTGTCACTTGCTCCTTCTTGATATTTAATTCGACCAATAAGAATGCGAAACAAGGTCTGTGTCTCTCTATCTGCTTGCCTCCCTCTGTCTGTCAAGGTGGTTGGTTCTTTCTGTCTGCCTCCCTTCCACAAACTCTTTTTATTTTTAATTCTCCTCTCTTAATGTTTAACGCCATCAAAACAAGGACATCTTCTGCAATGTATTCTTTCTGATACCACACGATGTTTATCATTTTAGGTTAGACCCCCTCGTAGCAAAAAAAAAAAAAAAGAATTATGACCAGCATCTTCAGTACAAACAATATCTTCCAAGTTGAATAAAATCGTCTGATGATAACAGGAAGAAAATGAGTGACGTCCTCGGGTTGAAAAGACGAATTAAACTGAAAAAAAAAAAAACTATCTAACTGGTCTAGGTTTCTGTCCTTCTGTCCCTGTCTGTCTGCTTGTACGTCTATCCCTGTCTGTCTGTCTGTCTGTCTAGTCCCGTGCTTACCTTTTTTCACAGGCTCTTTTTAAGCTTTCTCCCTTCTTCCCTCCCTCTTATCTGTCTACCTACGCACCTACCTTCATACCTACCTACCAAATTACGTATCTACTTGTTCACTTACCTACCAAATTGCAGTCTTCCAATTTACCTACTTACTTACTTACCTGTGTATCAGTCTATCTGCTACCTGACTACCTGTCTATCCCTTTCATCTACTTTCCTTCCACTTGGTCTCGTTTCCATTCCCTTCCCTTCCACTCCCTCCCTACCCTACAGTTATTCTCTCTCTCTCTCTCTCTCTCTCTCTCTCTCTCTCTTTCTCTCTCTCTCTCTCTCTCTCTCAGTACGACGATAAGAGTGCAGAATAAATTGGTGATGAGCGAACGTTGTGAATATTTTAATGCTCGGCAGACAGAAAGAAAGACAGGTTGAGAGAGAGAGAGAGAGAGAGAGAGAGAGAGAGAGAGAGAGAGAGAGAGAGAGAGAGAGAGAGAGAGAGAGAGAGAGAGAGAGAGAGAGAGAGAGGATATTAAAAAGGAATAAGTAGTGGAGGGTGAGGGGAACGAAGAGGATAGGGAGAGGGGAGGAGACTTGTGAGAGGGGATGGGGACAGCGAGTGAGGGCACTGGGGAGAGGAGGGGAGAGAGAGAACGAAGAGGAAGGGGAGGAAGAACGAAAAAGAAAGGGGAGAGAGGAGAAAGAGTAAGAGGAAAATGAGAAAGAAAATGATAGGAAACGGGGAGAGAGGAGGGGAGAGGGGAAGAGGTGGGGAGGGAGAACGGAGAGAAATGGGATGGGGGAGAGAGAGTGAAAGAGAAATGGGAAAGATTAAGAGGGCGATAGGGAGAGAGAGGAGACTGGTTGAGAAGGGAAATGGGAGAAAACGTAAGAGTGAGAGGGGAAAGAGACAAATGGAATGGGAGGGAGACTGAGAGGGAAATGGGAAAGAAACTGAAAGGAAGGGTAGAAGACTGAGACGGAAAGGGGAGAAAGACTGAGAGAGGCAGAGGAAAAGAGACTGAAGGGGAAGAGGGAGAGAGGCTGAGTGGAAAGGGGGAGAGAGTGAGGGTAAAGGAGTGTGTGTGTGTTTGACGTTGGACTCTTGAACAAATACACCATCTCCCCACGGTGCAAACAACGCGGCAAAGAGGACAGGGAAAGAGGAAGGGAATTTACTCTTAGTTTTGGCGTATTCTTTAATGATTGAGTTTCCCCTTGCTCTCTCTTTCTGGGGGAGTATTTCATTCTCCCTCCCTCTCTCTCTCTCTCTCTCTCTCCCTCTCTCTCCAATCCATCTTACCCCCTTTTTCTCTCTTTTGTCCCATCTTCCTTAGTCCAACCCCTCACTCCCCTCTCTCTCTGGCCTCTCCGTCCCTCTCTCCTGTCACTCTTAATTCCTCATTCTTTTTCCTTCTTCAGTTCCACCTATTCCTCCTCCCTCCTTTCCCATATCCCTCCTTCCCCTCCAATTAAAAATCCTCCTTCTTCTCTCTTCCTTACCACTTTATAGTCCCTCTTCTTTTTCTCTTCTGCATTTTTTTTCACTCCCTCTCTTCCACTGTGTCCCTCTTCCAATGTTCCAACTTTCTCTTTCCCTCCTCCTCTCGAGCCGCGTGCGCAGACGAACGAAAATCAAGACAAAGAAAAAGAAAACAAGAGAAAAAAAGGTTTACTACTCGAACTACGTGCCGTCGATGTCAAGATTACATTTATCTGGTCGAACATTAAGTTTCCCGACACATAATTACATTTTTTTTAACTCTACGGGACAAAACACCCTGATATGACAAACTCTGATAAGTGATACCAATAGAGTAAGTGTTTTGTTGCTTAGGGCTGTTCTGGTGACCTTACGTGGTTGTGTTAAGCCAGAAAAGACTTAGAAAGGTAGCTGAAAAAAATTGTGTGTGTGTTTGTGTGTGTGTGTGTGAGAGAGAGAGAGAGAGAGAGAGAGAGAGAGAGAGAGAGAGAGAGAGAGAGAGAGAGAGAGAGAGAGAGAGAGAGAGAGAGAGAGAGAAATCAGTCTGAGAGGACACTGTGTAACCGGGAGAGGAAAGGGGATGTCCTAGCCCCCTTGAGCCTTACCTGGTTCTCTCCTTTCTTTCTCCTTCTCGTCTTTCTTCTCCTTTTTCCCTCTCTTCTTTTCCCCTCTCTTCTCCCTTTTCCCCTCTCTTTTCTTTTTTCCCCTCTCTTCTCTTTTTTCCCCTCTCTTCTCTTTTTCCCCTCTCTTCTCTTTTTCCCCTCTCTTCTCCTTTCTCCCCTCCTCTCTTCCTTCTTGTTTAGTTTACAGTTTCTCTCTTAGTTTCCCCGTCTTTTGTTTATACTCTCGTTCTCATTCGCTGATTCCTTCCCCCTCCAATTCTCCAGTCTTTCTCTCCCTCCTCAACTCTCCACTTCTCTTCTCCTCCTTCTCCTCCTCCCCCTTCTCCTCTTCCTCCTCCTCCACCTTCATCTCCTCCTTCTCTTAATTTCTTAACCTCTTGCTCTCCTCCTCAACTCTCTATTACCCTTCCCTTCCTCTTTCCTCTCAATTCCCTTTTTCCACTCTCTCTCCCTCTTTCCCTCTCTCTTTTTCTCCCTTTGTTCCTTTCATTCTCTCCCTCAAACCCTCTATTTCCCCTCCTTATCTCTCCATTCAGCTCCTCTCCTCTAAACCTTCTTTCTTTCCTTGTTATCTTCAATCTACGCTTCCCTGCCCTCTTCTTTTCAACCCTCTTCTTCTCTACTCCATTATCTTGTCCTCCCCCTCTTTCCTCGCTCTCTCTCTCTCTCTCTCTCTCTCTCTCTCTCTCTCTCTCTCTCTCTCTCTCTCTCACAAACCTTTGCAATCGCTGGCTTGTTGACTTGCCATCGATCCCTGGGACCAGCCTAGCGAGAAAGGGAGAAAGAAAGCTGATAGACTGGTGGATAGGCAAATAGATACAGAGAGAGAGAGAGAGAGAGAGAGAGAGAGAGAGAGAGAGAGAGAGAGAGAGAGAGAGAGAGAGAGAGAGAGAGAGAGAGAGAGAGGAGGCCACTAAATAACTGGATGCATCAGAAAAGCCGATAGATAGATAGATAGACTGATAGAGATAGACAGAGATAAAGTAACAGACACCCAGTACTGATACCCTGATAGTTTAAAAGATACAAAGACGAAAAATAATCAGAATAACCCCCCCAAAAAAAAAAGAGGATTTAGAATTATAGCTAAACAGAAGTCGCCAGGAAAAAAATAGTATATATAAAAATCTGTCTATCTGTCTATCTATGTCTATCTATCTATTTATATGTAGGGAAAAAATACAGGTACCTACGAGCACAAGAGAAGCAAAACAAAGCGACAAGAAAATAGGAAGAGAAAAGAAAAAGAGAAGGAGGCTTGGGAAGAAAATATCAGTGTCAAGAAGCAATGGAGGTGAGGGTAATGAAAGCTGAGGCCAGACCAAGACCGCGAGAGAGGAAAGAAGAGAAGGGAGAGGAGAGAAGAGAAACTGTCAGAAGAGAGAAGGAGAGAAGAAAGGAGAAAAGGAAGAAGAGAAGATTAAGAAGAGAGGAGAATAGATGAGAGGAAGAGAGAAGAAAGGAGAAAAAGAAGAAGAGATGTATGAAGAGAGGAGGACAAGAGAAATGAGGAGGAGAAAAGAAAGGAGAAAAGGAAGAAGAGCAAATGCAAGAAGAGAGAAGGAGAGGTAAAAGGAGAAGAGGAAGAAGGAAAGATGTAAGAAGAAAGGAGAAGAGACGTGAGGAGGAGAGAAGAAAGGAGAAAAGGAAGAAGAGAGATGAAAGAGATGAGGAGAGAAGGGGGGAGGAGACAAGAAAAGGGAAGGAAGAAGTGAAAGGGGAAAATGGAAGGCACAAACAGAGGAGAGGAGAGGAGAGAGAGGAAGAAAGGAGAGGAGATGGAATGGGAAGGGAAGAGGAGAGGACAGGAGGTGAGAGAAAAGAAGGAAAGGAAACTGTGCTGAAGAGAGAGGAGAAAAGAAGAGAAAAGAAGAAAAGAGAGGAAAAGAGAGGCGAAAGAATGGAGGGTTAGGGTAATGAAAGCTTAGGCTGGGAGACCACAAAAAGAGAGGAGAGGAGAAGAGGGGAGAGGAGAGGAGAGGAGAGGAGAGGGCAGAGGAGGAGAGGAGAAGAGAGGAGAGGAGAGGCAAAAAGAGGAGGGGAGAAAAGGGAAGAGAAGAAGAAAGAGATGAGTAAGGAAGAGAAGGGAAGGGAACGAAAAGGAAGAGAAGAGAGAGAGAGAGAGAGAGGAGTACAGGAGGGGAAGGACGAGAAGGGAAGGCAAGGGAGAGGGGAAAGGCAATAAAGGCTTATACTGGGAGACGGTAAGGAGAGGGGAGAAGGAGAGGGGAAGCAAATGGAGGGGAAAAAGTGCATTTAGAAAAGAACCAAAAATAAGGACGAATGAGAAAGGAAAAAATATGAAAACAGATAAAAAGACAAATATATAGAGGGGTAGATACAGGGATAAATAAATGAACTGACAGACAGATGAACAGACAGATAGATAGATAAACAGATAGAGGCAGACAGACAGACAGATAGATGGATAGATAGATCAACAGACGGATAGACGGATAGATAGACAGACACAGTTATAGATAATTAGAAATATTTGGCCGATCTCTCTCTCTCTCTCTCTCTCTCTCTCTCTCCCATTCTTTCTCGAACGTTTTCTCTTTCTTTTATCTGTCCTTCTACCAAATCTCTCTCTTTCTTTCTTTGTCCCTTCTCTCCTGCCTCCTCCCCTCCTCCCCTCACCCTTGCCTCACCCCCTTCTTCCCCTCTTCCCTCCACAGAATGGGTGTAATTCCTTCACCTGCGTCTCTCTCTCTCTCTCTCTCTCTCTCTCTCTCTCTCTCTCTCTCTCCTTATCCATTCATCGATCTCCGTATATAAAGGATAAGAATACAGACCAATACAGCAATAAGCATAAATACAATCATGTTTACCCTCGACCCCTGTATAACCAAGACATCAAAAGACACCATTTGTCCCAGTAATTAGATTCATTCCATTTTCCTACTTCTCTCTCTCTCTCTCCTAAGACCTCCTAAATCGTCCTGTAGAAGCTAAAAAATAGTAAATCAAGACGTTATCGTACTGAAGGGAAACTAAGACCACAGTAAAGCCTGCTGTGATGGGCCCAATGAAGCATACCTTAATTAGGGTCGAACGGAACAGGTTATAATTACCACCTGGAGTTAATTAGCCTAAGATATGGTGGCAGCGACTCCTTGTACCCTAGCTGGGGTGTAGGGTGGGTGTGGGGGGCCGAGGAAGACTAAGGTGGAGGAGGAGAGGGATTGGGAGGGGGAGAAGGGGAGGTGTGGGGAGAAAAAGGGAACAGAGAGGTAGGAAAACGGAGAGGGGGTAGAAGGAGCTGGGGGAGAGCTGGGAGAAGGCGTAGGGGGACAGAGGAGGAGTGTGGGGGGGAAGGAGGAGGAGGAGGGAGGTGTGTGTGGAAAGGGTAGTGGTGTGGGGGCTCAGAGGGGGGGGAGGGTGAAGGTTTAATGAAGGCTGTGGTGATCCTTCGACTTCCCACACCTTACATTATTTTTCCTTAACTCTATTTTTTCTTTCCCTTCGTTCTCACTTTCTCATCTCTGCTGCTATCTGTCTATTTGTTTGTCTGTCTCTTCATCATCATCTCCATCTTTTCTTCTCCTCTCCTCCCTAAAATACTTTCATTCTGATTCCTTTGATGACCTCATTTTCGTTTTCCACAGTCTTCCCCTTTTCGACACATTAGTATCTACATCTATTCTCCAACCTCCTATCTAATTCCTTTCTTCTTCCACCACACACATTCTTCTGTCGTTCCTCCTCTTTCTCTCTCCCAAGCTTTCCTCTCTCTCCTCCCCTCCTCCTTCTCTCCCTCATTTTCTCTTCTATCCTACCACTTTTTCAACTCAAATCAACATCATCTTTAGCCTCTCATTCTCTTCCTACACTTTCTTCTCCCATTCTCTACCTCTACAGCTCATCTTAAAATCTTTCATCTCCTGTGTCTCACTTCTTCCTTCTGTATCTCCAATTATCCTCCCTCCCTGCTCTCTATTCCCAAAATCTTTCCGCAAAATAGCCTTGCACTTAATTCTGCTTCCTTCTCAACTCCTTCCAATATTTTGTAATCCCCTCTCACCTGATCTTCAGCCCACAGAATTAGATTTTATAGTAATGTTTTTTTTCTTTATAACAGCCTAAAAAAAAACACTCATTCTGTTGGTGTTTGCCTTCCTTTGTGCTCGTTTACATACTCTATTCTTCCCTATTCCCACATTCTCTCTTTCTCCAATCTTTCATGTTCTCCACATTTTCTCCCCTACCAACACTCACTAACTTTCAACCCCTCGTCCATTCCTTCCTCCTCTTCTCTCCTTCCCCCCTCCCAGCTCCCCCGCGGGCCCTGAAAACAATGGAGATTAATGAAGGGAATCACCGTAGCGGGAGGGATACAAACACAGCCATTCTATTACACTGAATCACCTTGCTTGAAAAATAGTCGTCCGCCGCTGCTACTGGTTATCACGCCAACAAAACACTGACATTACACGACGGTCGGGGCCTCATGGTACACCGTTTGTCTTCCCTTACCAATCTGGCGAGACTTGAAACACTGACTTGAGTTTGGGTGTCTAAATTTTGGGACGATGTTGGAATAATTTGCCTCGAAACCTTGCACTCCCTTTTCAGTGCCAGGGTGACATTCTATATTTTGGATTCTTGCTACGACCAGTCATTTTAATTTAGCACTTGGGACTTTTGAGGTAATTAAAGAGCTAGAATCTACCTCCACTAATCTCTGCAGAATGAAAGGTCTCGTTTGAGCTGAATAAAAACGTCAAGGTTACCACAGCAACAAAACACTGACATTACACGCCAATCAGAGGTTTTCCTGTGACGCTTTTGTCTTCCCTACCCAGTCTGAGCGATGTCCTGTGGCGGTAGTAGTAGCAGCTGTTGCAGTCTCAGCCTCATCTGGGTAGAAACCCGATGGACTGAAGGATGAAGTTGCTTTTCCTGCAGTCCACCATCCTCTTTCGGAGGACAGGGAGGGAAATGAGAGACCTTTGTATAATACGGCATTGGAGCCGCCCCGTTATCTCGCTGCCACTACGTGAAGGGGTCCCTCTTCAGCACCTCTGACCGTCGCAAGAACAAAGCACTTGACATTAGCCAGACGCCTTAGTCCCAGAGGAAGTAACTATAAACATTTCGTTTTATATCACCCAGTCCGCGTGCACCATCAGGCTGCTCTCCCTCCAGTTCATACCACCCTCGTTCATATACCTCTCCACTCCATCCCACCACATAATTATAATAGCTCGTCTGTTAACTCTCTTGAGGCTATGGCCTCACTTGGGCACTTCATTCAGGCTAAACCAGACATTCTCTCTCTCTCTCTCTTTCCCTCTCTGGAAGCCCTAGCAGTAAATAGGTAAAAACCATGAAATTTAATTCCTTTGCCTGTGTGACGTATTTTAGTTTTTATATCAGCTAACACCAAAGGATTTTTTTTCTTTTTTTTTTTTTTTTAGTTGAGGGAAACCCTAGTAGTCAAAGAGTTAATTATCATAACTCAAAATGGTGGAAATATGCTGAAAAAAATAATACTGTAAATAAATGTATACAGAATGCCTTTACGATTGAAAACGTTAATTAAGGAAGTTTTTCGCAGCACTGAAAAGTCTTCATGTATTGTGACAAATATACGGGAGTGGTTGTCGTTGTTGCTCTTGTTATTATTATGGTTGCTATTGTTATTGTTCATATTGCTATTGTTTTTGTTGTTATTGTTATTGTTGATGTTATTATTGTTGTTGCTGATGTTGTTGCTGCTGATGTTGTTGTAGGCCAAGGCTCATCTGAACGTGAACTAGGTGGCCTGCAGGCTAAAGCTGTCCTTCTCCTAGGGTCCATCAACCTCCTGTCAGATGATAGTGAGCCACGTTTGTATAGCTAAGCAGCTCCACTGCCCGGTTATATCAGTGCCATCGCGTAAAGGGGTCCCTCTGCAGCACTTTTAAGGGAAATAAGCTTATTATTTCTTTTCGGTAGGAGACATGTGAATTAAAGTAAATAACTCAAGGTAATATTACTTTGGTGACGACTATTAGATTTTGCAGGAACGACAGGAGACACTGAAGAAATATTCACTTCTCTTTCCTTGCTCTTCCCGGGAAAGAAAATGTAGTTACAACAGGACATTGGCGAGAATTTATGAAGTTGCCAGTTCTGCGAAATATCCATACCTCAGCACTAATCGACATACACAAACTCTATGCCTAAACTTAAGCTTGTGAGTTATAGTACTAGATCACAGAGGGGGGGCTGAGTCTAGGGATGTTTCTTCTACAATAACTCACCCCGGCAGAGCACACAAGAATATACTGTGGTCCTGGTTGGTGGTAATCTTGCCAACATAAGCCTGGGTGACGGTGAACTGCTTCCCTGCCACCTTCTGCCACCTTTTCCCTTACTCCTACAGAAAAGTCACTACTACATACCCTCCTCCCCTTTCCCCTACTACTCTCCCATCCCTCTCACCACTATACTCGCCTCCTTCCATTCCTCTTCCCACTATTACGCGGTTCCCACTTGTAAGCAGAGTTCAGGACCAAATGAACATTACTGGTACCAATATCTGTACTGTGGCTACGATTAACGAAATATTCTGTAATTACTGTAGGCACCCAGAACTACATTTTAGACTTTACTACGAGAAATGCTATGAGGGAAACTGACACTATTGCTTGGGTACATTTGGTAACATATGTGTGTGTACTGCTAACATTTCGAGTGTACTGTTTTTACTCACACCAATGGATATGGCTGGGTACAGGTAGTAGTGGTAGTAGTAGTAGTAGTAGTAGTAGTAGTAGTAGTAGTAGTAGTAGTAGTAAGAGAAGGAGGAGGAGGAGGAGGAGGAGGAGTATTGTTATTATTATTATTATTATTATTATTTCCAAGTCTAAGCTCATCTCAACGTGAACCCAGCAGACTACAAAGTGGTTACCCTTCACTTGCAGCCTGTCTTCCTTTTGTGGGACAGGGAGGGAACCGAGGGACGTCTGTATAACTAGGCAGCGGAACCACCCACTCATATCAGTGCCACCACGTGAAGGCATCCCTCTCCAACACCCGGGAACAGTTGATAATATATATATGTGTACTGCAACTGCCGGCATATCGATTATACTGTATTTACTCTCACAAATGGATATGATTCTGTGCAGCTGGTATTATTGATATAACTTGCAGATGTCAACAGTTCAGGTCTATTTACTCATGCAGATGGCTATGGAGGTAGTAATATCGACTTAGCTGATGTGAAAGGATATGGTGCCTGCTTTTTTCAATTTATAAGTTACACACACACACACACACACACACACACACACACACACACACACACACACACACACACACACACACACACACACACACACACACCACGGCCTCCCTCCCCCACAACACACACGTAAAACAAACACATCTGTCCACACTAATGAACCTGTACAAATCATCACTCTAGGGTGCTGAACACTGAACACTAAAACTTTGTACACAACACCCAATTTCAGCACGTCAGCTTGTTAGTTTTCATAATCTTTGTAATAGAAACATTCATTTATTTTCAGCCTACTAATATTATGATCTTGTATTCTATTTTCTGTTATATTATGTCCCCAAAACCCACATTACTCAGCTTAGGGTTTCGTAAAAAAATGATGGATATAGAGAGAATATCCCTCCACTCTGATTTGGATATTCTCAGAGTTTATGCAGCTTGGAGTGACTTACAGGAGGCTGAGAATTTTAATACCATTACCATAACCCTCTCACGGTCAGGACAACTCTGATATTCTCCTGACCTACCACACGATTTTATTTAGCTGAGAGTGAGCTTAGCGCGGCCGAGAGTGTAAAGCTTTCCATTATGGGATTTCTTATCGAAGCTCAGTAAGTATTCAGGGATGGCTAGGAAGTATAAAAAAGCTCTTGTTGTGAATGGCTTAACCACTACAAGATCTCTTTTCATATCATTCACTTTTCTCTCAACAGCTGTGCATTTTCCTTAGTCAGATATAATATTAATCAATTATCCTGTGGCCTTATCATTTTTTTCGGCCAGATTAATCTCTAGAAAAAATATTATGAATCAGTTCTCCTGCGGCTTTATTACTTTTCATCCCAGAATAAACTAAAGAAAAATATTGTTAAACTCTTGATTTCCAGAAGACCAAATCCCGGGTCAGGGGCTTTGTCTTCGTCGGGGTAAGACAATTCCTCTGCTTTTTCTTATCTTCATAAAAATATTCTTGACGGTATTTTTCCCTTGCTGGAGGCCTTTTGTTTTCGTTTCGACTTCAAGCTTTTCTCTCATGGTTTTGACTCAATGCAAAATATAATTGTAATTTCTTCAACTCGAGAATGTATTTTGTTTTTTATTCCTCCTATCTACAAGCAGATTTATTCAACTAAGGAGATTTTTTTTTTTAAGGGGGATTAGCTGTAGTCTGCATTAGCCCTTTCAGTACGAGAAGAATTTCCTGTGTAGATGAAAGTCATCAGGCTGAAGGGGGTAAACATCATAGTCTACTTTTTTTCTTCAGCTATTCAATTTTTTTTTTTTGGGGGGGGGCTATTTAATCTATGGAGTCTTTCAGTATATTCTTGTACTATCTATGCACTTCACCAGCACGAGGGAGATTTAATTCAGGCCACCACTCTCCCCCCGAGGAAAAGATCCAGTCCTGCAGCTGACATCATATAGACTGGTACAGTTATAAATACGGCTTTGTGCTCAGCTCTTCGTCTCTTCATTAGCTGAGGTTTTTATTCATTTAAATTAACCTCTTTCAACACTGACTTCTGTTTTAATTTTGCTATCATCAGTCAGCTTTAACCAGACTGGGACAGATTTCTAGCAGTGGTGATACACACACACACACACACACACACACACACACACACACACACACACACACACACACACACACACACACACACACACACACACACACACACACACACACACACACACACATGCTATCTCCTTACGATTGGGACAGATCTCTGGTGCTAATGGTATACACACACACACACACACACACACACACACACACACACACACACACACACACAGACACACACACAGACACAGACACAGACACAGACACACACACACACACACACACACACACACACACACACACACACACACAGACACACACAGACACACACAAACACACACACACACACACACACACACACACACACACACAACCTCTCAGTTAAGGACAAACTTTTCAAACCAGAGGGGATAGACAGGGACGTCATTAATTATTCCTGCATAAGTCGCCTTTCTTGGGGTAAATAAAAATCACCCGGAGACAGAAAAGGGGAAAAAAAAAAAGTTACTCCAGCGTAGGAGGTTTGTCAATAAAAAAAAAAAAAAAGGGAGATAGGAAGATCAAATTAAGAAAGATGTCCATGAGCTGAAAGAGTTATAGATATGAAGCCTGTCACACACACACACACACACACACACACACACACACACACACACACACACACACACACACACATAAAAGGAAAGGGAGAAAAAAAGCTTACCCACCACACAAACACAGCACCATAAATCTTCATTATTCGCGTCCAGCCGGCTAGAGTGATATATTTCTACCACAGTTTTTCATCGTTTATTTTATTGTGGCTGTGAGGCAAGTTGATTCTCTGTATGTACAATGCTTGGCCGTCAGACATTGGTGTTAATATTATAATTGTTATTGTTAGTTTTACTACTGTTACTACTATTACTGCTACTGCTGCTGCTGCTACTACTACTACCACTGCTACTACTACTACTACTGTTATCACTATTATTATTATTATTATTATTATTATTATTATTTTTATTATTATTACTATTATTTTTATTATGGTTATTATTATTATTATTATTATTATTATTATTGCTGTTGTCGTCGTCGTCGTCGTTATTTTTATTGCCGACATTGCTGCTGTTAATCATTTTGGATAACACACACACACACACACACACACACACACACACACACACACACACACACACACACACACACACACAGCATTCTTTATTTATCTGACAAGCATCCAGAGTTCAGACATATATATTATACTCCTCTTTCAGACTGTAATTATTTATTTTATTTTAAGTGTGAATTTGATAGATTCCTGCAATTTCATCCACCTTACAGAAATTGTATTATTTATTTTCTCCGCTAGCATACAAACTGAATAATATTTTTTAAAATTCTTTTCTATTATTAAAAAAATATTATGTAGCGGTACCTCTTTCGGTTAATTTTTATGATTTTTTATTACAGGTCGAAGAATGGTGGATTGAAATTATGGTCACATATATATATATATCTACTTGTCTATCTTTTTATCCATCTATCTATCGATCTGCCTACTAAATTACTCATCCACTTAGGAATCTCCAATATCTGTTTGTCGATCTATCTACCTCTCCATCTGCCGCCAGACCCATAATCCCATAATTGATCAAGTGCCACAGAAATGCTCCCAACATTTTTCTGCCACACTACTCATCTCCACTGCCTCCAATCATTTCATGCCCCCCCCCTCTCTCTCTCTCTCTCTCTCTCTCTCTCACACACACACACACACACACACACACACACACACACAAGAAACAACCCGAGTTACTGAAAATCTAGAGAAACACACAACACATATTTTTCTATGTAAATTCAAGACACACTGTAAAGTCAGGATTTGTGTGAATAAAACCCACTGAAAAACAAACGATGCCAGTACACTGACATTCAAGGAAGTTCACGGATTGAATTACGTAACTCAGGATTACATTAAAACGTAAAAAGGACACAGCTCTTGACGTAAGTGAGGTAATTTTAGGATGGCACAATGTTTTAGGAAGACCTCTGCTCCATTCCTATACAATTTTCCTTTTTATCTCCCTTTTTATCTTTTTTATTTATTTTTACCTTCTTTATTGGTCAAGGGTATCAGGACTGTATTTTCTTGGGCTCATAACGTTCCCTTGCACCTGATCACTAGCGATTTGTTTTTTCATTTGCTTTACATCCTCTTGTAAATTGATAATCTTTGTGTACATTATTTGTACTTTTCCTGCCATCAAAATACTCTCATCAGAGGATATTTAAAGGCCATATAGAGAAGAAATTGGTACTGAACAGGTGTCAGGGATGGTTACGCCACGAGCCGTGGTATAAATACCAAAATAGGCAATTGGTGAGACTGTAGGGGTGGGCCTAAAAGATTCCTTACCCTATTGTGGCTTGCGTAAGAGGTAAAGCGACACACACACACACACACACACACACACACACACACACACACACACGCACACATACCCTCTCTCTCTCTCTCTCTCTCTCTCTCACACACACACACACACACACACACACACACACACACACACACACACAGATACATACATACAAAAACGGTCATGTGATTGCAGTTACCTCTCGATATTTTCTTCAGCTGACGGCCCTTCCACACGGAGGGAATTACAAACGACCTCCGAAAATCTACCCAGGAACTTCACGTCTTTCACATCCTTCCTTTGACACTACTTTACAAATTGCTTCAGCATGGGAAGAACCACTTAATGGATGGTAACCTGAGAAACAGCCCCCATTAACTCATAAGGCCTTTTATATTTTGCCATTACCGAGGCTTGAGGACTTTGCCCTGCTTTGAGAGGAAGACTAAAATTACAGATACTAAACTGACAAATGGGTCGATATAAATTTTCATATAAATAAGTACACTACACGCTCCTTCAATCAGACGTCTCTCTGTCTCTCTGACCTCTCTCTCTCTCTCTCTCTCTCTCTCTCTCTTTGCCTGCGTGGTGTGTTGACTTAATAGAGGAAGAGAGGGCACGGCGAGGGGCGATAACTCTGTGTGGCCATGTAGTGATCGGTGACGCGATAACAGGGCATTGGCTTTGTGGCTTCGAGAATGTCAATACGAATGGGACTGGAATATACACTCAAACGACACCTAGAAACGCATCTTGTCTGAGGTCCAGGAAGGGAAATTTAAGGTATCACGTATGCATGAACTTTGTCTTTGTCTGTTACAGGGACACACACACACACACACACACACACACACACACACACACACACACACACACACACACACACACACACACACACACACACACACACACACTCACTCACTCGCACATGCACACACAAGCACAGGGTACATATTACGTCCACTGCAGGAGTCCGGACCTATTCCCCGGAGAGAGAGTGATAGAGTCAGTGAGTGTGTGCGTGTGTGAGAGAATAAGTAAGAGGGCACGAGGAATGTATACCTTCGTTCGTGCTGTGTACAACCGTCTTAGAGTATATAGTTGTGTGTGTGTGTGTGTGTGTGTGTGTGTGTGTGTGTGTGCGTGCACGCATGCACGCGGATGTATTTAGGCAGAACGCATTTGGTATTCAAAAGGAAAATTCTCACAGACCTAAATGAACTAAACCGCTTACACAGGCTCACTCACTCTCACTCACTCTCCCTTCCTCACTCTCATCGTATCGCATTCACTCACTCCCCTTCCCCCCCCTCTCTCTCATACACACACACACACACACACACACACACACACACACACACACACTTCCAGGAAGAATGCTGCGGTATATACAAATGTGTATATATTTATATTTATCTGCATTCCAGTTTAGTGTGCTTCTTAATACATATATATATATATATATATATATATATATATATATATATATATATATATATATATATATATATATATATATATATATATATATATATATATATATATATCCTCCTCCACCCCCCGCACGCACACACACACACACACACACAGACACACACACACACATACAACCAAGCCAACTCCATTCTCCGTGTTTGCCAGTACTGCATTAAATTACTATATTTATGGCGAATGACTGACAACACAGGCGAGGTCCAAGTCGGAGAGTGGCTGCCGAGTGGTCTGCAATCCTTGAGTTTACCGTGGCATCTGTTTTCTAGGTTTGTGTGTGTGTGTGTGTGTGTGTGTGTGTGCACGCGAGCGATTTGCTTGGTGTTTTGTTTTCTTTCTGCCATGTTGTATGTGTTATGCTGGGTGTATTTTTCTGCGTCTGTTTTTCTGTACTTGGTTGCTTGCAGGTGTTGATGGAGTGTTAGAAGTATAATACCATTCACTGCCCTTATGTCAATGTTTTATATTCCTCCTACCTCAAAAATATTTCTTTCTTTCTTCGGTTATAAAAGACTGCGTATGAAAATGTCCTTCGGTAGAATTCCCCCATTGGCATATTAATAATCTGACCTCAGTAATAATAGTAAACTGGAAACATGTATATATGGAAAAGCTTGTTTACAATTAACCTAAGACCAAAGAATAACATTTTGAAGACTGCACCATGTGACCCTACACACACACACACACACACACACACACACACACACACACACACACACACACACACAAGGTCGCCATCTAGTCAGAATTAAGTTTATCTTAGTACGTTATGGTACTCTAAGCGACCAGATACCTTTCATGTAAATCGTGCTCATAAACAATGTACATTAAATAATTCTAGAAGACTCATTTCTGTGTAAAAAATGTACCTGCTCTTTTTACGTTATTTATTATTCATTGTAGAAGGGGGCGCTGACGGTGAGAGGGTGTAAATCACAGAACTCCCTCAGAGGTACTATGTCAGAGAGGAAGAGTAGTTGATAAAGACTGGGGTAAGGTGGAAAGAGGTGGGCAAGACGAGCTATGTGGTAGGACAGATGGAAGACAAAAAACTGCTTGAAGCTGTTCGTTGAAGGCTGGCTGATACAGACGTCATGGCAGTGGGTTCAGTAAGGTTTCTCAAAGCAGAGGGATAATAATAAACGTAGGAAAAATAATAAAAAATAATAACAATAATCCATCATCCATCATCCAATCCTTTACTGCCCCATTAGGAGCGTTGGGGCCTATGGTCCTCACGAAAATGTCAGTGATATTAGATTTCACTCATTAAAGCAGGAAGGTAAATGATAAATAAGTAAATAGAAAACAATTCGCACCAAAACAACAACACCAAAAAGCACACTGAGAACGAATTAAAACTGCGAACAACAAAAGTAAATACAAAAGGTTCCAAACGACCCGTGCAATTTATGCCCTAATTTCCTACTCACACCCATTTATTTGCAAGCCTCCATTTCTGATAGCGAATATTTTGCCACTACGGTATGTGCCCTAATCAATTACAGGCCGGAAAAAGCAATAAGCATTCACTTTGCACATTCGATTCGTATGTAAACGCTGGCAACCCATCATACATTCGGAATCAGTGTTCGCCCGTCAGTCATAGGCAACAGGTATGGTTATGAACACTTTTATACGCGTAGGCACACACCTTTGCGTACACACACACATGCACAAACTTGTACACACACACACACACACACACACACACACACACACACACACACACACACACACATGAAAAATCAGTGTTAGTTCATCCATCATGTGAAAAGACACACACCCGCATATCCACACTCACATACACATACATGTGAGCTCATGCGTAAAGGCAGGACATGCATGTGCCGAAGCTTACACACACACACACACACACACACACACACACACACACACACACACACACATCACTCCCTTCATGCGAAACAATATCACTCAAACAACAATATCGCCCATTTTATGAAAGTGGCAAAAAAAGACAGGAATCACCCTTTTTTTATTCTCTACTATTTTTATTTTTTTGGACTTCAAAAATATGTTTAATTTTATCTGGGCAGTGTGAGCTAGTGTGAAGCCTGCCCTACACTCAGTTCGGTATTCATAAAGGGCATGTGTTGAGGTTTCTGTGTATCTGGGTGTAGTGTTGCCAATGGAAGAGAGAGAGAGAGAGAGAGAGAGAGAGAGAGAGAGAGAGAGAGAGAGAGAGAGAGAGAGAGAGAGAGAGAGAGAGAGAGAGAGAGAGAGAGAGAGGGAGAGAGAGAGAGAGAGAGAGAGAGAGAGAGAGAGAGAGAGAGAGAGAGAGAGAGAGAGAGAGAGAGAGAGAGAGAGAGAGAGAGGGAGGGAGAGAGGAGGGACAGCAAACTATCAGTCTATCTATCTATCTGGCTATCTATCTATCTGGCTATCTATCTATCCATCTGTCTGTCTGCTCTTATGTTGATTGACATTAGACAAAGTTAGGTAGATAAATATGGATATATGGAGATTTTCACTAACTTATAGGTAGATAGATAAATATATATAGATATATAGATGTAGTGATTGAATAATTGGTAGACAGAGCAAAAGATAGACTGAAAATATATGTATATGCATGAGTGTGACAGAGAATTATGTGTATGTGTGTGACCGAGAATATGTGTGTGTATGTGTGTGCACGTGTGCGCTAGTGTGTATGCATGTATGTATGTGTGTATGATTTGATTCATGGCTCTACGTGTACGTGTGTGCGTGGGAATGTGTGCATGCCCGCTCTTGTGTGTATATATGTAGAGAGTGTCTGTGTAAGTACGTGTGTGTATGCCTTTTTTAATTTATGTCAGCAAGAGTGTACGTGTATGTGTATGTGTTGAGTGCATGTACGTTTCCCTATATGAGGCTCTTTTTATAGATGTACATTGTATGGCAGTATTCATATATGTTTCTATGAGCGTTAATCCTTCTGCCAAAGCCTGTGTGTGTGTGTGTGTGTGTGTGTGTGTGTGTGTGTGTGTGTGTGTGTGTGTGTGTGTGTGTGTGTGTGTGTGTGTGCGTGTTTGTGTTCGTGTGTGTGCATTTGCTTCTTTGTGCTTGCGTGTATGTTTGCAAGCATAGGCAGCAGATTATGAATATGCAGACTTTGCATACCATTAATAATAGCAGAAATTGAGATGATGTTGATGATTCTGATCCTGATGGTTCTGATGCTGATGATACTGATGCTGATGATTCTGATGCTGATGATTCTGATGCTGTTGATTCTGCTGCTGCTGCTGCTGCTGATGATACTGACTGATGATGATGGACGGAAAGAATTCAGAAACGAACACAAGAAAGACCCCACAAAGTCATCATTTAAACCTTCAAAGATTTTGCTTCATTTCGTAGGTTTAAAGTTGAAGAAAAACAGTAATAAATAAATAAAATAAGCGTGGTTCGTAATGTAACTGGTAGGAAAAAAAAACAGTTGACTGATTAGTGTGAAAAGGGAAAAGTCCTTGTCGTGTTTTCCATACCTATTTCATGCCAGATAATATGAAGGTGAGATATTATGCAAAAACACGGAGTTAAGGAAGAGGTTTTGGACAGATTTCTAATTTCACGATAGGACAGCCTGATATGTTAAGGATCCTTGCAAGCAGGACTTAAATATAAGTGTGTTCATCTTAAAAGTGAAGAGACAAATTTCACTGTATCCATTTGACGTCCTTTTGGCTGTTACTGCTACAAGACGATTTTCTTCTGTTTTTGAAAGGCGTTTATTATTACAGGATTTTAATTAAAGCTATAACTGACCCCTCCAGTTCATAAAGCTTATCCAAAGTTAGATAAAACCGTCAGGATATGGAATAAATATGTTGAAAAACCACATCCCCGATCTCAGTGGGTTAGAGCTTTATATAAAGTTGACAAATTGCCTTCAGTATCAAAGGGATGACAAAGCCGGCCTCGCGTCATTTGTCAGTGGTTTTATGTGTGCCCATAAATAATTACCGTTGTCGTTATTTGTGATGGAGTGTACGGATACGATTACATTAAACGCTGAGGCTTTGTTTGTTGTTCATCAGGCAGTGTTTTGTTGTACTCGTTTCACCTTAAACGGGCCCAGATTTTCGTCATTTTGTACCTTACTTCACGTATCCCAGCGACGAAAAAGAACCATATTACCATTACACATCCTTTATTAATAGCACTTCTTCGTGACTAGCACAATCTTCTAGTGTTCATCTACTACTACATGTCGGCATTCAAGATGGAGAGATGGCAATTTTAGGTCAAGTTAGAGTAAAATGAGTATAGTTATTGTATGGCATTATTAACTTAGGATTTACACACACAAATGAACACAGACTCCTCTTTTTACCCTCTTATAAATTTATGTCTTCCACGTACACTTTAATAATTCTCTTGCTATTAAAATCACCCTCAGCTGAAAGAAATCGTATGGCGTGAACTGGAATGTAATATTAAAGTTGTCCTGACCATGCAAGGGATAATGGTATAAGTTTTGGCACTAAGGCTCCTCTGACTCACTCTCAGCTGAATAAAATCGTCTAGAGTTAGCTGGAATATTTTACTATAGTATTCCCGACCATGAAAAAGATAACTGACGAATCAATACGAAACATTTATCAAATGGAAGAAGGTAAACGAGTAAATGAAACGTGGAATATGTCTGATGCAGTAATATAATGCTTTGTCATAAATAGTCACCGGTGTCTCTATTTGCGTGGGAAATAGGGATATGATTAAAATTAAATGGGCTTGATTGTTTTACGTCTAATATAAAAGTCGGTCTCTGCTGCCTCTCTCGTCACTGGAGTCATGGCAATTTTGATGATAGGTAGTCGACAAAGGTGTATATTATCACCCACAGACAGATGATGACTTCTACCTTTGTCCTCGTCACAGTTAAGCATTTATGAATCTAGTCACGTACGACTGGCAAGAGAGGCGAACAGACATTTGCAGTTGAGTGTACGGCCACTAAAAAAATATTCGCTACCTTTGTGATGTGATAAAATATGACTCAGGGACCAAGGCTTCTGAACTACTACCAGTACCAAATGAACATGGTTTCATTTTCACAAATCATTTCAGAACTCATCACACCCGGGGATAATGAATATTTTTTTAAGTGGGTGTACATCAAGTAGTGTGTGAATTACTGTATCCCCGTAGTATTATATGATTAGGATTTTTACAGCAACATTAGTATCCCTTCCTAATCTGGGTGAGGTCTGTCTTAGCTTATTCTTTTGCTGCCAGACGATTTTATTCAGCTTCAGGATGGCTTTTTACACTGAGAGGGGTTTATTAAGGCCGTGTCTAACCCTATCGTTTCGGTAACTTTATTCTAAACTGAAAAAAAAGCCGGAAATTAACAAGAATTAAAAAAACTGAAAAAGAAGTCATTGGACTGAATGGAATAACAGAGAGATAATTTTAATAGTACAGAACAATAGCCTGATTACCTGAGTGTAGTAGTGTGAATAAATTACAGACAGGGCTTTGCTTCATGCTCGTCAAATAAAGTGCGTGAATTTGCTGTATAATATTATCAGCCTATGATTTCCATACCACTGAGCATTTATCAGTTGAAAGTAGAAATATAACATTATTTGGGGGTGTTTGTTTGTTGTTCGTCAAACTGTGTGTGTGTGTCTGTGTGTGTGTGTGTGTGTGCAAATTACCACGTTGACTAATGACTCCATAATCTCGTTAATTATACACAACAATCTTAATATTAAAAATTTTTCATCTTTATAGAAAAGTAGCAAATCTGTGTAAAGTGGTAAAGACAGAATAAAACAGGCGACATCGTACCGAAAGGATGACTATCATTATTTATATATATTTACGGCATGTGGAGAGAGCAAAGAATGAGAAACTGATTAGAAGAGGGGTAGTGAGTGAGAGAGATAGAAGTGTGTGTACAACTTTGTATATTTTTAAGTAACCCGATGTGACTGTTACGTGAAGTGAGTGATGGGGAGGGAAAGAGTGGTTGAGGAGAGAAAGGAGGGAGGGGGAAGGGATTGGAAGGGGGGAATGTGGGGGGAAGACATAGAGGAAGGATGTAGATGAGGGAAAAGGGAAGGACGATGTGGGAAGGAATAGCTGGGAGAAATAAGATGGGAGAGAAGGGGAACCAGAAACGGAGATACATGGGGAATGGGGGAAACGGAAGGAAAGAGATACAGGAGTGCGAATGTGAAGGATAATGTGGAAAGGAATAGTTGGGGTACAGTGAGAGGGGAGAGGGGGGATCAGAAAAGGGGAGAAATATGAGAAGGGAGATAGAAAGTTGAGGGAGAGATGGAGAGGGTGAAAGCGGGTGACATTCTCTCACTCCTGGTTTCATCATCTCTTTGTGCAATTTAATCCTATGTATTAGCATTACACTCATTCATGCATTCTATTTTTTATCGTAGTTGCCATGGTGTTTCTCTCTCTCTCTCTCTCTCTCATGCAATCTATTTTAGTCACAGTTGCCATGGTGTTCTCTCTCTCTCTCTCTCTCTCTCTCTCTATTACTTTTGACACCTGATTCCACACTCAAGTTCGACCTCTCTCACCTTACTCCACAAAGGTCAATATTCTTCTCCAATCCATGAAATCAACCATACACCCTTATTTTTACTTTTTGTCTCACTTTCTCTTAGTAAGTACCCTTAAAGGTATAGTATGTAATATATCATCATCACCTGTGAAGTAAATTAAAGTGATATATACCTTCTCAGATTTCCTTCATGGCATATATATCTGAGAAAAACATGCAAATAACCTTTCAGTTAAATGTTATCAGTCTGGCTGCTTGACTTAGTGATTTCATTTTACATATCTCTATAGCATATGCACGTAAACTCTACTAGCACACACACACACAGACACACACACACAGACACAGACACAGACACACACACACACACACACACACACACACACACACACACACACACACACACACACACACACACACACACACACACAGACACACACACACACACACACACACGCACACACACACACAAATGAACACACAAAAGTACCCCACACAGACACATACAAACATGTGCACACACAGAACGTGTACACACATACACAGACACACATACACCGTATATCTATCTGTTTATCTATCAACCTATATATCTATCCATCGCATCTACATAAATCTTTTTGTCCATCCATATGTTTCTATCTTTCTATATCCATATATATATCCATATGTCCGTTTGTCTGCTTATCTTCCTGCCTACCTACCTACCTATCTATCTGTCTGTCTCTATCTATCTACCTAAACACGATAAACACAAACAAACTATCGGCGATGTAGGTCGGAGGAAGCGTGAAATGTGTGAGAAGGAGGACTGGGCGAGGCGGGACGAGGTGTTGGCGAGAGTGGTGGAGTCGGCGGCCGTATCGGGAAGCAATAACAGAGGCACACACAAGCACGGATCGGAAAATAGAGCACAGGCAGACCCATAAGTGATGAGAGAAACAGCGACCGACCGACCACCACCAGCCACACACTCACGCTGCACCCCGAACACACTCTTTTCTGCGTGATGAGATACAGAAAAACGGCTCTATACTCTACAACGCACTCACACGACACTCTGCAACACACTTCACACTACACCTGAATCCAGCTATTTTTTGGGTTGATGAGGCTCAGAAAAAAAGGCTTTATATTCGAAGCTACACACAAACCACACTCTACAACACACTCCCACGCAACACTCACACTCATATCTACACCCGACGCTACATCCATACTCAGCACTTTGCTCTACAAGACACCCAGATCCAACTGCTTTTGTAGGATAAGCTACAGAAATGCGCCAACACACTCGACACTCGAAATGGACTGAACTGTTTTAATTTGGTAAGAAGATTCAGAAACGCGGAACAGACTCTACACCGCACCCCAAAGCAAACTGTTTTTGTTTAACAGTGTATACTGTTCATAATTCTCCTTCTTTCATGTTTTCCTTTTCTTTATTTTCCTGACCCTGTCTCAGTCTATCCTTCGGAGGGAAAAAGGAGTTATGATGATGATGATGATGATGATGATGATGATGGTAAGACTCTTCACAAATAATAGAAAATATGGCTATGCATAGAAAATGGCTTCTCTCCTAGGCCAGGTAGCAGAGAGGAAAAAAAACAAACATACCGCAACTGAATTTTTATTTTTACTTGTTTTTACTGACTCTGGCAAAGGTAGTGGTAGTGGAAAACCCAGTGACCCTGTGTGTGTGTGTGTGTGTGTGTGTGTGTGTGTGTGTGTGTGTGTGTGTGTGTGTGTGTGTGTGTGTGTGTGTGTGTGTGTGTGTGTGTGTGTGTGTGTGTATGTGCTGTGTAAAACTGACAGGGTAGCCTTACATAGAGTTCCTCTGTGTGACGGGCCTCAGGACTCCCTGGGGGAAGATAAGATGGTAGAAGAAAGGCCATAAAATTGTGTACCGCGTGTATATATGTGTGTGTGTGTGTGTGTGTGTGTGTGTGTGTGTGTGTGTGTGTGTGTGTGTGTGTGTGTGTATCAGCTTTCATGGCACACATGAAACAGATGCACAGAGTTGAAAGTGGCCCATATATGTGTGCTAAGCAGAGATATGTAAAGTTAAGAGAGTCTCGCGTATGTATCTTAAACACAGGAAGGCGCTGACAGAAGGGGGCACATGGGAGTGTATGGTAGCTTCAAAAGAAACAAAACAGACAGACGAAGAGTTGCAGTTGGAGTCCTGTATATGAGAGAGAACCAGGGAGATTCTTAAGTAGATTATTAAGTAGTACCATACAGACACACAATTATCTTCCTAAAGTCTGACGAAATCATAGCTGGAAAATCGAACCATCTGAAACACTCAAAAATATATATAAGGTTTGCTTTGTATTTGGCCAGTTGTAAATTCTGTTCAGACGGAAATGGGAAGATAATGGTTTCTTTGACTTCGCATATACGTATTCTGTGCGGAAGACAGACTCCAGGACGCATACAGGGGCCTAAAAGAAGTGGCAGAAGTTATTATGCGTCATCTTCACGTAGCAACTTTCTAGACACACGCGAAACAAGTAGATGTAAACATAATAGGACCCCTATATTTATCTTCTTCTTGAGCGTCTATTTCACAGACACACAGACTACTTATAAATGTAACGGGACTGTTGAGTGTGATCTATATGTGTTTGGCAACGTCAAGAACCTGAAACAGAGTGGTGGCAGGATCCCCCAAATAAGTATAGTGGTAGTAAGATCTTGGTGGTTGGAACAGAGTGGTGGTAGGAACATAGTGGTAGTAGGAACATGGTGGTAGGAAGATAGTGGTGGCCGGAACGCTTAGGTGTGTCAGTTCCAGGTAAGAAAATATCATAGTCATAGGCTACTCCATAACAAACAACTTCTAGAGGACCAGTACGTCTCCTGGTGTCGGGTTTACCTTGTACTCCCTTGTACTTCTTTTTTCCACGGAGACTGCTGGAGGAGGAGGTAGGAGGACGTCTCTGGGGGACAACATTTCGCGTAGTAGTTCACCTATTCTGCTTCTCACTTTGATATGTCGTCTAATATTACTAAGCTGGGAAAGGCTTGATATGTTTCTCTCTGCTTCTTCATGATTCTCTCTCTCTCTCTCTCTCTCTCTCTCTCTCTTTCCCTCTACCTGTCTACCCATCTATTTTTCTATCTTTCTATCTTTTTTTTTTTTTTCTGCAAAAGCTTCAGAGAGGAAAGTACCAAACATAGCTGAGTGGAGGGGTAACCAAACTTTCATCCCTAACTGGGCCACGTGTGTGTGAGGCAACTTTTATGAAATACAGAGAAAAGCCAGTGAGGAGGTGTCACGGTTATGTCTCTGTGTAGCTTGTGCAAAGGTCAACTACACATACGTAACAACCAGGTACAGTGGTGTGTGTGTGTGTGTGTGTGTGTGTGTGTGTGTGTGTGTGTGTGTGTGTGTGTGTGTGTGTGTGTCCAGGGTGAGGGGTCAAGCACCATGGCACACGGTGGGAGTGGCGGAGAGGTCCCTATAAGTGTGTGTGTCCTGTGCTAGGTGGAATCGAGGCCACTCATGCATATTTTACCTGAGCACCCACTCCAGCTCCTCTCCCAGCTTGAAGTAATCAGGGTCTGGCCGCGTTTCTTTTGAGTCGTGGAAATGGACTTAGAATAGGTCTGATTCCTTTTACCCGGTTTGTATTTGTCGTTCGCCATTTTTTCACCCGATTTCTGTCCAACAGCAAATGGACTTCCGTTCGAACTCTAGACCGGATAGAGGTGGGGAAGCAGTCTCAGTCGAAGTTTGGACTATATATAGGGTGCGTCACAGGAGGAATGGGCATAACTTTGGGGAATGATAAATGAAGGAATGAAAATTAAAAGTGCCCTATCACCATAAAATAGGTAATTTTGAAGCGTTAGGGAGCTACAATTACTGATGACCTTATTGACGAAAATGGTCTCTTTCTTATTTCACCCATATAATCAGTACTTTTAACTCGATAATGGTTGAGATTTTGACCCAATTTGATATAGCATTATATATTTGAATTCCCTTATCTTTCACATCCCAAAGTTATGTCCCTTCCTCCCGAAACATGAAGTATATTAGATTCTTCTGAGGTTCCATCCAATTCGTGAGTTTATGAACTTCCAAAAATTTGATGCGTTTAGCCTAAGTGGATACGTTTACCCTAAGTGTTTTCTTGATCACTAGAACAGCCTTGCAGTTTAAACACACACACACACACACACACACACACACACACACACACACACACACACACACACACACACACACACACACACACACACACACACACACACACACACACACACACACACGCACAAGATTTCTAATTAAACATGTACGACAAGAAAGAGGTGTTAGGAAATACCCCAAAAGTCACTTAAAGTACCACCCCAAAACACTCAGGTTATAGCAAAAAAAAAATAAATAAATAAAAAAATAAAAAAATAAGATAAATAAATAAAAATAAAAATCCCCTGACCTGAGTTCCTTTTAAGAAATAAGCAGTTCCATTTGGCTCCCTCGCGTGGTGGCAGAAGGGAGGGACAGGTGACTGAGAGCTTATTGACCGACCACCAGCAGGGGGAAGGATTGGTTTGGGCTGGATAATTACCACTAAGGGACTCTGCGGGGAAAATGTGGAAAGGAAAGGAAAAGGAAATGGAATAGGAAGGGGAAAGGAAAGTAAAAGTAAAAGAAAGGAAAAGGAAAGGAGAAGGAAAAAAAGGAAAAGGAAAGGAAACGAATCTGTTAAGGAAAAGTTAGGTAAAGAGAGGTGGAGTGAAGTACGGTAAATTAAATTAGAGAAAAGGAAGGCAAAGTATAATAAAGTTCCAGTAAAGTAAAGGGTAAAGTAAAGGAGAATAAATGGATCTGGGCAAGCAATAACGACTACCGACCTAATGTGGGCAAAATTCTCGCCACTGGTAAAGTAGAATAACGTAAATTGAAATAAAGTAACGTAAGGTAAAGCAGAGGAAATGGATATGGATGGATAATTTCCCCTACGACACTTCTGTGGGCCAAACTCTGAAGCTGGTAAAGTAAATTAAAGTAAGGTAAAACAAAGTAAAGTAAAGTAAAGTAAAGGGATTGGTTCTGGCCGGGTAATTACAGTTCCCGGCCTTCTGCGGGTAAAACTGCTGCCACTGGTAAAGAAGAGTCAAGGGAAGGGACAGGAATAGAGTCTGGATAGAGTAACTGGGAAGGGGGACTTGTGGCTTTAGTGTGGCTTTAATCTCTCTCTCTCTCTCACACACACACACACACACACACACACACACACACACACACACACACACACACACACACACACACACACACACACACACACACACACACACACACACACACACACACACACACACACACACACACACACACACACACACACACATACATACTTACATAATTAAAAATGCGGTTGTAACAGCGATCTGATGTGAACTACGTGTGGGACTGGGAATTATTGTTTGCAAGGATGAGGAAGTAGTAGTAGTAGTAGTAGTAGTAGTAGTAGTAGTAGTAGTAGTAGTAGTAGTAGTAGTAGTAGTAGTAGTAGTAGTAGTAGTAGTAGTAGTAGTAGTAGTGGTAGTGGTAGTAGTAGTAGTAGTAGTAGTAGTAGTAGTAGTAGTAGTGGTAGTAATAGTAGTAGTAGTAGTAGAAGTTCATCTGAAAAGTGAACCTGGTGGACTGCAGGCTTAGGTTGCCCCCTAGTCCACCGTCTTCCTTTTAGGGGATAGGGAAGTAGCTGAGGGACATTTGTATACCCAGACAGGTGAACCAGGCAGGTGCGTCGTTACATAAAGAGGTCTCTCTCCAGGAAAAACAAAAAGAATAACAGAAGCACTAACTATCTAGCATAATGGGAGACCAGGACGGTAGAGTAATATTAGAGAAAGTATAGAACGTGAGAGAAAGTGGGATAGGTCAGGAGCAGAGCGGGCTTAAAACGGGTAGAGTTCTTGATTATCAAATATTTCTCTCGTGAACGCTAGTTGAAGAGCGCTTGATGAAGAATGAAACATGCATGCCGCTTCCATGAACTCGGAAAAAGCGTATGAGAAAGGTGGCGGGGGTACATGATAGAAAGTGTTATCAATAAATGGCAGCTTTCATGGATGTACAAATTGCGTGTGACAAAGGTGACCTGAATACGAGATTGAAAGCGCTGAGAATAAGTGGCAGCTTTTATAGATGTGGAGAATGCGTATGACAAAAGTGATTTAGGTACGATACAGGAATTGCTAAGAATAACTGGAGATGGTGGCAGGCTATTTGAGACAATAAAAGACTTTCAACACAAGAAGTAGTAGTTGTGTTAGAGTGACATGGAGACTAAGTAGAAGGTTTCGCTGTGGGGGTACGAATGACAGAGGCTGTATCGTTCATATTTATTCTTTCAGAACGGAGAAGTCTGTTTACAACATTCCTGGCAAGATTCCATTCACCCGAGAGTTAGTTACGGAAGCCTTAAACTTATCACCATCCTCATCATCATCATCCTTCTCCTCCTCATCATCATCATCGCCACTGCTGCTACTACTGCTACTACTGTTATCAAAATCATCATCATTATCATCATCATCATCATCATCATCATCATTATTATTTAGTAACTGTGCTTCAGTAACTACAGAATATTTAAACTCTTTGGTAATATGACCACTTGTGTCCCCTCCCCCAAAAAAAAATCAAAATCAATTTCTTAATAATCACACTTTACTTGCGAAAAAAATAATTCGCATTTGTCTAACGTTTGTCTGTGGCAAAAACTTCAACTTTTAAAATCATTGTACTTCATTTGTGGCCAAGCATTTTAACTTTTCCAGTAAATAAGCTTCACACGGGATAAAATATTATCAGCGTAACAGTGGGCGTATTCTCAGGAGAGGAGGGCGAGGGGAATGAGAGGCGGGGTAGGAAAAAGGCAGTTCTCACTTTCTGGTTTCAGTGCATTTACATATTCGGCAGAATGTAGTTAATTGATTTTTTATTACTATTTCTAGACTATTGTATCTAGATTTGGAGAGACTCTCAGAATCCAGGGGTTTGATATAGCCTCCATTAACCCCTACATTACCACAGATCCCCTCTAAGTTGAATTAATGTGTCTAGAAGTCGGCAAGAATAAACTAATAAAAATTATAGGGAGGTTAGATATTACCTTCACTAAGCTCTTCACTACTGAAGGTCATCCCGAAGCTGAAAAATGTATGAAAAATATACATGGAGAAAAAAACTACGAAAAAATAAAGGGAAATATGTCCTCACGTTGAAATGATGAAGGGAAATTGGAGTCAAGTGTGGGGTTGGATTGTACTGCAGTCTGGTCGGGATTTGCGGACAAGTGACAGAGACCCACTGACAAGGGTTAAAAATTTCTAGCAGTGTCGTATTTCCCTGTCGACGACGAAGAAGGAACTTAACCCACGTATTTCCTACGCATTGTGAAGGTGTACTGAGCAGGGCAGCGAGTCAGACTGCATTGAGCCATTCAGTATGATTACGCTTTTTTTTTTTCTGTTGCTTACTCCAGATTTCTTCTTAAATTTTGGAATAATCTCACGCACAAAAGAGGAAAATGAAGGATGCAGATGACCTCTCCGGTACGAAATATACCTCTAGGAAAAAAAGGAAAAAAAGATGTTCTTGAGGTGAAAGAGGTATACAGATTTTCAAGGTAAGTGAGGAATAGAATTTTTCCGGCCAGGGTGGGATCTGAGAAAACAAGACTCAGAAATAAAGAACTCCGAGAAAGGACAAAGAATTGGAATACTTCTACCACGCACAAAAAAAGAAAAAGAAAAAAAAATGGGCTTCACTCCCATCTACCACAAATCCGTAAATAACAAGAATGAAGAGTAAAAATAAGCCATGATTTTGAAGGAGTCAACCAAAAACTGATACACGAACAACAAGAAAAGCGAACCGGTAGTGGAGTCTTAACCTTGATAACGATCCGCTGACAAGAGAATACATAGGCTACAAAGAAGTTTCAAAAGTGGCTGTAAAAGAGAGTAGCTTTTTATATTTTCTCTCCGGCAAGATGGTCTTTTGTATCCTCCTTAAGTCTATTATGCTACACTTATACCCTGACTCGATAAGAGGATAAGAGGAGGGCTTGGTAAACATATCAACTCTCTCGCCACGATTATTAAATTCACTTC
>NC_137027.1:12332649-12365149 GCF_032717465.1 Coenobita brevimanus
TGTCTGTCTCTCTCTCTCTCTCTCTCTCTCTCTCTCTCTCTCTCTCTCTCTCTCACCTGAAATGAAAAACAGTGAGACTGAGCAAGTAAACTGTTCACACAAAGCTTAATATTAAAAGGGAAATCACCCAAATGTACTGAAAAGCTTAACAGCGAATGCTTGATATCTCACCCAAAGGTTATTTCCTTTTCTCCTATTCATCCACAGTAAAATTGGAGACCTGCTACTGTTGCGCATCTTGTTCTAGAGGAAGATTTAGACTTTGAGAAATACTGATCGTGTGGAGGTAGGAAAATGAAATGTATGATAAAAAAGCATTTCACCGAACTATGGTGAGTAAGGATTTAGAAAACTCTACGGTCCAACCTACCCACGTTTCACTACCTCTGTTAAACTTGTCCTAGTTTCACTGCCTCTGTTCAGCCTGTCCACGTTTCACTGCCTCTGTTCGGCCTTCTAGCGGTTCAGTATCTCTGTTCAGACATCCCACGCTTTACCATCTCTGTTCAGTATTAAACTGACGGCCGTGGGAAGATATTGTGGTGCTATTTGTATTTCTCGTAGCAAAATAAAGCTTATTCCCCTGTGTGTGTGTGTGTGTGTGTGTGTGTGTGTGTGTGTGTGAGAGAGAGAGAGAGAGAGAGAGAGAGAGAGAGAGAGAGAGAGAGAGAGAGAGAGAGAGAGAGAGAGAGAGAGAGAGAGAGAGAGAGAGAGAGAGAGAGGCAAGAAAGACCAGACGTGCGTGAATCAAAGGACGCCTGGGAGGTGAGGCAAGAGTGTGTAACGAGAGTGTGGAAGGAGAAATACAGAGAAATACCGTGTGTAGGGAACAAGTGATACTGAGAAAGTGTGTGTGGACCAAAAAATAGTAGTTTCAGTGTGTAGCAAGGAACAATGAGTACAGGAAGAGATCATGCTGAATGTGGAACGAGTACAGAGTGTAAATATGAGGGAAGAAGTATGAAAACACGAACTTGGAATCACAGGAAGAATGGCCTGTCCTTATTTGAATAAAATCTTCCGCTGGTAAAGGATGACAAAGAAAGAAGCCATATTATTAAGGAAGTCAATCAGCAATATCAACAAACGAAAAATAAATCGTTGTTGTTTGTACTCATTGCTTTGATTGTTCTTGTTCTTGTAACTGTCTTTGTGGCTCCAAGGTTCATCTGGGTATGAACCCAATGGAATGCAGGCTGATGTTCTCCTGCATTCCACCACCGTCGTGAACATGAACGATAACAGATATGAACACAAAACTAATAATTTCCAGTACACCGAAACATCGAAAGGAAGTGCAACAAGCGAGATGCAAAATCAACCGTGAACACAAGTACTGACATATAATCACAAATCAAGGAGAGAGAGAGAGAGAGAGAGAGAGAGAGAGAGAGAGAGAGAGAGAGAGAGAGAGAGAGAGAGAGAGAGAGAGAGAGAGAGAGAGAGAGAGAATCCGATTGCATTAACTTTTTCAATCCGATTTTTTTTCGAATTTATTCTTGCTATCCCCACATGATTTTACGCAATTTTCAGGAGCCTTTTAGAGCTTGCAAGGTGAGCTAAAGACTAAATTATCTCCCTCACGACTACAGACTCTTCCAAAGCCTAATATAATCGTCTACAGATAGGAGAGTACAATAAAATAAGTCACTAAACTGAAGGGGTTAAGTGGGGAGGCGGTGGCTCAATCGGTAGAGAGGTGGCCTGTAGTCCTACCGGACCCAGGTTCGAATCCCGGCTGGGGCAGGGAACAGTTTAAGGATTTGAATTTCATTAAAATCAGGCTTTACTGATCTACCAGAAGACCCGCCGACATGTCGTAAAAATACCCCCGCTAATACCAATACACCAGTCGTGTATGAGACAGCCCTAGCATGTATTCAATATGGACGGTGGGTGTTAGCGCCGAAGTGGTGACATGTAGAGGTGTATGGTATGTAGGAGGACTGCTGGGCCTTGATAGCAGGCTGTGAAGCCTATGCCCAGAGTCGGACACATTAAAAAAAAAAAAAAAAAAAATAAAAGGTATCAGTAAAGGTGAAGTAAAATGACTCATGAACTTGAGGAAAATAAGAGAATCAAGAATCACGAATCCCCACAAAGTGCCATACGTGTTACTGGAGATACTAAATGCTGATGGGAATGAACGAAAGGAAGTGATGATTCGTTACTGACGAACGACACATGAGAATCACAAATCAAAAATCACCAGAGGACTGAACCAAGAATCGTTGTAAATGTAAGGCCAGATGATGATAAAGTAAGGAGATGTGAAGTGAGAAATGGGCGAGAAAGGGGAGGGAAGTGAGGAAGATTAGGCAGGGTAAAGGAATCTGGGGAGGGAAAAGGAAAAGAAGGAAGGGTGGAAGGATGGGAGGAGGTCCAGGCAGAGTATAGAATCTGGGAAGGAAGGAAGGAAGGAAGACAAGGCAAGGCAAAAGATTCTGGAAGGGAAAAGGGAAAGGAGGGAAAGGTGCCAGAAAATCTTTGAAGGTTAAAGGAAAATGGGGAGGGGAAGGTAAGGAAAGAAGGCAATGTATGGTGAAGGAATCTTGGTGCCATTTCAGTTATTAAGTATGAATGGGTGAAGAAAGGAACGGGGTTGGAAAGGAGGAGAAAAAGAGGAAGGAAGAGAGGAAAACAAGACAGGGTGAAGGAATCCAGGTGCCATATTAGCTTGCAAGTGAGTGTGAGTGTGTGTGGGTGCGGCGGGGTGAGGGAGGGAGGTGTGAGTGTGGGGCAGGACGAGTGCAGTATGACTCTGTTCCCGACCACCTACCGGCGCGCGCAAGCATCTCACTCAGGACTTGAAAATATCAGTTGCCGCGCGTCAGCTGCTCTGTGCCGGGGGGTTGGGAAGGAGGAGGAGGGGAGAGAGAAAGAGAGAGAAAAGAGAGAGAGAGAAAGAGTGACAGAGATAGATCTGGTCCTGGTCTACCTTGAAACACGGACTAAAAACAGTAAATCCTGCAGGGAGATTAGCAATGCTCAGGAGTGCCTTGTGACTAAAGGTAGAAGGTGTAAGGTAAGCTGGAATTAGAGGCACAGGGCGACAGGAAGGAAAGGAGAGGGGCAGGGAGAGGGAGAGAGGGAGAGGGAGGGGGGGGGGAGATCGGTGCGGCAGGCAGGTTGAGGGAGGCAGGTTGCGAGGAGGAGAGGTGCGGGTCAGAGCTGCCTAGCCCGGAGAAGGGACATGATGGCAGTCCGGAGCGCGGGTTTCCTTTAGCCTAGTTTTCGCTCGTGTGGTTCCATCGTCTGTCGACCTGGAAATTTATGCCCGCGGGTGGAAAAAGCCTGATTTATTTACCAAGGTGCTCGTTTGATCTGAGTTTTGTCATAATTATGTGACATGCTGAGGTAAAAAATAAGAAAAATGGTGAGAGTTCTTGCAATATACCCGGTGATCGTAAGGAAGTACTGAGGATATGGAAGGTGATTAGTTTTCTCAGAGGAATTTATGTTAGAG
Source organism: Coenobita brevimanus (assembly GCF_032717465.1). NCBI lineage: Eukaryota > Metazoa > Arthropoda > Malacostraca > Decapoda > Coenobitidae > Coenobita > Coenobita brevimanus. The sequence continues at coordinate 12,336,116 of NC_137027.1, forward strand.
CTTGTGAAGCAATTTCTGTGTTAGTGTGTGTGTGTGTGTGACCAATTTACCCTGACCTAGAGAAGGGAATGTGTCTAATAAATACAGTAATATTGGAAAGCCAGGGAATCAGACTGGAATGATATTTACTCTACCTGATCTTGTTATTAATGTTACGAAGTTATGGAAAGTGTAAGACCCCCTGCAGTGAGCAAACGATAAAAAAAGTGTACCATTGATCAAGATATTATTGTAAATACAAGGCCGCACGGGCAAAAAAATACATAGTGTAAGTAAATATAATATAAATTCACTGAAAGTAATGTTGGTTGAATCTAATGCCTTCACGACAGTTCCGTTTGGTGTGGTGATAGGAAACTCAAGGTGACACAGGTAACTCCAGGTGAAACAATATCATCACTTGGTATCCTTGTCTGAATCTCCACTCCCACACACTCCATCTTCACGCACTCAGCTCAATGACCCCATATGAGAGTGCGTGACCACCCGTTTAAAATACCGTGGATGGAGAGAACTTAAGGAGGTCTGAGGTAAATACACTAAATTGCCAAACTACTCCGATGGTCAAACTACAAACTGTATTAATACATTGGAAGACATTTGTTGCTGATTAGGCCAGTGTATCTTGTCAGGCAGTGTAATATCCCTCTGAATGAGAGAACTTTAGGGGCTATAGATGAATAAACTGCTGACCTAGTCGCTTGGTTAAACTGCAAGCCATATCAACACATCTGAGGGCTGTTACTGTTTATTAGATGAGGGCATCGTGTTAGGCAGTGTGATATACTGTTGATGTAGAGAACTTTACCTCTGAGATAAACATCCTAAACAGCTGAACTTCTCTCATGGTTAAACTGTTATAAGACACACCGTAAGTCTGTTCCTATTTATGAAACATACCAGTCATCGCATCTTGTTAGGCGAATCCCATGAACCGTCAATCGCCTGAATACGAATGAACAGTTTTCGGGATATTATTGAAGTCGTTTTGGTGGTAGCAGTCACATCTGTTTTGACGCGGCAAGAGTTTACCCATAACAGTTTGGCTGACCAATGCCAGAACGATGATTTGGAGGCTGCCACACGGACCCCCCGAGCCCGTTTAATCCACTTGTTATACTTTCCCCCACCCAGCCACTCTGATAAAGCCGACACTATTTGCATAAGCGTCCGACCCCCATCCCATCCCGCTCATGGTCTTTCTGTGCACATTTGGGAGTTGATGTTATTGTGATTCCGACCGACAAACAGTGCCGCGCCGGCCATTTAAAACTGGTATAAGCCATCAATGACCCCGGGAAGCTCTGCCTGACTATGCTTTTATCATGCCCCTCGGCCCTGTGTGTGGTGGTGGTGGTGGTGGTGGTGGTTAGGGAGTGGGAGAGGGGGGACTGGGGCTTGTATAGGGGGGAGGTGAGAGGGAGGGCTTCTGACTGTGATGAAGGGCTGGCTATGATTGGTGATGTGGTGGGAGGGCATTGGTGGAGAGAATGCGATTTGGTGCTGGAAAGGTGGTGATTGGAAATGCGTGGCCCGAACTGCATTGGCGAACGGACGGTGTGCATTTGGAAAGCCGGAATGGACGACAGAGGTATTGGGATGGAGAAGTGGTTATGGGATGGCGTGGGAAATGCAGGATAGAATGAGATAGCGAGGTGAAAGATAGCAATGGCATAAGGCTAGGAGCTGCATTGGTGTACGGAAGGTGTCGATTTGGAGAGCTGGAATGGATAGCATATATGTTGGGATAAGATACTGTTGATTTGGTAGGCTGGGCACTGAGGGAGGAAATGTGCTTTTGAGGCACAAAGGTAGTAACTGGATGGATGGAAGAAACTGCACTGGCTGAGGGGAGGTGTGATTTAGAAAGCAGAGTTGTAAGGATAGAGGACTGTTGATTAGGTGGAGTATGTATAGGTAAAGAGAGGATGATATTTCGAGGAAGGAAGGAAGGTGATAATTACATGTATAGTATAAAATGCACTGGCATATATACTCGTCGTGGTTTGGTGATGTAGTGTGGAATAGGTATTGTGGTATGAATAGCTAGAATATAGGGATAGAAGATTGGTGGTGTCGTGGAAAGTGCAATGGTGGAGAGAGACAGCAATTCGGTGGCAGAAGGACGGTAACTGGAAATGCGTCAAGAGATACACTGGCGTAAGGAAGCGACGTTGTGTGCAGTAGGAAATGTCGTGTGGCTAGCTGAAGTGGAAAGAGCATCGATATCGGAAGCAATTCTGTGGTGGAAAGAGGTGACGGGAAATGTGTCAGGAGTTATATCATCGTACGGAGGCGATGTTGTAAGGAATAGTAAATGTGGTATGGATATTTTTCACGTACAGATAGGAGGATTGTGATCTTGTTGAGGGATTGTAGGTGAGAAACTCTGTAATGGTCGAAAATGTAACAGGAATTATATTGGTGTGAAGCTGCCATGTTGTGTGGAATAGGGAATGTGGTATGGTTAGTGGTGGCGCAAGGATAGGTTACAGGCGATGTCGTGGGGAGAATAGTGGTAAAGCAGAGGGTAATTCTGTACGAAAAGGTGGTGACTGGGAATGTAACAAGGATGATATTGCCGAGGGAAAGCGATATTGTGTGGAAAGGAATATTTAGTATGGATAGCTGAGGTGCCGAAATAGGTTACTGGTGATGTCGTGGGGGGACTATTGGTGGAGCAGAGGGCAATTCTGTGGCGGAAAGGTGGTGATTGGAAATGTGTCAGGCATATACACTGGCTGAGGGAAGCGGTCTGGTGTGGCTCTGGAAATGTGGCAGGAACAGGAGGATTGGTTATTTGGTCGAAGAATCATTGGACGAGAGAATGCGATTACATGATGGAAAGGCAGTGGGAATTAAGCTGACGTGGAGATGACAAGGTTTATCGATGTGGTGCTGATGTGGAAATGTGGTAGGAATCACGTGAGAATAGAGAGATGGTGGTGTGGTGAGGGTGCATTGGTGATGGGAGCTCAATTTCGCTGGGGAAGGGTGATGACTGGAAAGATAACAACGACTGCAGAAGTGTAGGGATGGTGGAAGCTGTCGATACTGTATAGAGAGGAATGGTGAAGATATTACTTTTCGTACTGGTGACTGGGATTGTATGGAGTGGACAGGAGTGTTGTGACGAAGAAGACTGGTGATGTGGCGGTGAAGGAAGTGGTGGGATTCACAGAAGCGTCTAAAAGATTAAAGAAGTATGAGAGAAATATTAGTTCGTCACGATAGAGTAATATTATTGATGATGAGGGAGGCAGGATTCAGGTCACTGGTACTACAGGAAAAATAGTGTCCAAGGGTTAAGGTGTCTGGTGATGTGATGGTGAGAGATGTGGTGATCAGTCCAGGTTTGTAGCTCGCAGTGATGGAGGGAAGGCTATTGACGGTGACCTATGTAGGGAACTCGGAAACTCTAGTTATTGGTACGAGTTGAAAAGCAGCGCTGGGGAGTTTGGGTGCTTGGTGGTGTGGTGGGGAGAGCGGTGGTGATTAGTGGTGATGGAGAGGGGAGCATACAATGATGGAGGGATGGTTACAATTGATGACTTATATAGGGGAACTTTGGAACTCTGGTTAGTGGGGTGACTTGAGAACTATTGATGGAGAGCTTGAATGTTTGGTGATGTCGTGGAGAGAGTGATGTGATTGCTTTCTTGGTGGTGGAGGGAGGAGCTTGTAGTGATGGAGAGGAGGATGAGTGATTTGTGGTGTGGCGAAGAGTACTGGTGATGGCTTTCGTGATGATGGAGAGAGGAGCGTGCAGGGATGGAGAGGAGAGGTAGGGTGCTCGGTGGTGTGGTTGAGACAGTGCTGATGACTGCCTTCGTGGTGGTGGAGAGAGGCCTTAGTCGAGGGGATTCTGAGTAGTCAGTGGATGTGAAAAACACAGTTAATTAGCTACGGAATGTGGTGGTGGTAGTGGTTATGGTAGAGCAAGGTGGTGATAGTTGATATGGTGCAAGAGGGTGGTGTTATCTGATACAGAGACAGCGAGTAGTGTTAGTTGTTGTAAGGAAAGGGGGAGCTAAAAATTGGTGTTAATTAAAGATAATGGCTGGTTATGTTAATAGGCCTGGTGCAAGTAGGTGGTGGTATGTGATGTGATGCCAGGAAGGGTGTGGTCTTTAACTGTTGTGGTGAGAGAAAGTGGTTTAATTTGATGTGCTTAGTAAAAGACATTGATGATACAGTGGATATTGAGATATGTGGTGGATTTAGCTGATGTGATGCGAGGGAGCTGGTATTGTCTGTTATGGTGAATGGATGTGCTGATGAGTGATGCTATAGGAGGCAGTGTTAAGTACAGCAAATGTGATGATAAACGGTGATATTAGCTGATGTAATGTTGTAGTATGAGAAGATGGTGTTAGGTACTTTCTGCATTGGAGGTGGTGTTAATTTTACCGAAATAGGTAATGTTAGTCGAAACCGTGTGAGAAAGGGGCACTATCATGTAACATATCGTGGACTCTGATGCCCACCAAGCTCTGTAATTACTAGTGAACTGGAGAAAAACAAAAACTATTACTCTGCTAGCACGCAAGATTAGTAACCAACACGAGAGGGGGGTAGGAGCATGAAGAGAGGATGATTAATGCACGTTGGTGAGGGCTTTAGATTACAGGACAGACGGAGATGACAGCGTCGGGGTCGGTCATTGCCCAAGAAGGATAGGTTTCGAGACGGCGTGGTGATGAAGGGGAAGGAATGAAGTAATGGTGATATATATGGGAGAGATGGTAGGTAGAATTGATGATGTTGGGGGTCAAAGGCCGGTGGGAGAAGTGAGTGATGGTGGTAGAGTGATGGTGGGTGGTAGTAGGAGTGAATGTTGGTAGGAGTGAATGTTGGTGGAAGTGAATGTTGGAGTGAATGTTGGTAGGAGTGAATGTTTGTAGGAGTGAATGTTGGTAGGAGTGAATGTAGGCTAGAGTGAATGTTGATTGTGTGGTAGTGAATAATAGGAATGAATGTTGGTTGGAGTGAATTTCGACAAGAATAAAGGTAGACGTGAATATCGGTTGTAAAGGTAAATGTTGGCAGTAGAAGAAATGAATAATGAAAGAGAAGATTTAAAACAGAGAATTATGTTGGCAAAAGATAACTATTGTTGGAAGATTAAATGATGAAGAGAAACTGAGGGTGATGGTGGTGGCACAGCGATATTGGTGGCAGAGTGTAGGTGGTGGAAGACGAGTGAGTAATAGTGGCAACAGTGAACGTGAAACAGTGAAATAAGGTGTGACTGAAGCGTCTGGTGGTGGGGCAGCAGTGACAACAATTACCGATGGTGTCAGAGGTTCGTGGTCATGTAAAACTGACTGGTGATGCAAAAAAGAGTGGTGATGGCAAAGAGAGTGGTGATGACAAAGAGAGTGGTGATTCTTAAAGCGAGTGGTGCGATCAGATCGATTGGTGATGCAAAAGGGGTAATGATGTAAGCAAGTGGTGAGCAGAAGCGAGTGGTGGTGTAAAAGTGGGTGGTGATGAAAAAGGGGAAAGAAATGTGTGATGAAAAAAAAGCCAGTGGTGATGCAGAAGCCAGTGGTTGTGGCAGCAGTGAATGAAACTAACGAAGACCTGGCTAGAACAGTGAAAATGGGTAGAGCCTGAAATATAAGAACAGCTGCAACCAAAGACACATTTAAGTAAAGTATGCCCCCATTAGCGATAACACTAGATAGGAGCGCTTAGTAATGGAGGCACCACTGCTGGAGATTGTGTCAGAGCTGTGGGAAATGTTAGCAGGAATGTGGGGTAAGTAAAACCACTGGGAAATGGGGACAGTAGCGTGGAAAATGGAGACAGGAGTGTGAGAAACGTTAGTAGCAGTGTGTACAATGGTTTAACGCTGGGAGACTGTGGTAAAACTGTGGGAAATGGTGACAGCGCTGAGGGAAATGGTGGCAGCACCGTGGGAAACGGTGACAACAATGGAAAATGAAAGCTACATGTGGGAAATTGTGACAGCACTAAGCGGAAATGGTGACTGGGAAACCTGTGACAGTAGAAGTGAGAGTGATTGAATATGACAGCAGGAGAGAATAAAAGGGCAGGAAAATATTATATCAGCAATGAAGGTGAGAAAACAATAGGATATCACATCAAATAATGGGCAGGGCTAAGGAACAGAGCGGTAGAAGTGAAAGTGACGGAATATACCGATAGACCAGAACATAAAGTTAGGAAAAGGATTACAAAACAGTGAATATGAATTTATGTGAGAACATGACAAGAAATAATCACTGTACTAAGGAATATGACAACAGAAGTGAAGATGACTTAATATGACTGAGGAAACCAACAGGAGTGAGGGGAAATAACAGTAGCATTGCACATGAGAGTAAAAGTATATGATGACAGAACGAGCTGCCATAACAGTACCAATGAACGTGAGTGACTATACAGGGAGGGAGTGGCTCTGACTGGACTAAGAGGCGTAGGAGCATCAGTGGGCTGGGCGGGATGGGGTCTGCAGTGAGGGTGATGTGGAGGAAACGACTGCAGAAGTGGCTGCCAGTGGAGGCCCTAAGTGGACGGCAGGGAGCATTTGGGAGTCGGGTGGATGGGTGGAGGAGGAGAGGAAGTGCAAGGAGGAGTGGTAACGTAGGAGGATAAATTAGGAAAAGGGAGGAAAACGAAAAGGGTGGAAAGAGCAAGGAAAAAAATGGAAATATCTGTGTGTGTGTGTGTGTGTGTGTGTGTGTGTGTGTGTGTGTGTGTGTGTGTGTGTGTGTGTGTGTGTGTGTGTGTGTGTGTGTGTGTACATATAAAATGGAAGAATTTGGGAGACGGATGCGAAGAGGAGGAGAAGGAGAGGGAGGCCACGAGCAGGTTGGCGAGGTAAAGTGAGGGAATAGGTTGGGGAAGGAGATGATACGAGTAGAGAAGAATAAAGTGGTGAATGGAGGGGACAGGGAGACAGAGAAGACTTTTATAAATAATAGAAAAAAAAGAAACAAAGGGTTAAAATATGAAAACTCTGTCCCTTGCTCAAAGGAATCGCGAATCAAGGAGTAACTGGAAGGAAGAAAGTAAGGCCGAAAACAAAGTGGAGACAGAAAATAAAGTGGACAGAGGGAGTACTTAGGAGTGGGGTGGATGAAAGAAGAAGAAAAAAGGTGGAAGAAATGAAAGGTGGAGACATGAAAGAGGAAAGTAAGTCAGGGAAGGAGAAACAGAGGAGAAGCAAGAACAAGACTAAGAGATAAAGTGGAAGGGTAAATTAGAAGGGGAGAGCCAGAACAGGGTGGAGAGGACATGATAACGAGAGGAAGGTAAATCCGCTTGTAATGAGGATGTGTTGAAATTATCCCTTTGGCTGCTACGTGGGATCCTACTGTTTTTTTTTTTTTTTTTAGTTAAAATCAGACGCTGTAATTATCTCAAACTCAGCCCACCACAGCAGATGGCTTGAAAATTCTCTCGATTAACATTTTGACAGAGATATTACGAACTTTGCACTGTATTCTAGCTGACACCGGGAAATTTTAGTTAGTTGAAGAGAAGCCAGGACAGTCAAGATTTAAGAGTGTGGGAGATTAACGGAATAACAGAAAAAAATGGTGGTAGGGAAACAATGGGGAATGAGGGTGTGCGGGGACTAAAATACTACTACTACTACTACTACTACAACTACCACTAATGCCAAAAGATAAAAATAAGGACATTGGAAGTACATTCATAATTTGGGCTTGGGGAGAATAAGGATGGGTGGGAACTAAAAAAGAAAATGGAAAAACAAGGAAAAAGAATTCTAACCAGATCAAGAAGGCCAAAGTACATTATAATGAGAAGAAGGTAAGGAATAGGTGTGTAATTAGGTTCTGGGGGATCAAAGAACAGCGAGGAGGAGCAATCTTGGAAGCGTAAAAAAATAAGAAAGGGGAGAGTTTGAGTATAATGAGGGTACAAAAAAACAGCGAAAAAAACAGCCAAAAAAAGGCAAAAAATAAAGTAGTGAGATTAAAAATATATATTAGTGATGTAAGGTATCAGAGGAACATAAGAGTACGCGAGATGTAAGATCGGATTAGATTATGTACACTTTTAAAACGGTGAATGAAACGTATCAAAAAAATCTCTAGCAAATACTCAGAGTTATGAATGGCCAGAAATTTAATCAGTACGGGATGAAGAAAGAATTTTATGCATATGACGAGTAAACAGCTGATTCAAAAATATTCGCATTAAAAAAACGCGAAAGGTAACAGAGCTCACTGTGAAACTACCGGTCACCTGTGTAAAGGGTCTTCTGATTGAGTGTACGTGAAATGCTATTAGAAGCCCATTGTCTATACACAAAACGTTTTTAGCCTAAACGTTTTTAATAGCATGCTCTTTTGCGCTATTGAGAATAACATCGACCAAATTAAAATGTGAAAATATATGATGGACGTGGGGAAATAATGAGATGTGCGTGATATAAGAAATGATATGGTATGAAGACAGGTAACAGAGGATGTGGAATGAAATGAAGGAACAAAGGCTGTAGAATGAAGTGAGGTAACAGAGGGTGTGTAATGAAGTAAGACAACAAAAGGTGTGGAATGAGATGGGGTAGTAAAAAGTGTGATATGGCGTGAGTGTGGGGAGTGGAAAATACAGGAGTAAGAATGAAAATGGTGGGAAAAATTTGCGAATGCTAGTGGATGAGGAGAACTCGAAGTGTGAAAGTGAAGTAGGAGGTGTGAACGTGAGAAAGGAATTGGTGTTAGCGTGAGGAAGTGGGGTCAGCTATGAGGAAGTGAAGATGGCTTAGAAAGAAGATGAGAGGGAAGGAGAGAATAACGAGAGAGGGGGAGGAAGGATGGATAATGGAGAAAGGAGGAAAGGGCACTGAAGAGAAGAAGAGAGGATAGGAAAGTATTTGTACAGAGAGAGAGGGGAGAGAGAGAGAGAAAGAGCTGGAAATGTGGAGACGGAAGAAAGAAAGAAAGCAGAAAATGAAATGGGGAGGGAATAAATGCATGCAGAGGGAGTACATGAAGAAAGGAAAGAGGGGAGAAAAATTGGAAGGATGGTAAGTGTAGGGAAGAGAGAAAGAAGGAGGGAAGGAAGAGAAAAGGAGGAAGGAAGGGAAAAAATGACTGGGATGGAAAACACAAGAAGGAAGAGAGAGGGAAGGAGAGGGAGGAAAATGAGAGAAATGAAAGGAAATTATAAAGCAAATAGAGATAGACGAATGGAAAGAAAGAAAAAAACAGGACACAAACCCATTGTTGAAGAAAGAAAAATATAAGACAAAGAAACAAGATGGAGAGAAATGGAAAGAAGAGTTGGAGGGAAGAACAACGCAGATAAAAAGGGAGGGAGGGAGGAAAGGAGAGCATAAACAGCGAAGGGGAAGAAAACAGAAGAGAGGGCTAAATGAGAGAGTGTAATGGAAAAAGAACACAACGCGAGAGAAAGAGCACTAGTGCGAGGAAGGGAGGCAAGGAGAGCAGAGAGGAGGAGAGGGAAGAAGAGAACAGAGGGAGAAAGGGGAGAGTAAAAAAAAACATAAATGGAGGAAAGGAAAGAATAATGAGCAGACAGAAAAGGGGGAGGGAAGAATTACACAAAGAGAGGGGAAGGGCAGGAGAATGAGCAGATAGAGAGGAAAGAGAGGAAAGAAGAACGTAGAAACACAGAGAGGAGACTAGGGAGGGAAATGAAGAAAGGATGAGGAGGAGAGGAGATGAGAGGGAAGGGTGGAGGTGCTGGGAGTCAACATGAGAAGAGGTGTCGGGTGATGAGGCTGGAGTGAGAGGAGTCCAGCCGGGTATCCTCTCACATTCTTTTTCTTTCCTCTCATCCAGCAGTCTCTCATCTCAGCTCTGTTCAGGAGGAGAGGTGATCCGACTTGGTAGTATCTCTCAGGATCCTAGTGCCAGGGCTATCTCGAAGCTTTATCTCTTCCGGCAATACTATATCTTCTCGACCTAGTATTCTATCAATTTTCTATTTTATTCTGATTAAATTTTGTCCATGAGAAGAGACGATCTGCTTAGCCAGGAACCATCTTCCCTCAAGCTATCTCTAAGCTTCATCTCCAGCAAAATCCTAGTACTATCTCTCAAGCTGGTATCCCCTCTATCCTCCTTTGCTCACATCTCTTAAATTCTTCTTCTTCTTTATTATTATTATTATTATTATTATTATTATTATTATTATTATTATTATCGTAATTATCATTATTTATATTTTTGTTTGGTAAAGCCTCCTAGAAGTAAAATGAAAAATAAAATCCACATCTAACCCGTCCAGTCGAAAAAGCCTCACCGAAGCTAAATAAAAGTGGGAGGAGGTACCAAAGAAATAACTAGAAAAAAACTATAAATTACAGGCCAAAATTTACAATATACTTTTAAAATCAGGAAGCACTGGGTTAGTTATACGTCTTTGATGGACACTAACCTAGATACCTGGCTCTGATTACCGTGTCAATGTCGTGCACTAAACAGAGGGGAGGCTTGAGGTAATGTCTAGCTAGTGAACTCCTTGTCCATGTCAGAGGGTGGATATTATAGTCTGTCTCTCATTCTGTTTGTCACTTTCTCTCTTTCTTTCTCTGGCTCTCTGTGTCTGTCCCTATCTGTCTGTCTCTGCCTCTGCGGCTGTTTGTCTGCCTGCTTGCCTGCCTGTCTATCTGTCTAATGCACGGTAAAGTTAAGCAGAAAAAAGCACACAATAACTTGGATTTTTGTTGCTGTACAGGAGAAACTTTTATAAACAGGATTTTTAAACACTCGTGAATGAAGGAAAGTTAATACGTCCTCTCAGTTAAGCACACATTTTCGTTGTAAGATATGATTAAAAACGAAGATGGAAAAAAGTAAGCACTTACATTACTACAGAAATCAAACACTTTTTACGGTTTTATTGTTGATAGATATTATTATTTTTTTACTTTTTTCATAAGATAAACAAGGTTATTATTCAGTTTAGTAAAACCTACAATAAACATGCCAGTAAAACAAAGATACCACGCCCACTTACCTTTTTCACGAGACAAACATATCTGGTATTCAGCTTTGTACAGTAGGAGAATACGTATGATTAAAGAAAAGGGCAAGTCAGAGAAACTAACCATATCTTCTTACGTATTGAACACACACACACACACACACACACACACACACACACATGCACACACAGCTCCCTTTTTTGTGTTCGGGCATTATGCATAAAGCGGCGGAGTGTACTGAAGCATTTTTCCTTGTGGAGTGTTGACCTGCTGTAAATAAAAAACTCGGGGTGTTCTGCCCCTGTTTGCTTGTTCCGTCGGCTACGTTCTCTCTCTCTCTCTCTCTCTCTCTCTCTCATAAAGATCGTCTGGTGGCACTGAAATTCCCAATTTTGCCTCACAGAGGAAAGATGTTATGGCAGATGTTTGTAGTTCTTTTAGTTACGAAGGTCTCTCATTCAGAAAATATATATATTTTTCAATTAACCAGAATGAATGAGAAAAAATGTCATGGATGTGGAGACGTTAAACCATTTCCCTTGATTTTACTGGCTTTCAGTTATACCAAAGTTACGTAATTCACAAAAACGTATAGAAACTGTATTCTTCAAATTAAGAATGCCATAAGGAAATGAAAATCTCTAATTTCCTGTCCCTACCTTGCTGAATAAATTTGTGGGGTGACTGAAAAAATGAGGCAGAAAAATCATCACTGCATTGAGGAGTTATGTTGTTTTTCTTTAATTCACTTACCGCAGAGATCTCAGTTTTTTCTTACCACGTACCTCCTGAGTTACGAGATGATCGAACCACACTTCCATTACTGTGGCTCTGGATATTGATTTGTACTCCATTAACACCAGTCCATTATAGAGTGATAGCACACTAGTTGTTGTAAATTGCTGAAGGGTAATTGCTTTGTCAAATAAGTAAGTACAGTACTGAAATATGGCTGGAGCACTGTGCCAGGGCTGACACAATATTTTAAGACAATATTTAATTTGAGTGTGAATTATGAAACCTTGATAATCTTCTCATGAATTATGTAAAAAATATAGTATTTTATACACTGATTTTCACCAGCCCCAAAGTCCTCCCTGAAAAGCCCTCTTGCATACTCGGGGTGCCCAGTCTGAGGAACCCTAATTTAAATTCTAGGCTCATACATAAGCTTAGGGTATTATAATGTAACCTACACATACCAGAACAGTCTTGAAGTACCATTTATACACACTAGTGGTATTTTTGACCGGTCCATCACATACAGTAGAGATGAGTAGTATGCAAACCATCATCGCCATCATCATCATTATCGCCGTTATTACCATCATCGGTGAATCACAGCACCCTTTATAGTGGACTCCAAAAATGTCACTGAAGGTTCCATAAGTAGAGTGTGATATTAATTCTTTGTTTCTGATCATCCCATGGTCTAATACTTCCTTTCTGGACAGCACGAAACTGCAAAACTTTTAACCTTCAGCAGTTGGAAAGACTTACGCAAGACTAACACAGAAAACATCCAAAATTAAAGTGTGATTCTCTCTCTCTCTCTCTCTCTCTCTCTCTCTCTCTCTCTCTTTTAAAAGAATACTCTCCTTCTAGAAAGCACTAAATTTCAAAACTTTGCATAATCTTTTGTAATATGAAACACTGTGACAATAAATGACATCAAGAATCTCCAGAGAGAAAAAAAAAAACACTCAGTCCCGACACTGCACACTAAACTTCAAGAACTCTAATCTTCAGCCTGTAAGTGCCGTGGAACTATTGGCAGCGAGAATGAAGTGTTTATATCGATCTTTTCTAATATTTCTTTATTCCTTTAGTCTCGCTCAACACCCCAGTCCATCACTTCTTTGTGTGAACTCCCAACTTCAAGAACTCTAATCTTCCACAATTTATACATGCCAGAAGGTCAAAAGGAGAGGGAGATATTTCCATATGTATTGCTCTTTTATTATACTGTATTTCATCATTCTTAACACTCCAGACAATATCCCCATCCCCAGCTGCACCAAACTTCAGGAACTCTAACCTTCAGCCATTTATAAACGCCGAAGCGCTATTGACAGCCAGAATTAACTGTTGATATCGCAGTCAATACGCGTGACGAGGAACACCAGTGGTCGTGACGTTTTGATAAAGCGGCTTTGCGAGGGACGGCAAATGTTACGGTGCGTGAGGAGAACTGATCCGTCACGTTAGGAAGCAATGACCTATGATGTGCTTGACCTAGGGTGATATTCTCGTATGGTTAGGAAGCTTAATGGCAACTCCTCCTTACCGATTTATTTCTGGTTCTGCTCCGTTGCCATATTCGCGTGTGTTATTCATGCGGTCTATATCGATACTGTAAAGACATTAGTGGCAAACCAAGGCATATCAATAAGTAGTTTGGAAAATAAATCGTTAAGGAAATGGTGCTTGGGAGCCTCCTAAACCGACGAGAATGCGGACCCTGGTTGATTGATTTAGATTTTATGAGGAAGGGGTTTTAGGACACGCTGTATTTATGTTTAATTTTGGGTTTATGTTGTTTTATGAGAAAGGACTTTTGGGGGGTAATGTTTGATACCAAGTATTGATTTCGTTTTATTATTCCAAGCTTTCCTTTTCTCTCAAGCCGAAAGATCATAAGTTTTTGTTTTTTCGTTCAGTCACAGTAAACGATGGGAAAATTCATATAAATAACGGGAAAAATATGTATATAAACATCAAATATCACTCAAGCCAAAAGACGAGAAGGTTTCGTTTTTACTTTAGCCATATTAAATGATGGTAATAATCCTGAAAATAAATGGAGAAACGATCATGAAATCTGCTTTTTTTTCTCAGGCAAGTAAAGAAAAATAATAAAAAACATTAATTCCCGTTTTTTCTCATGCAAGTAAAGAAAAATAACAGAAAACGTTAGTATAAATGCCCGTTTTCTCTCAAGCCCAACGAACCATATTTTTTCGCCTTTACTCTAATTCTGGCTTGTGTATTATGCCGTGACCCCCCCCCTAAAAAAAAAAAAAAAAAAAAAATCTTTACCATTGTCTCTCTTCTTTCATGTGAGGCAAAAGGTGACACCCATTCAAGCAACAAAGGTGTGGGGGCGTCCTTAAAAGGCAACTCTGTCTGTGAAGAGGAGAGGCTGCGTGTGAGGGAGAGGGAGGGAGAGAGAGAGAGAGAGAGAGAGAGAGAGAGAGAGAGAGAGAGAGAGAGAGAGAGAGAGAGAGAGAGAGAGAGAGAGAGAGAGAGAGAGAGAGAGAGAGAGAAAGTTGTTATCAGAACAAGGGGTGGGATGGAAGATAACACAGGAGGAGGAGAGAGGTGGAGGTAAGAGGAAGAGAATATGGAAATAGAGGATGTAGGCGTGAGGAAGGGGACCTGTGTGTGTGTGTGTGTGTGTGTGTGTGTGAGAGAGAGAGAGAGAGAGAGAGAGAGAGAGAGAGAGAGAGAGAGAGAGAGAGAGAGAACATAAGTGTGAGAGGACAAGTCAGTGGATGAAAGCTCAGAATGGAGTGAGGAAGGGAGTGAGTGAGAGTGAGAGAGAGAGAGAGGTGGGGTGGCAAAGGGATGAAACGGCCTCAAGCGGCGCTGAGGGAAGGACGGGAGAATAGAAAGCTCAGAGCAACGGTGGGTAGATTGATAGATAGATAGACAGACTGGTGGACGGACAGACAGATAGATAGATAGATACACAGAGAGACAGAAAAGAGGATGGATGGACGGATGAAATAATGGATAGATAGACAGACAGACAGATAGACAGATAGATAGGCAGATAGACTGATGAATGGATGGATGAGTACATGGATGAATGGTTGGACAGACAAAAAAGTGGACAGATATAGATAGATAAGCAGGGAGAGATAGAGAGAGGAGTGTAAAACAACTGTCAATGCCCCTTTTTCCCACCAAGACTCTCCCTCAAGTCTGAAAAGAATCGTGTGGCTGTAAGTAAATAAGTAAATAAATGTAAATAATAAAGCTTAAATAATAAATAGATAAAAACAGGTGCTCTTATCTACACTGGCTCAACCCCTTCAGTACCATGACTTATTTCCGTCTTTAGGTAATTTTATTTGGGGTTGGAAAGATTTATTGAGCTACAATTACTGATTCCTTTATTACAGCCTTCAGTAAATCTTCTTTACTTGGGGTATCTTCTAAGTTGAGTAATAGGTTAGGTTAGCAAGGGTAATCTATCTATCTGTTTATCTATCTCTCTATGTCTATGAAGCAATCAATTTACCTACCAATCTATCAACTATTCATCCATCCATCCATCCACCAATCTATCTGTCTATCTATCTATCTGTCTATCTGTCTGTCTATCTGTCTATCTACTCGTATAAGTCATAGCATTAAAGAGTCCAAGTCACTATTCAGACAAATTAAATCGCTTGAGTTAAGGTGAGAAAGTACACTAGACTTCCTCTGACCATGAAGGGGTAAATTTAGACAATATAGTTTCTTTCTCCCACGACTCACTAAAATTGCCTGGCGTTAAAGGGAATAAAGAGTTGTACCGACCGTGAAAGCGAATAAAGTGGCGAGGAAAGCTATAGAACACACACACACACACACACACACACACACACACACACACACACACACACACACACACAGTTCGGATGTTCACTATTGTCTCCGGTTCCCAGTAGCACTTTGGAGCTCCCGTGTGTGTGTGTGTGTGTGTGTGTGTGTGTGTGTGTGTGTGTGTGTGTGTAAGAGGATTAGTCATAGCATAGCTGAGTATTAGATAAGTGAAGTGTGTGTGTGTGTATGTATGTGTATGTGTGTGTGTGTGTGTGTGTGTGTGTGTGTGTGTGTGTGTGTGTGTGTGTGTGTGTGTGTGTGTGTGTGTGTGTGTGTGTGTGTGTAAGAGGATATGTCATAGAATAGTTGAGTATTAGGTATGTGTGTGTGTGTGTGTGTGTGTGTGTGTGTGTGTGTGTGTGTGTGTGTGTGTGTGTGTGTGTGTGTGTGTGTGTGTGTGTGTGTGTGTGTGTTCTGAGTGCAGGCTTTGTGTGTTGGTCGCATCCTCGTTAAGCTCTCTCACTCTCTCGCTCTCTCTCTGCGGGCGCGAATATTATGTGTATTGACTGGGGGAGGATTGGTCATACTGCACCCTAATATTAAGCAATTGATTCACCATTGGCATTATATCTGATTTATCTCCTTATTATTTTTTTTTATTATGTATTTTGATGATGTGGAACAGATTATTTTTTTGTTTTTTCCCTAAAATTGAATTACCTGTAGGGGAGATTATTAAAGGTGAAGGGTTTAGACTTTGGCTCATACTACATTAAGGAGCCCATCAAAACTAGAAAAGATAATAATAATAATAATAATAATAATAATAATAATAATAATAATAATAATAATAATAATAATAAACAATAATAATAATAATAATCATCATCATAATAATAATCATCATCGTCATCATCATCATCATCATCATAATAATAATAATAATGATAATCTGATCATTTGGAATTCTCTCCACTTTACGAAATTGCATGTTGGTGGCCTCAAAGGTGGCTCTGACTGAATTCATCCACACTAATAAAGGTGATAAAATAATGGTGATAATGTAATGTAGAGGATTTCTTGGATATTTTCTTAGTTAATATAAATGGCTAGTAAGATGAATAAAATAAGAAATGCTGTTAAAGAAAAGCCATCGGTTAATACAGCAAATAAACATCGAATTCCATTTTACGAGAAATAAAGAGACATTACTGTATGAAAAAATATTTGTTTCCCCTTTGCGAACTCCAAATTATATAATATTTACCTCGCGCATTATAGATTTGTTAAGACATGGAAAATTTGAGAGGTGAAGATACTAAGACTTTAATATGGATAAGTACTTTCGATGATATGCGTGACTGAAAAAAAAAAAAAAAAAAAAGAGTCTACCACTTACTGTACTGTTTCAAATAAGATTGTAGTTTAAATTTAGATGAGGTGTGTGTGTGTGTGTGTGTGTGTGTGTGTGTGTGTGTGTGTGTGTGTGTGTGTGTGTGTGTGCGTTTAAAAGATATAGGCATAGTTTTTTAGTACTTGGTTTCTACTTATCTTCTACGTGTTGGTCTCTTTTTATACTATGCTTCGTTTTCCAAGCATAATTATCGCAACTGAGATGGTTGATAAAAAGTTACTAATACTTACCAGAGGTCCTTAGAAGCTGGGTACAATCCCTGAAGGTAGCACTAATATACTGGAATAAAATGTAATTGTACTAAAAAGATCAATGGACACTATTTAGCCTGTTTTGATGATGATGATGATGATGATGATGATGATGATGATGATGCAATACCGTACGAGATGTCCTTCCGAGATAAACAAAATAATCCTGCTCTAGCAAAATAAATAAAGAAAAAAGAATAAGAAAAAAGTTGAATAGGGAAAGGCAAAAAATGGAAATGTGGTGACTGGAGTGAAACGTAAAAATGTTTTCTACTGTTTGGTGTTCATTGTCTGCCTTTCTATTGTTGAGGCTGTCTTTTGTCGGCATTGTTTGTGTTCTATTTTAGTGCTTTCACCTGCTTTCTATGGCTTGATTTTTCCTTTGTCTTCTCTTCTCTTTGGGGTGATTATTTCCGTATCATCCAATCACACCTACGAGTATTTTTGTTTTTATTTATACTGAAGAGGGAGAGATGGTAATTTTAGACCACGTTAGAGTAAAAAGAGTATAGTTTTCCAGTTCCGTTTGTTCTGTGTGATCTTTTTGTCCGTCTTCTGTTGTTCATCATCAGAATCTCTCTTCATTTTTTAACAGTAAAGACCCGACCCTTCCCTTTATTCACTTCATTTTTTGCGCCACTCCGCACCGTAGCCGCGATCCAGGCTTTTTTTTTTTTGCTCTTCTGTAGTCTTTTGTGCTTGAGTCTCCGGATAGTATGAACCAACTCTCTCTCTCTCTCTCTCTCTCTCTCACACACACACACACACACACACACACACACACACACAAATAAACACTGAGTAGAATCAAAGGACTGCATTAAGATATCATAAACATCTAGTACAGAGACTTACATCAGAGGGAATGGCGAGGAAATGAAAGAAAAACCACTGTATTTGTACGTTAAAGTATCATACCAGCACGATGGAATGATAGTGAAGAAATGAATAGACATGTCGATGAATAAAACGTAGATACTGAATTTATGTGCATTTATGACAATTTATTAGGAATTATGTAAATGGAAATAAAGCAATGTATTCAAGTTTGGATGAACTCCCACATAATGACATGGCGGTGAAGACATATACTGCTCTGTTTCCAAGTTATACCCCAAAATTGTTATAGGACATGAAGAATAATGTATCCCTGCGTATTTATGTTGGGAAACGTCAAGGGCGGAAAAACATGAGCACGGTAAAGAAATGTGTGAATAAAGGAAAGTAATGTATTCAAATCTCACCAATACAGCGACGTAACAAAGCAACATATCTTGGAGTCAGGAATGTCAGGGTTATACTGACATATTGGCAGTAACGAATTATATACGAGGAAGGTAACAGTCAAAGTAATGCGACGTAGGTAGAGGAAGGTGACGTAAATCAGGTAAGACAACGTATCAAGGATTCAAGGGCAACATCATGGGTACAGAGACGTAAGAAGAGTAA
This sequence comes from Coenobita brevimanus, assembly GCF_032717465.1. Taxonomy (NCBI): domain Eukaryota; kingdom Metazoa; phylum Arthropoda; class Malacostraca; order Decapoda; family Coenobitidae; genus Coenobita; species Coenobita brevimanus. The sequence continues at coordinate 12,354,717 of NC_137027.1, forward strand.
AGTATTGCATATAAATAAACACAGCGAGACAGTTTATTCAGATATTAAAGGTACAACGACGTATGTAGAGTTAGGCGACGTAAATCGAGTAAATCCAGCTTACGCACACGTCAAGGGAAATGTCATCTGCACAAGGACGGTAAAGTATTTAGTAGGTGATCTGTCGCACCCGAATTAGAGTCAATGAGAGCAAGGGAAAGGGAGGAACACAGAGGAGGAGTTTGGCTGGTTCGAGTGACAGGGAGTGGATGGTGTTTGGATCATGCATGACACAACACCGGGTCGTAGATTGGCAAACATACTTGATTCACAAACAAACAATTTTACCAAATAAACTTACTTGCAAGTATACTCTAGCAAGCCTGATTCTCAAACAATTCTGATTTGAAAAAACAAAAAAAATGATTCGCAAGCAAACCTGATTCAGAATATAATTTGACTCGTAAGCAAACATGATCTGCAAACACACTGGATTTACAAACAAATCTGACTCGCACATAGACTTCATGCGCAAACAAACTTGATCGTAAGTAAACTTGATTCGCCAACAGTTTCGCATCAGATCCCACCCATAACTGAGATGGACAGGATGAATGGGGACAGGAGTGTGCAGAACCATCAGAACACGACGCAGTTCAGTATACTGCATGTCACTCACAAATTACAATTGAACCACTGTTGAGTATTTTGAATGATAATCCTGACTACTTTAGAACGGGGATGTCTTAATTTATTCTTGATATTTCTAACGATTTTATTTAATTTAGGAACGACTTCAACAACTGTAGGGATTAAATGTACCTTAATTAACCCATAAAGCACAAAAGGTCTTCTTCAACTTGAATAAAGTCATAGATGTAGGAAAGGTAAACGAAAAAAAAAACAGTCATTGTACTCTGAGAAATGAAATAAAAACAAGCAATAAAAAGGAAGTAATACAGAACGTGAATAAATCGATACACAATCCTCTTCCCTCTCCTTCTCCTCCTCCTCTTCCTCCTCGCCCTCTTCCTCCTCTTCCTCCTCTACCCCTCTTCCTCCGCCTCCTTCTCCACCCGTCCTCCTCCTCCTCCTCTTCCATCCCTCCTTCTCCTCTCTCTCCTCCTCACCAGCCTGAATCAACCTACTGGAAAAAAAAAAATCTTTTTCGATAATGACCTACTGACTGTTATCCTGTTCCATCCACTCCCAGCAAATCTCCGAATCTCGCCTCGCCATCTTTGTTTCTGTGTATCTCCGTCTCTCACTGCAAGCAAGATACAAGCACACAGTAATATAACAAATAAAAAATATCCGGGATACAAAATATGAAAAACTCACTTCTCTATATACATCTGCATTTCTCTGTATGAAGTCCACATGAGGTCCGGGAGAGAGACATGGAGCCAGAATTAACCTTTCCACATTCTAGGAACGGACGATTCGCATATGTACACCTGTAATGAGAGAGGCAAAGGTAAAGGTGAAGGTTGAATGATTCGCTATGTTTGTGTCAGTGTCTGCGTCCGTAAATGTCATCGGGGTGAATCAAGAGGGGTAGAATAGAGGATATGTATTTCAAAGGACTTACTGTCAACACGTACGTCTTTACTGCCAAAACCTATTTAGTTTTTTTTTTTTATCTCTACCATTTACATTAGCTCTGTCGCTTATATTAATGATCTCTGTCGCGTATATTACCTCTGTCGTTTATATCATCTTTGTCTTTTATATTATCTCTGACGTTAATATTATCTCTGTCGTTTATATTATCGCTGTCTTTTATATCATCCTTATCGTTTATATTAGCTCTGTCGTTTACATTATTTCTGTCGTTTGTATTATCTCTGTCGTTTATATCAGCTCTGTCGGTTACATTAACTATATCTTTTATATTACATTCTTGCAGCATTCAGACGACTTATAGATGCACAGCAATATAAATTAATAGCAAAGGAAGGTAGGCGTCAGATGAAATACAGGTCATACATTATAACCGAATCACGTCATACACCATAACTGAATCACGTCATACACCATAACTGAATCACGTCATACACCATAACTGAATCACGTCATACACCATACCTGAATCACGTCATACACCATAACCGAATCACGTCATACATCATAACTGAATCACGTCATACACCATAACTGAATCACGTCATACATTATAAGTAAATCACGTCCTTCACCATAATGCAGACTTTACTCAATAAGGAAGTCAAGTCCAACAAGCAGTGGAGGCAAGCAGACGTCACTGTCAGCTTGAGGAGAAGCCACAATTTACGACTTGTGTGGGAGGGAAGGGGGAGGGAGAGGGAGGAAGAAAGAGAGGAGGGGAGGAGGGAGGGGAGAGAGTGAGAGGGAAAGAGAAAGAAGAGGAAAGGACTTGGAGCACAGTGGATAGGAGTAGAACAGGAGGTGGGTGGAAAGTTGAGGAGGGAGGAAGAGGGGGGGAAGAAGAGGAAAGGGATTGAGAAGGGGGGAGGGGAGGAGAGGCAGAGGGAGCAAAGTGGCTTAGAAGAGAGGGAGAGAGAGAATAGGGAATGTAGAGAAAGAAGGGGAGGGAGAAAGAAAACTAGGAAGGGAGGGAACGAGAGGAGAGATCGAAGAGAGGAAAGAGAGGGAGGAAGGGAGGCAGACTGATTCGATGAGGGAGGGGGAAGCTGGAAATAAAGAGGGAGAAACAGAGGGAGAATAATGGGGAGGGACGGGAAAGGAGGAAGGTTATAGGAACAGGAATGGGAAGGGAGATATAAAGTGAGCATGAGAGAGAAAAGTATGGAAGGGAAAGAAGGAGGGAGGAAGGGAACAGAGACTGGGAGAGGGGGGGGGAGAGACGATGATAAAAAAGGAGAGAGAGAGAGAGAGAGAGAGAGAGAGAGAGAGAGAGACAGGAGGAGGAGAGTGGGAGGGAGGGAGAGAATATGGAGCAAGGGAGAGGAGGGAGAGAGAGAGAGGAGGGAGGGAAAGAGGGGTAGGAAAGGAGGGATTTTGTGAGTGAATGCTCGAGGAAGAAGGGATTTGGGTATTAGAGCTTGGAGAGAGAGATTGGATTTGACCGGGGGAAATGGAGGGTTGTGATAGTTGTGGGATTTATGAGGTCCTGAGCCCCCTCACTGCCCTGCTTCTCTCTCTCAGACGGTTTCAAGACGGTTTTCAGAATGCCCAGACGGTTTTCAGAACACCCAGACAGTTTCCATTACAGTTAAGATGGATTTAAGATTTTTTTTAACATGCCTTATTTTCATCATACTCACTTGCTATTAGAGACGGTTTCATAGGTATTCAGACGATTTTCAGACGGGTTTCTAGACACTAAGAGTTTTTTTTAAAGATGCTTTTTCAATACACCTAGGAGGATATTCGATGGTCGTCAGCTTTTTCATACACTTATCCACACGGTTAGTACATTCAGCCGATTTTCATCACTATCAGACGGTTTTCCAGAAAGGATTTGGGTATTTTGGCTTGGAGTGAGGGAGGGGGGATGACAGCTAAGAGGTTTATGAGATCTTGAGCCCATTTTGTGTCCTAACCCACGCGTTCAGACGGTTTTCAGAAAGTTTTCAATGAGAAGGCTTTTTTCACCATGCAAGTTTTTTCAAGTGAGATTACATATTTTCCACCACTCTCAGACGATTTTCAGACAGTTTTCAGTATACCTAAACGGTTTTTCAGATGGGTTTCAGCATACTAAACACTTTCAGATAGTTTCAGTACACTTAGACTGATTTCAAACGGTTTTTAACACACTCGAGCTTTTTTTTCTTAGTCTTTACAGGGGTTTTCAGATTGTTTTCAACCCAGACAGACGGTTTTCAGACGGTTTTCAGCACCTTTATTCCAGATTACATGCATGGGGGTGAGAGGTGATGTCTATTGTTCTGATGCGGGGGTGCTGACCTGGAGGTGCTGACGATGGGACGCTAACATTGTGGTGCTGACTTGGGGGTGCTTACATGCGGGTGCTGACGTGGACGTGGGGGTGCTGACTGGGGGGTTCTGACAGGGGGATGCTGACGCGGGGGTGTTAAAGTGGAGATGATTTCAGGGATGCTGACGTGGGGGTGCTGACGTGGGGGTGCTAACGTGGGAAATCCTAAAGTTGTAGTGCTGATGTTGTTGCTGATGTGGGAGTGCTGACGTGAGAGCGCTGATCCGGAGATAAACGTGTTGATCAGGCCTGGATATTTGTGTACCTAAAAATACAGCTTTGTTTGATTAAATTGAAGCCTAAATCCCGGGAGTGCGATTACAACATTTTACGTTCTCTCTATTTTCTATCTGTCTGTCTCTTTATGTACCTATGTATGTATCGATCTGTCTGTTTGTCTTTCTACCAGTCTGTCTATCTCCTTATCATCCATCCTTCTATCTAACATAATTTCTCCGTCAGTCAGTTAATCAGACACAGAGATAGATAGATAGACAGATAGACAGATTACGGAAATGCTAACACGTAAAGACTATCAATTCCAGTATTACGAAAGAATAACCAGTGTTTCGTAACTCAATCGCCTTACCAAGTGGTGTGAACAAGGGTATCAATTCCACTGTCATGCATGGATAATCAATGCCCAATACGTCAATTTTCATACATCAGCTGCCATACGAACAAGCCTGAACAATGGTATCAATTCCAGATTTACGAATGAATTATCAATGCCCCAAATATCCACCGTCGCAGGAGCCAATCTGAACAACGGGTACAACGACGTGTGGGACAATGTACAACAGTGGCATTCGAGACAAGCTAGTGGCAACGGGAATTATACATGAATGCTGAATATTTTCTACCTCGGCTCAATAACCAGTGAAAAGCACGAACATATTATACAACCACACGTCAACTATACTCTGTACATTCCGTCTTGGCTCAAAATTGTCCATCTAACTCCATACATGTTTACCTGTAACAAAAGGGTAGCATTAGAATACGATGCTATTAAGAAACAATTGCTACGTTAAGGATGTAGAGCCGTGGTATTGCCTTATTCTACCCCAAAGCTGATGGAAATAAGATGTAAAGGGAGGAAAAACCCCAGCCAAGTAAAGGAGAATGAATTATAGGGGAGATATCCATACTGTTGATTCTAGCAATTAACGTCGCAACATGAAACAATATTGACTCTTTAAGTTCGAAGGCTTTTCTTTTTATTTTCTTTTTTTCTATAGTTTAATCAATCCAAGGAGAGCCTATTTTTTCCCTTGAAGGGGTTAGACAGAAAATCAACATCAGAAATTACTGTCTGTCATGTAGTACAAAAGATACCCCCCAAGTGATATTGCTATGCTTTGCAGAGATTAACCCCCTACTCTCTCTCTCTCTCTCTCTCTCCATCATTCCTTCCCCAGAAACTCCCTCTCTCACACCACCCTTTACTTTCCAGGGAAGTTTTTGCTCTCTCTCGGGTGACCGCACACGAGAACGTAAAAGCTCTTGCCTGTGTTTTTCTTTTTCTTCCCCAGGTGTGTGTGTGTGTGTGTGTGTGTGTGTCGGTCAAATGTTTTACTTTTACCAACAAACACAAGAATTCGTTATGATATTGCAAAGGAAAATAGTGTGGAAGAAGTGTTTTGCTGGGATTGTGTGTGTGTGTGTGTGTGTGTGTGTGTGTGTGTGTGTTTTGAGAGAGAGAGAGAGAGAGAGAGAGAGAGAGAGAGAGAGAGAGAGAGAGAGAGAGAGAGAGAGAGAGAGAGAGAGAGAGAGAGAGAGAGAGAGAGAGAGAGAGAGAGAGAGAGAGAGAGAGAGAGAGAGAGAAGGTCAGCAAGAAGGTAGTGTAGGGGGCCGAGGCAAGGCTAGGTTAGATATTAAGGTCTTGTTAGTGACTGTGAGATGGAAGGAAGATGGGGAGTTTACATGTAGGCTATGGGGAGACAGAGTGGGGAGGGAGTGGTGAGAGAGTAGGGGGAGTGAAATGAGAAGAGAGGGAGAGAGGAGAAAGTGGAGAGGGAGGGAAGAGAGAGGAAGCTAAAAAGTAATGGTGAGAGACGATGCTGGAGATGGAATGGGGAAGGAGTGAAGAAATGGGGGAATTGGTGAGAGAATGGGGAAAGAGAGGGGCTTGGAAGCTAATGGAGACAGAGGGAGCTAGGGGAGAGCTTGGGAGGGAAGGAGTGAGGAGAGAGAGGGAAAGAAGAGAGAGGGATGCAAGAAAGAGAAAGTCTGAAGAGAGGGGAGGTAGAGAGCTGGGAAGGGCAAGCAGGGAGAGAGCCGATGCGAGAGGAGAAGGGATGGAGGAAACTGAGGAGAGAGGAGAGAGGAGGAAGGAAAAAGTGGAGGAGGGAGAGAGGAGGGAGGAAAGTGGAGCGAAAGGAAAGAGGAGGGAAAGAGGAGAAAGAGGAGGGAGAAAGAAGGGAGGGAGCAGAGGGAGTTTACAGGCCATTTGTCCGACCTAAGTTTGCTAAAAAAATTTCCAGAAAATCCCGGCGCCTATGAATTACCTTCCCTGTTTGAGTTCGAGGCACATTATGGGGCTGCTCGCTTTCACTCACGGAATGTAATTATGAGAGGGTGTAATTGTGAGGGAGAGTGAGCAAAAAAAAAGGAGAAAGAGTGTGTGATTTTGAGCGAGAGTGAGATAGAACAGAGTGAGAGAGAGTGTGTAATAAAAAGTTAACTATCGCTCATGAAATGTAATTATGAGAAAGAAAAACAGTAATTGTGAGTGAGTGAGCAAAAAAAAAAAAAGAGTATGTGAGTGAGTGGGAGTGAATTACAACAAAGGGAGACTGTAATAAAAATCGTTCACTTTCAGTCACACAATGCAATTATGAGAGGTAGAGAATGTGTAATTGTGAGTAGAGTGAGGGAGGATGAAAGATAAATGTGATAACCCTTAATAAAATAGAATTATAGTCTGTTATATACGGTCAAAATATAATCATGTCAAATATACCCCAGATGGTGGTATAGTGGTCAGAACGTTCCACGTGGACACATTAGTAAAAGATTTATTTAATTGTTTAATCATTCTATACTATTTATTGGAGTCTGACCCTGGACATTAGCTAGGGACCCTGTTTCCGAGGGCTATTGGTTTACAAGTTACACATCAATTGACATCTCAGTGATCTCTAGGGTGGGAAATGAAGGCTCGAGGCTGGCACTAAGTCTGTTATAAAAGAGCAAGAGGAAAAGCAGAAGAGGAAAACTTAGGTTGCAAGAAGGGGAGGGAGTCTGGAGGTCTTGTTAAAGTACTAAATACAGAAAAAAGAAGGCAGAATGCTGGAAGAGAAAGGCCTTGATTAGAAGTGTGGGGTTAAGGAGAAGTGTTGGGAAGCCTCTTTTACAGCTGAAAATTTTGCCACTTATAAACATCCCTGTATTTTCTAGGGAAGGGTAGATGGAGAAGGGACCCCTGCACGTGGTGGCAGCAGTATAATAATCGAGCAGTGAAGTTGCCTCGTTATACATAAGTCCCTCAGCTCCCTCCCTATCCACTGAAAAGAGGATGGTAGGAAACAAGAGGACGACTTCAGCCCACAGTCCAATGGGTTCTCTACAACTATTACAACGTTAATGAAAAAATCCAAATCTAGTACCGTACAGTAGGCTGGGAGAGGAAAGAGGAAGAGGAAGAAGACCTAGTTTGGAAAGAGAGTATGAGAGAAAGAGAGAAAGAGGGGGGGGGGATCTCTCTCTAGCATAATACTGCCAGAAATCACGCCAGCTGTTCCTTGCCACCGAATTTATCGCCCTGACTCTCCCGTATTTTACAGCAGGTCGAGCCTCCTCCCACCTCTTCCCCCTTGCACGTTTTTGCTCTCAATTTCGCGTCGAGGAATACATTAGTTGAGTGAGGGTAGAATGTGGAATTAGGGTGTGCGAAAAAAGGATGAGAGGTTGAGAGGGGGAGGGAGGGGGAGAGAGAGGGTGAAAGAGATGTAGACAGAAAAATAGCTGAACAGATATAGGCAGAGATAGGCATGCAGAAATGTACTCTGATAAATAGGTATACTTGTGTGGACAGACAGATGGATATAGATAGGTATGTGTGTGTGTGTGAGAGAGAGAGAGAGAGAGAGAGAGAGAGAGAGAGAGAGAGAGAGAGAGAGAGAGAGAGAGAGAGAGAGAGAAATCATACAGTCTCCTCAAATATACATAGTCACTTTTCTTTTTCGATATATTTTGTAATACTGGGATGAAAAGACTTAAAAATATTTCTCGTCAGCCCAAATTCTGTGAGTATGGCAGCCGTCTTTTTGAATGCAACATAAGGGAGGGATTTTGTAGGGAACACAAATTTTGAGGGGGGGGGGACTTCAAAATAAATATTGTCCCTTTTTTTCTTTTTGAGACATTAAATAGTAAGGAACGTATATAACGCTACACTTCTACTCCATGGGGTGAAATCTCGTGTTTTATGGGGACGGGGCAGCCAGTGTTATCAATATTTACCCTGCATCATTTATTCATTTCTCACTTTAACTGCAACAGCCAAGCCCCCACCAGCAGACTGAGCCGCTCCCTCAACACATAATATACTGCCACGTGAGTTTCTAGTAAAGCGCTATCTACGGACCACCTTGTGTATTCTCTGCTGATTCGAATTTTTTGTGTAGGCCAGCAGCTTGACTGTGAAAAGGGCACAGAAAAATATGGCATACTTTAAAATAAAATACTCTTGCATATCCCTGCGTTCCTTGATGAAATAATAGATGAGAAATTTATAAATATTCTACATTGTATCCGAGCTCTTTGTGCACAGCAGTCCTATGAATAGGACTGAAAAAAGCATTTGTGGAACATAAAGTATTCAGATATCCTTTCCTTTCCGTTCGTCATGTATTGAAACAGGAGATGATATATTGAAAAAATAATTCGAAATCTATGTATAAGCCATCTTTCTTCATGAGTACAGCAGAGAAAAGGAATTCAAACAGGGGTGAAGGGGCTAAGAATTATGTATCTTTTAATTTATGTACCGATTATTTCTACGGATTTCTCTATGCACCTTTAAATTAGGGTACAGGTAACCCTGGTAAAGGAGAGGGACTGTATGTATCTTTTAATATTCGTTTACTATCTTATAAAGGTGAGTGTATGCAGCTTTCATTTAAACAAGAATTCTCTCTCAAGAAATCTGTATGTATCCTTTAATCTAAATACAGGCGACTAATGTATTAACACGTATCTTCAAACTTATTGAAAAAGGGAAGGTTTTGCATGCAGGATCAAAGTGCTCTGCAACACCCCTGCAATAATTGGATTGAACAGGAACAGTTGGTCATTGTGCAGGGGCCGTGGGGGGGTCAGAAAGGGCAGAGGGCGAGTGTGGGACTTGACCATTTGTTCTGGGATTGTGGGATGGTGGGGAGTCACATTTATTTCATCTTATTTAATCCCACTTGGTACCATGATGCCTTTTTAGTTTAATCTTAATTTATCATATTTTTTTTTATTAAGATGAAGCGAGGATAAAAATTGGTGTTGTAGGATTAAGGATTTAAATGATTTAATTGTCTTTGTGAGATTTTGCGCGTCAAGGATTTCGATCCTATTTAATCCCATTTGCACCATGATGCTTAATTTTATTCCTGATTCTATACGACGATTTTTCAGAATAAGTGACAGATTATCGTGCGATTGTAGAATTGTGAGGAGTAATGGGGGCATTGATCATACTTAATACGTTTAATACTGTGATGTGTCTTGTTTTAATTTATTTTTTTGTGTAACCTACGTACAGTGTGTCTGCATCTATCAAACCTGCCTATAGCGTCTCTGCACCTATCTCTCTCTGTCCCCTGGCACTATACCGCCTGGATGTCCTGTTCCTCTGCACTAGGGACGCGGCCACGCTCATAAAATTTGCATTCATGTCAGAGAGGCAGACGAAAAGAGATGATAAGCCGCCCTCATCCCTCCGTTTACTGCGCATCAGGCTTGGCTGCAGTGCCGGCCTTGGATGTCTGGCTAATTTTGTTATTGTTACACCTACATAAAATATATACTGTATGTGCCACGTTTTATGAGGAAGAAGTGCAAGTTACATCAACAAAATATGAATACTGTTGCAATGAATCTGGGCACTGAATCACCTGACGGGTAATATAAAAATGTTTGCACTGTGTGATTACCATTTTGAAAGCAGAAGTAATAAAAATACATGTCTTGGTAAAAAAGATGACCAGTTATACCCCAGCAAAAGGTACAAATAGTCTCTCGCAATAAACCCAATTATAGTCTCACGATACAGACAGTAACGACAATATCAGTGGCCACGTACGAATAACTTTCACGTAATACGGTAGATAAGAGCCTTGCCTACAGTCAGGGACAAAAGATTGCTTACCATTCCACCACATCCGTTTAACTTTGGGAACTTCCATATCTTTCTTCCCAAACGCATCGTATCAGAGAGAAGAATATGTGGACTAAGAAACATACCAAGCCTATTTCAGCTTAGCAATATTACCTAGCAGAGGAAAGTTAGAAGTGG